>NC_139042.1:150662657-151160788 GCF_965140915.1 Aythya marila
AAGCTACTGTCCAGTCACCGTGTTTCAAGGCCCGAGCACAACTTTTTGATAATTCTGGTGGTCTTGTTTACTCTGGTACTATTTATTGACTGCCAGAGGAAATGTTCTGTCACTGACTGTAGCTGAACTCGTTTCAAATTCTCTTTGCAAGTATCTCCAAGTCACCCGAACCTGTCCTTGCCTGGGGTGAAGTTGTTTGTTAATAATGGCAGGAGGCCCCAAATTCCTGTTCCCTTTCTCTGTATCTCCAAAAGTGGGTTTGATCCTGTGAAGTTCTCAATGACTTTCAAGGGGTCTCTCACTACCTTGCAGGGCCAAACCTTAATTTATGTTTTCTTTACAAGGGCAATCCTTCCACACCTCAGCACCTACTGCTTTTCAGCCCTACACTGGTAGCTCAGCAAGAATGGTGGTGCTGGGCTCTGGCTAGGAACAGAAGTGAGTGGCACAGCTCTGTGTCTGGCCATGCTGGGCATCCCCTGTGCCTCTGAAAGTAATTTCACTTCATGGCAGCACTCAGGTTAAATAAACAGTGAGCCTGCTGCCATCTGACAGCAAATTTACCAGGCGACTTCGAGATAGGCTACAAACATGCATCAGAGGTAGCCGCACACTGCGGTAAATTTACTGCAAAACAACCAGTGACTGTTGATCAACACCCCCTACTGTATTCAATAAGCAGCTTTTTCTGTTATAATTTATGGTAGATTTAATGATTTCTTCATGGTTTCATCTAGACTCATTACCACAGCTACAATAATACTTATCTTAAGGGAAATGGTGATCAGGCGCAGCAGGTATGTCAGATTAATACAAATTGTGTTGTGGTGGTTTGGTAGTGAAGGGTCAGTTAATCTAGTTTTCCTCCAGACAGGGCTGTGTTTTCCTTGCAACAATGCTGTCTAGCATTTCATTTAAAATGAAGTTTTTGTTTACCAGGGAGTGCTATGCAAAGCTTTAGCATCTTCATTCCCTTTTATCCTACGTGGAAAATACCGGCCAAATCTGCCCTGTCATAAGAAGAGCTTTGGATGTTTTTAATGGCTCTGGTGGTTATTTTAAAAGTTAGATTTTAAGAAACAGTGATCATAGAAAACGGAATAGACTTGTTGTCTTTTTAAACTATCAGTGGAAATATGGTTGCTTTGATAAAAACATTTCTCTGCTGGGGCCCCAAGGACAAAGATGCTAAGTTTAGTACATGAACATGGAGGTGAAGCTCACAAACCTGATTTCAGTAGCTGGGCTAAGAATGACAAGGATAATGTGTAAACAAAACCAAAAAAAAATGAAGTGACAGTGAAAATGGAGATTTTACTAAATGGTTTGCTTTTGTTAGTCTGAGAGGCATGTCTGTAACAGAGATAATGGATGTCATTAAATACATACTGTTAGTCTTGATGATATATACTTAATTATTATTTTTTTTTTTAAATGAAAAGAGTTTTGTGTTAAATTTGTCAATTCCTTTGTTTTTTTAACTCCAAAAAATGACTAGGGCATGACTCCACTGATGTATGCTTGTGTCAGGGGTGATGAGGCGATGGTGCAGATGCTGCTAGATGCTGGAGCAGATCTGAATGCTGAGGTGAGGACTTTTTGTTGGTTGTATCTTTGTTCTGTTATTTGTTCACATCTTAAACTGCCTCCTGAAACAGTAGCAGAAGGAAAATCCCAAGAATTAAAAATAAAAGAAAATTGTCTTGTCTGGGACAGCACCACTTGAAATGAATAGTGAAATCAGACTGCATTAGGTTAACATTGGGATTCACTGCACAGAAAGGGGCAAGTCATCAGGCTTTCCCCACAGGTAATACTGATTTAGTTGTGTTTGCACACTGCAAATGAATACAGGCATTAGCGCTAGCCATGGAGCACAGCTCTGATGGTATTGGAAGGATTCCCTGAATCTCAGCTGAGTTAAAATCAAGAGGGTAAAAGAAATACCCATCTGATAGCCTGCCAAACCTTGAGCATTTCTATGCCTTGGGATGTTCTGCCTAAGCATCCCCAGCACAGAAGCGCAGTGTAAGTTCCAGTGTTCTGTTTTATGAAATGCTTTGGGCTGAAAACTGTTGGATGAGGAGCTTAAAGCTTCCAGAACATAAACGTCTCTTTGATGAATGCACATCATAAACTTACACAATCTGTCCACCAAACAGATTGTGGTCCAGCTCCGTGCAATGCAGGTATGTACATTTTAAAGAGCCGTTTGAAAATCCATAAGAGAATTATTTGTTAATGATTCCAGTTTCAATTTGTGGAGGTCATGAGTAAATTAAGCTGTCTGCTTCACTTATCTGTGTTCCATCTGTTCTGTTTGGATTTGAGCGAGCTGATAGATTGCAGTTACTGCTTTCAGCCAGGCATTTTGCACTTTTAAAAATTTAATTTAAAAGTAGAAATAGATGTCACCTGCACAAGACTGATAATCATTACTATCTGATTGCTGATCGGTGGCTTATGTGAAATCATCTGATGATTTCAGTTCAGTTTCTTAAGGAAGTCACTGTCACCCCTTCCCTCACAAAATTCAAGTAAACCACCCTCAGAGCTGGCAATAATTGAATACTTGAGCCCTTGTTAGCACTGTTGATAGACACATCAAAGACTGAATGGACATGGGACTGATCTCTCCTGCTGCTCTGAGTCTGTGGCTCACAGGTGGAAGGGCATTACTTGGCTTTCATCAGGAGCAGAAAGCCCAGTTCTCCCAGTTGTGCCAGTAATCTTCCAGACTTGAACCAAATGCAAATGTAAAGAGTTTTGTCGTCCTGAAACTGCTGACATCTGAAAGTGCAGCTCCAGTGAGGATTCGAGCCTCCCTGATTCATTTCTGTAGAGTGTTTGCTCTGAAATCAAATGAAAACACTTTGGGACAAGAACTATGAATAATTATGGTGTGCAATTAGAAGATGATTTGTGCACACCACAACCAACTGTGCAAATTGGGCAATTACGGCAAAAAAAGGCAAATCAGCCATGAACGAAAATAAATACTCTGTCAGGTGCCTGCATCATTTTCCCTATTTCTTTTTGCAAATCAGTTATATATATATATGTGTTTCTAAAAGTAGCCTCAAATGCTGGGTGCCTCCCTTTCTGATTGCCCGTCTTTAGTGAAAATGGACTCATTTCCAGATGTTCTGAGAAGCTGCAATTCACTCGGGAGTCAGTGGGACCTGTAGCTGCTCAGCAAATCTCAACTGAGGCTTTAGAAGCCCTGTGAGCCACAGGTCTTTTGCAAACACCATGTCAACTGACACCCCGCCCCCCCCCCACCCCCCCCAAAAAAAAAAAAAAAAAAAAGGAGCAAAGGAGTTAAAATGACTTCATTTTCTTTGCTGCTTGCTGTGGGCTGCCCTGAACAGCAGTGGGAATCCATGCTGGAGGAGGACGAGCTGGACACGTGTCTCACTGAACCGTGATGGCCATTCTCAACCTCTGCTGCTCTTGCTTCCCAGCCTAAATCCAAAGGCTCAAACTGCTTGATCCTTTTCCTTCTAAGCAAACCCAGGTGCCTGCACACTTCTGTTGCACCAGGGCTCATGGTGCACTGGTCCCTCCAGGGCTGCACAAGAGAGATGGGCACTTTGACCTCCCTCTTTGGCAAATCTGAGCGATGCAGCCAGGCACTGCTGCAGATCCGCTCCTCTCACAAGCTGTGGGATCTGCACAGGCTCTTCAGATTTTGTCCTCATCCCTCGTTCTTGGGACTGAGGGCTTGGTCGTATGCTTCTAGCAAAATGCTGCATGTGGCACTTGGAAATGCAATCTGCTAATGCAACCAAGCATTTAGCTGCTGGCCCCACTCCCCTACATGGATAAAACGACCTCAGGCAGGATAGGGAAAGCGTAGCTGGCTGATGAGGCAGAGAGATGGTGCATCTTTTACGCTGATTTTAGTCCTCCTTCAAAGACCAATAATAAGGTTTTGAATTTTAGTGTCACACTCCATCTGAGTGTGCAAGCTCAGATTGCAAATGTTCATTAGATTGTTCCATCTCTGTGAACCTCATCAATATTAATATCCCCGACTTTAGGACGGGGAACCTGAAGTAGAGAGTGGTTATTCATCTTCCCCAATGTCTCCATTAGAGGAAACAGGCACTAAAACAGAAAATGGAAGGAGCAATGTGAAAAATACCATTTTTTTTTTTATCCTGAGGATATAGTTTGCATCTCTTTCAACTGTAGCCACCCTGCTTTGTTCTAACGCAACTCAGACAGGAGAAAAAAAGTAAAAAGGAGTTTTCTTAAAATATCTGTGAAACGCCACTCTGCCCCATCTGTTCTCAGACGTCTTTTTTTCCTCTGGTGGAAGAGGAGGAGCCTGGAAGTACTGCTGGAAACTCTAGGGCAGGGACTGGGATGTGTCCTTCTTGATGTCAACAACAAAAGTCTTACTGATTTATGTGGAAAGAATTTCTTTGGGCTGGAAGCAATTCCAAGCACTGGGGCTGTCAATACATGGCCTGGAGGAGACAGTGGGAGCAGTCCTTAGCTATAAGCATCTGATCCATCCCTGCTTCCCTAGTGTGTGCTGCTGTAAACAGCTGTGGATGTTTTGACCTTGTGCAAAAGTATCTGGTGGCCAGTGGTTTAGATGGAGCTACAGTAGTTGGTAAAAAGACTTCATTTGGTATGAACGCTATTCAAGCTGTCAAATCGGCATGAACAGTTTTAGCATTAAGAAAATTTTTTGCTGGAAAAAAGAAACCAATCATTTTATAAAGCACCTTTCCCAGGTTTTCTATTTCACCTACTCCCTCACGTGCCTGGCTTTCAGGCAGGTTGAATTTTCTTACGTATAGCTCTTTAAAAAAATAACTTTAATTTGTTTGTAGGTTGTCAGTACTGCTCATAAATACCCATCCGTCCACCCTGAGACCCGCCATTGGACAGCTCTGACATTTGCTGTGTTGCATGGACATATTCCTGTAGTTCAGGTATTATTGTATTTCCCTACCTGCATCTCATTCTTTTGTTTCTCCTCTTCAGTTATAATTACATTCATCTCAAACCAGTATCCTCTTGTCATACTCATATTGGTTACTTCTGCTTCTTCTGGAGTGTACTGATATATAATAAACCTATTATATAACGAATATAATGTTCAAACCTTAACCAATATGAGGTTTAAATAGGACGATTTTAAAGCAAACTTGCACCAAAGAAAGTCTGTCAACTCCTTGTGCTCCTTCCTGACCACTCGTTTTCTGTGTTTGTTCCTTCATTCATTACGCTTTCTTCCGCTGTAATACTCTAACAAACACAAAACGGCTGCCTTGGTGGGGGAGAGGCAGACAGCAAGAGCCATCGCCCTGTCCCACAGGGGCACTCAGTCTCCTTACCCAAGCAAGGCGTCGCGTGGGATATGCTGGTTCTGTGCTTTGGCATCACAAAAGTCGAGAAGGTTTATTCTTCAAAACAGCTGTGTCTATGGCACACATAATGAAGCGCCAAAACTATGAAAGCCTAACAGACAAGAGGGGCTGGAGGGCAGGCTCCGTCCTGCTGTCTTTGGCCACTTTTGTTTTCAGCGTTGTTGTTATTCATGTGGAAGTGTTCCCGATGGAGACCACAGCTTTTGGATTCATTGCTGCGATTTGTCCTTAAGAATTACCTTTCTTTGGCCATGGCTTTGTATAAAAGATGGAGGCAAATGAAATCTGCTCCGCTTTAAGATGGTGCTGGGCTTTTGTTAGACCACGAAGGAAGGATGCTCGTTGGGCTAATTTTCAGTATATCCATCGTCAGTGCATTACTTCCGAACACCAACCTTATCCCCATTTCCCATTCAAAAACGCTGGGTTACACTTTTTTGGCTCTGAAGTTGGACACTAGTGCTCCTGGTGTCTTGACAGTGTAAAACGAGCTAAAAAAGGGATCAATTTGCCTCTGTGAGAGAATGAGCAGAATGTGCATGTCACTTGTCTCCATCGTATCTGGTTTGCAGATAACAAGAAGCATTAGACTCTCATTTGTCACTGTTCATGAGCTCTGAACACTGAGATACCCCCCCAGTTGCTCTAAATGGTGAATTTTCTTTCTAGCTCTTGTTGGATGCTGGAGCAAAGGTAGAAGGTTCCTTGGAGCATGGAGAAGAAAATTACTCTGAAACTCCTTTACAGTTGGCAGCAGCTGCTGGTAAGGACTTTCTCCTCCCTCTGTAATAAATTCTTCAGTCGAGATCTGTGAATTAAGATGAGCAAATAATGGATTTTAAAAGATCTAAATGTGTGTCTCTTAACTCGCAGGAAATTTTGAACTGGTCAGTTTGCTGTTGGAGCGAGGAGCTGATCCCATGATAGGAACAATGTACAGGAATGGCATTTCCATGACTCCACAAGGTGACATGAACTCTTTCAGTCAGGCTGCTGCACATGGACACAGGTAGAGTGGGAACAAGTCTAGTGGCATACTTCAAGTGGTTATTTCTTGCCTGGGAGTCTGGTTTGAGCAGATGGGTGAAAATTCTGCATGAGCAATTAACCATGTCACCAACTGGGCAGAGATGTAAGGCTTTTTGCTGGCATGTGAATTTAACCAGTTGGTGGTACAAACTGCTTTTTAATATCTGATTAAAAAAAAAAGGAAGGGGACTCTCCACGGTGTGTTGCAATGTGATGTCTGTTAAACTGGAGCTGATGTGATGGCAGGAAGGAATGCCAAAGCCATTCCTTCTGAATTTCTTGTTGACGTATTCCTGAGGTTTGGGGCGGATTGTGTCTGTACTGCTGCAGCCTTCGCTGTTGTGGAGCAGAGTTTCTGCATCTGCGTTTACTGTAAAGTCCTGTGTGCCTTAATGTTGTCCGTATGCTGGAAGTTTTTTTAAAGACGGTAATGAAACGAGCACCTGGCATGCATGATCTTGCAATATGCAGGAGTTAACTGCAGTACGATGGATTAGTATTTTGATCTTCACATTCCTACTTTTCTGATTGTAGCCATCCAGAGGAACATAGATACAGGTTAGAGACAGTACCTGCCGTCTGTTTGCTTAGAGAAGAGCTGCCAGTCTAACAACATGCTCATGGCACGTCAGGGCGGGTTCAAGCCATGCTGCCCATCTGCAGCCTGCGAGGGATCTCTGGGAGGACAGAGAGGACAGTTGTTTTGCTGGAGTCTCACATTGACTGCTCAGGCCTTAGTGCCAGCCGGTCTGGGTGGGAGCCAAGCACCTGAGGAGGACTCCGAGGCTTGGCTGCAGCCTGTGCATGTCACAGACCCACAACTTACTTCTGAGAACTGGATTTTGTGTTCCTACCTACACACCATGCACACAGACTCCTTCCTCTTCCCCTCTCTTCCCAAACCACTCATTTGTTGGGGACACCCCTTGCCATGCAGCCACTCCATGCCAGATTCTGAGCAGGTACAGGGAGGAATACGAGGGAGGTGGGCTGGGGACCAGCCTGGTTTCTTTTCTCACAGCCATGGAAACTGAGAGCGATTCCTTTGATACTGATGAGGTTACGCTGGTATGAACCTGAAGGTACTAAGTCTGTGGCTGAATTTGGGCTTTGCTGTTTGATGGCCCAGCCAGAGTAGTCCCACAAGTGCTTGAACCTGCCCTGACTGGCCTCGTTGAATGTCTAGTTGCTCTGGCTTTCCCAGACTGCTTTGAGTGTTAATTGAGTGGTGGTGCTTTTGGTAGCTCCAGACAGCTCCCTTCTCAAGTGGCCTCCTTGGTGAAAGTCCTGAGAGCTTGTCCAAAGGCAACTCAGCCTTTCCTGATGGTGGGGCGAGTGCCTGAAGTCATGAGTCACGTGAGAGTCACGTTTAGCTCGTGGTTTTGTGTTCCCACAAGATGCTGCCACTTGTATGACGTCTGTACTGTTGCTGTCATTACAGCAGCGTCTTGCAGTCGTGGTCCAGGCGTTGCCAGTGGGTTAGCAGGAGTGGTGCTTGTCTTGGGACTGTTGTAAGCTAGCCCGTTAATTGGAGTAGTTTCTGACCTGCCTGCTGGATAGGTGTCCTAACCTGTCATGCTGCAGCAAATATCCTGGGCACAAAAAAAAAGCATCGCCGCTAACTCTGCTCTCCTGCTCTTTTTTTTTTTTTCCTCTCTCCCTCTCTGTATCACGCTGTGATTGACAGGAATGTTTTCCGTAAGCTGCTTGCTCAGCCAGAGAAGGAAAAGAGCGATATCCTGTCCCTGGAGGAGATCCTGGCGGAGGGGACAGACTTGCCTGACTCTGCAGCAGCTCCGCTTTGCGCCAGCCGCAACAGCAAGGCCAAGCTGAAGGCCCTGAAGGAGGCCATGTACCACAGCGCTGAGCACGGATACGTGGATGTGACCATTGACATACGGAGTATAGGTCAGTGCCAGCACCGTCTCTTCTCTCCCTCCTCACAAATACCACTGTGAGACGTTTTCTTCATGTGCTGTTGCTTACCCCGACCACAGTTGCACCTCCGTGAACTCCTGTGGAAGTGGTAATTGCAGGGGGGTTCTCAGTGGGTAAGGATGGCGAAGTGAGTTAAGTCAACCCAGGTGTAGTGCCAAGGCTTTTGGAGCATCTCTCAAGCCAGTTAAGTGTCCCACTTCCTCTGCCAGCTGTACAAAACAGGCATCCACCCTTCACATCAAATCATGTGTTAGACCCATGCTAGCAGCAGCCCCTCATTCTCTGACCCCCATCTGGAATATGATGGGAGATCCTGCAGGTTCCTGGCCTATTTGGGCTCCACAGCATACCCTGCTCAGAGGCACTTTTCTGCAGGACAGAGCTGTTTCCACCAGCAGCCATCTTCACTGCTGCCTGGCAGAGTATTAACTAGGTCTCTGGGGCAGTGTTTGTCTGCTGCAGACTGCTTCCAACAGCTCCTCTTTTGCACTCTGCCATAATGCAGTCCCGCAGTAAAAAAATGCTTTCTTTTCCAAGGTTTGTGAGCCTCTGAGGGGAGGAGCAGTGAACTGGCTTCTCAGTGTCTAACTGTGCCACCACAGGGCTTGAGCATCATACCAGCTTGTTGGGAGTCTGCTTCTGCCCACAACGAGGGTGGTTGGAAGCACAGGAAGGAGTCAGCCTAGGCTGTGTGCCCATTGATGTGTGCCCAATCCTCATTAATTTGCCTTCAGAGAGAGGCCAGGGTGCCTCCACGTGGTGCAGCTCTCCAGCCCTGAAGACCTCTTGCATGGGTGAGGGTGTAGGGTCTTAGCAGTGGCTCACCAGAATTGCTGAGCAGGCAAAGTGCTTGGTGCTGAGTGAGATGAGAGCACCAGGGCTGCTCTCAGGGTGCTGGGCATTTGCTGAAGTGGAAGGAAAAACCTTTGGTTGCCAAGCCCTGGGCTTGCATTTCCTCCCACTCTGTTCCGCGAGAAGAGAAACTGGGTCACATCCAGCCTAACGCCTGGAGTAGTATATTAGCTTTGTGTGTTTTCTCATTCAGTGCATGGGAACGTTTCCCTTTAAGTTCCTGGAGAGTGGTTCTGCCATGACAAATGGCAACTTGAAAAGGCTGATCTGCTTAACGCACCCAGTGCTGTTTGTGGGAAATAGTAACCATCAGTAAAGGACATGGGGTAGCGCTTAAGGAAAGTTGTAATCTGAAGACCACCACTTTGAATACAGGTGGGTAGTGACCAAAATACTTTTTTTTTTTTTTTTTTTTTTTTGGCCATTTAATGGCTCTCCAGGGCTGCATTCAAACAAATGAGCTAGTGTAAATCTAGTTTCCAAAAGGGTTTTGCATCACAGAGCACCACAGCAATTACCACAAATTGGCAGTCTCAGCAGAGGAGCTGAAGGCTAGATGAGCAAAGAGACCACAGTCTTCTCTAAGCACTTGGAGGAGAGCCTCTGTGTATTAGGTCTGGGATGTCTTGATAGCCATCCACTTTCTCAGTTGTGGATAAATGGGAATTTGATTTCTAGGGTTTTTTGGCAGTTTTTGCTTAAAGTCTTAACATGTATACACATAAAGGTAGCAATAGCAGAAAGGCAAGTCCTTCTCTGGAGCTGAGAATGAGCTCTGTCCTCCATCCCTAGGTGTTCCCTGGACGCTGCACACGTGGCTGGAGTCCTTGCGAACATCCTTCCAGCAGCACAGGCGACCCCTCATCCAGTGCTTGCTAAAGGAATTCAAGTCCATTCAAGAAGAAGAGTACACAGAGGAGCTCATCACGCAGGGGTTGCCTCTGATGTTTGAGATACTGAAAGCCAGCAAGGTAGGATAAATTATGCATTTTAAAGAAATCAGCCTCATGCTGATCCTGTAAGACACAAATCTTGCAATATTGTTTTTTGCACAGTTGCTCCAAAGCTTGCTAGACTGTATAGGATTATTACTTTTTGTGTTGTGTATCTCAGATTTCTTCTCTGTGGAAGCATGGGTTAAAAACACCAGCTAATCGCATCTCCTGCTAGAACAGCTTAATACTGATGTTAACAATGAACTGGAGAGACAACAGAAGCTAATGCGTAGCGGTGAAATTAAAGTCACCAGGATAACTGCAGTACAGCAAGAGATGTTGATAACCAAGCCAACCCAGAGACTAACTTTACCCAGCTTGTTTTACAGGACCATGCAACAAAGCTAATAGTCATGTTTGCTTTGGATTTATTTAACTTCTCACATGACTTTCTCATTCCTTCATGTGGGATTTGGACTTTTAAACGTGTGGGGAGACTGGTTTCTACAAGCTCACACACAGAGTAATTTTTTAAAATCCTCTGTGTGAGTGTTTGTACTTGCAGCCTTCCCAGATTTATTCTTTCAGCTGACATTTTCTTAGCCAGACATATCAGACTAACAAAGCCTTTTGAGGGAGATACCATTAGGTATGCAAGTATAATAGCAAAGGGAGGATCATGGGGCTGGCAAGGAGAGGAAAATGTCTTACCTAGTGAAGGTTAGTTTCTTTCGTATGCATCACATAAGCATTCATCACATGCTGTGCATGTCGGCACAGTCTTCTATTTGTTTAACTGGGAAGCAAGTTTCTCACCCAACTCTATATATAACAGCAAGGAGTGAGTATTTTTTAGCACCTGCAGCAATAACCTTAATAATGTGGAAAGGAGGGAGGTCTGATGTATGCACTCAATACTAAAGGGTTCCAGACATAGTATAGCTAGTGAAAGCCTACATGGATTTATTTCTTGTATCCTGATGCAAAAGAGGGCTTGGAGTGCAGTCTTGTGCAAAGGCTGAGTGTTTGTTCCAACAGTTGCTCAGATTTTTCCTCCCATGAACTTTCCCTTTGGGATCGGTTTGCATTGGATAGGTATTTATTGAAAATACCTAGAGATATCTTTTAGGAAATCATTCTAAATCCTAGGATTTGTGGAGTCCTTGCTCAGAACTGGCTTGGGTTAATGATGTTCATCCAGTAACTACCAGCAAGGTGCTGTTTGGTTTGAAAGCCGATACAAAACTAATCGTATTGAAAATTTAACAGAGATTAAGTTTAGGCATTGTAATCTAGGATGAGGAATAGCTGTAACTGTGGTTCTCCTTGGTGGCTGAAGCCAAAGCTAATGTGTCTGTAGCTGATCGTTGTTAGAATAATTTTCTTACATAGGATCATACCTTCGGGAAATACTATACTGGGTCTTCCAGGGTGTCTTTTAGGAGACATTGCAGCAAATAAGACTGCTGCCTTCTGCTTTGGGTTCACTTAAGAGCTAAAATGTAGAGGGGTGAAGCAATTGATATATTCAAAAAAAAGAAAAAAATCTGTGCTGATTTTTGTTTCCACCTCTGGGCCTAGGGGAACTGCCTGTCTTCACTTTTCATGAGCATGCATATTCACAAACGCACACACATAAACTGCTTCATATTCTTAGAAAAATAATGAATCATTCTGAGACACTGTAAGGGTTTACAAATTGTCTGCAAATGGCATGAATTATTGCCACAGTCTTGTCCAAAAAGCCTCTCAGAAAGCTCTCAGAGAAAGAAATGAGGACAGATTCTGTGCAGCCCTTTGAAAGGAATCAAAATAAATTCATTTGCAGAAGAAAGAGCCAGTAAAAGTTCTCCCTGGTCACTCCGTAGAAGGCAGCCAAGGAAAACTGAGATTGTAAGGCTCTTCTGTTCCCCTTCTCTGGGAGGGCTGAGAGCAGAGATTCTTCTTTCTATATACCCACAGAGTGGAAATCTCCTTTAAGAGGTGCAGAAGGACTGTAACTGTAGTTCATGTCCCTCTCTTTCTACAGCGAACGGTAAAGCTCTACATTTTGTAGAGCTGCAGGGAGAGGCATTTTGTCCACATGGACGTCCTTTTCCCTGTGGGCCGTGAACTTCAACAGACATTACAACTCTTGCTGAACGTCACAGTCTGTCCCAATACATTTCCTTAACGAGTTTTTCAGGACAAAAAATATAAAATATGCAACTAGAAAGCACAGAGCCACTTAACATTTCTTGGCTGATATGAAACAAGATGTCCCATTTGCTGCTTATGATGCTCAGTATATTTTAATTGCATACCTAATTGAAATGGCATTTTGCATTCCTAAAAGTAGTTCCAACTATCCTGCAGTCTCAGAACAATTTACAAATATTAATGAGTTGAGATGTAGATTAAGATCTTATTGTCCTTTTATGAATAAGGAAACCAAAGTAATTAAACAGGTAGAATTTTAGTGCCTCACGGTGACAGTCTCAGCTTCAGAAGCTGTGACAGCCTAGCTAAGCCAGACATCAGTTTGTAATTTGGCCTGAGAGACTCCAAAATTCACACGGAAACATAGGGCAGGTCTCTGAATAGGAAGCAGGCCTTCTGCCCGCAGCTTCCACTCTGCACTGGGACATAAGGTTTGTGCTGGTTCCCAGGATATGCAAAAGGGACAAGTATTACAAAACTGAAAAGACTAAAGAAAAACTAAGCAACATCTATAAGAACAGGAACAGATATAAGGAATCCCTTTTGTCTTATAGATGTTTTTTAAAATGCCTGTACCCTGTCTTCAAGCTCAGATGTGAGAGTTTGCTTGGAAGCTCTGCCACCAGCACTGATGCTGGTGTCCTGGAGCTTGGCAGGGTGGCACTCAGCTCCCATTTATGTGCCAGGAAACACCAGAAAGAAAAACAATATAAAATTTTCAGAAGCCCTGATGGCGGAACACAAGCTGGCAACAAAAATCGGCAGCTCAGGCAAAACTGGCTAAGCTGAAGTCCCTGGTTTTATTGCCTCTCCTAAAGCTGTGAAATAAGAGGGGAAGAACAGTTAATAAATTGCACTTTGGTCATCCGCTGCTGCACTGAAGCCCTGGGGGAAGACTTCTGAAGGCACAAATGAGGGTTCAGTACCCAGCTCCTGGTGGCTGCCGGTGGGACTGAGCGCTTTCATTTCCTTTCATGCCTTTAAATATCTTTATCAGCTGCACTGCTCAGACTGAGCGTGGAGGAATGACAGTATTTCTGTGCAGCCGAGGCAAAGCTACGAGAACAGGCAGATGGCTCTGCCCCTGTTGCTATCCTGCAGTCAGCCCAGCACCAGATCAAAGACCAGAGAAGGCAGTGGTGGTAGGAAGGATGTGGAAAGCTTAGGTCAGGGTGCTTTCCGAAGAGTAGGCAAAATTCAGATCTAACACTAAGACTGTTGATGAAGTTGTGGTGGTTCGCCAAGGGATGAGGAGGAAAGGCTTTGCCGGTTTGGGACCAGCTGAATCTCTGAGGCAGCCAAACTCACTAACAGCCTGCTCACAGTGCTTTAGCCAGGGCTGTGTGTGACAAAAGCTGGAGAGACACTTCTGGGAGCGAGGAGCCCTGAGCTAAACTTCAGCTGCTGTGCAGTGCAGGGTTGAGTCCCTCAAAGCTAAGATGACACTGGAGATCTTGTTACAGAAGAAGATAGGAGGATGCAACCGAATCGCTGCCTGTCAGTATCCGTGGTGTGCTCTTCACGGCCTGAGGAAACTCCCAAACTGCGTCAGAGCGCCATGTTTGCCTGAGGAGCTGCTGTACTAGCGGGCTGCCTGCAGTGCTGAGTTTGGGCCCCCCAAACAGAGAATTTATAAAGAGCCATGTGGAGGAAGCACCCCGATTTACAGGCTTGTAGTGCCCAAGGCAGGGCCGACAGGTCAACCAGGGAGGATAGGCACGGGGAGCTCAGGCCTGCCCCAGCCCTGAGGTGGAGCAGGTTGTCCACACGTGACAGCAGGCAGGGCTAATGGCCGTTCCCTCGTGCTGGTGGGCAGCAGTCGAGGGGAAGAAATCATCTGTGTGCATGTGTGCTCTTCTGTTTTTGCAAAGAGGATCTCCTGAGGCTAGCATGTTGAATGTGGAGGATGCTTCCTCCTCCCCCTGTCTACCAAAATCCTGGAGCTGTTTCGGTGGACATTTCCACAACTAGAAGAGAGAGGGACTCAAAACCACAGCCTTGGAAGTTAAACACATCTGGTCTTTGGAAGAGGTTGGTGTTAGGTTTCCATTGTGGAGCTCGGCATGAGCTTGAATTATCATTAAAATCACCCAGCTCCATCCATGCAGACCAGCCAGCACTGCTGCTGTCAGTACTGGGTTGTGAGCCAGTTTCGTCCACTGCTTTTTCTGTGTGCAGCCATTTAGATCAAATTGTCCTTGGCCACATTTTTGGAGAGAAAAAAAAGAATATTTTAATTCCAAATAATCTCTCGTACAACTTCCTGCCTTCCCCCTACAGCGTGGGCATGGAACTGCTATTTGCCAGTACTTTGGATCCTTTTTGGAAATATATTGCTGAATGTGTTGGTCCACATGTGTTAAGGGCACATGCTGAAGTGTTGTCTGAAGCTCTGCTTGACACCAGAGGTGCTTCACGCCAGGAAACCTTGGCTTAGGACTGCAAGTATTCCTGCTAGTGTATTATCCAAGGCGAAAGCAACTTGAAAAGTCCTGGGAGGTCCCTCACCGCCCTTCTTCAGCAGTATTCATCCTTCCCGTCAGTTTCTGTCAGTGACAAGGTAGTTTATTTTAAAAATTAGCCCATTAGCGAGGCATTGATTAGGCTGTGCGTGAAGGCTTGTTGAAAGACGCACGAAACTATTTGCAAAGATGTTTCCTCAGAATTTAAACTTCGTGCCAAGTTTCACACACGCTACAAATACATCCGTAGGCAGCTGAGGAAACCTGCAGGAGCACACAGACTTTTTTGGAAGGTTGAGCTGTTGGAATAACAGCCCCGTGTTGACAGTTATATAGAACAAATAACGATTTAAAACAATAAACAGTTTTTAAAATTCCAAATGGATTCAGGGGTGTAGGTATCTCAAGAAACCTGGCCTACATAATTTAAAAGCCAAAGGGCTCTTTAACCAGTGACTTAGCCACTTGAAATCCAAAATCTCTTAGAAATTAAATATTTTTTAATACATCCTTTCAGAAATAGCAGCACGTAGCCTCTGTCACGAGTGCTTTAACTATTAAAAAAAATGTTGATGGCTCCAACAAACAAAAAGCAGTGGGAAAGCCTGAAACACTTGCCTGCTCTGTTGTGGCAAAATGTTCAGAAGCTGAAGCTTGAGATGGGTGTCCTGTTTCTTGGACTTGTTTGCTATGGTCTTTCTGGTTTTAATTCCTCTAAAACAAACACCGGAAGAGGTTTCTCAGAGTAATGTCAACAGTCTCAGTTTGTGCTTCTGTTCTACAAAGTCCAGACACAGTGGTCAGCAAACATCATCTTTCCCTGTAGCCTGCACATGACGCGTCTCTGGAAGATGGAGCTAAAAAATTCCCCTTCTTGTCCCTTGCATCACAGTGGGCTGAAGTGACTATTTGTTCTGATGGGCTTAATGGAGTTGAGTTTGCTGTGTGGGGCCAGGCTGTCCTCTTCTGCAGGAAGGGCTTAGGTTAGAGGGGAGAGGCAAACCCTGCACAGTGTATGGGCAGGCACTGGGTTGGTCTTGCTCACCTCCTGGAGAAAAACCTTCTCTTGGCTGTATGTGTTTCTCTTACCTAGAAACAGATCAGGAAGGACCCCTCTATGCTGGGTGAACTTTCACATTCTGGTGGAACAGCTTTTCAATGGAAAATTGAGGTCTTATTCTAATGACAGGTTTCATTAGAATATTTGTTCTCCGCATAATATTTTACTTTTCTTGAAAAAAATAATGCCTGGAAATGGAATATTTTGGCCAGCAACTGAAATATTTTGAATGAAAAAAAAAAGGTAGACTTTCCACAGAGGAGACAGGCTCATCAAAATCAACACTAGAAATAACTCTGAAGACCTCCATGATGCTAAAGTGCCTGCTTACAGGCTCCATGGAGTGGTTGATAACCTTCTGTGTGCCAGCTAATGGCCAGTTTGTGTTCAGTGATTGATCTGGGACTTTGAGTGATTTCTTAAGGCAGGTTTCACTGTTCTCACATAATTGCAGTGATCTGTAATGTTGCCCATTGTCATTTGTAGTACTTCTGTGTCTAAACAGTTCAGAGTAACCAGGACGCAAGTCATCCACACATGTACGTCGTGCATTCTCCGTGTGAGATGTGAACGCCAGGTACTGAGTGGCATGTTAATAACAGACTGTTAACCCTGTGTTGTGTTTTCATAACACGGATTCGGCTTCGTACTAACACAGGTTTGATTTCTTTCCTACCCTCTGTTTGCCTTCTAAAATGTTTCCCTGCCAGAGGCAGGAGCCATTTCTTCATTTACAATAAATGAATGCCATGGATGTGACACCTGCCCTTTTCTGGGCTTTCACCCAGGGATTAGACTGTGCCTGGGGATCGGAGCTTTTTACATACAATGCACAGCTGTGATATAAAGAGTCTTTTGAAAGGAAGGCTTGGCAGCTTTCCCAGAGCTAACTGAAGGGTCCATTTGTGCCTTACCTGTGATTAATTCCTTTCCATTTGTATCTGCAGTGGAAGGACTTGAGCCTGGCTCTAACAAAACCCATTTTGTTATGCAGTTCACTGCCTCTAACTGTATCTCCAACCTCTGGGGCTTCCCTACCTTTGCAACTGTTGACTAATATTAATTATGTGTATGCTGCTTAATCACCTAGGAGTGACCCTCTAAAGTGGCATTTAATCAGTTTGATGCAGCTGGCAAAAGTGAATTGCACTGGAGGACAATAGCAGAAACACCTAGAGAAGGGTGACAAAGGTTCAGAGACGTGGAGAACAAAGTCTCATAGCAGAGTCTGAGTGCTCAAGCCTGGGAGGTCTGAGAAAAGCCCTCTGTTGTTTTACCCTTTATTGGCTCTTCATGGGAGGAGGGGAGCATAAATAGAGGAATAATTCAAGGCCATCCCAGCCTGTCATGGAAGGAGGTTCATGGGTGACACCTCAGTGAGTCTGGGGCATCTTGAGGTTTCAACAGTGCTGGAACAGCAGCTGGGGACCACGTGCACAACAAGTGACTGGACACAGCACTTTTACTGCTCTGTATTTTGTAGAGATGGGTCTTCCTGGCATCCTCAGGACCAGGGAGAGAAAACAAACCGTTGCCAGCACCCCTGCATGCATGGTTTCTCTGCTTGCTGGGGAGATGCGCATTAACTGCCAGACACCAAGCCCAGAATAAGTGCGTCATTTTTCTGCTTAACACTGGGAGTGTTTGTTTTTGTGGCTTTGTGGTAGAGGAATTTGAGGGCTTGGTGCACACACACGTAAATTGGTAAAGAAAAGCAGCCTAACTTGTAGAGGGCAACCAGGTGGAGGTAGCAAGATGTCTGTAGGTCAGTCAAGAGTCTCAGCCACTGAGGTTTGAGCAGTTGAGGGAGAATCAGTGTGGGAACCTTTAAAGAGGAGTCAGCTGATGCAAATTGTGATCTCAGAAAACTGGGAAGTCAAAGGGCAAGACCTTAGCCTAGCTGCTAAAGCCAACCTGGGTTTTCCCCTTGAGAGTCTGGACCATGAGCCACCAAGATGACACATAGCTTCCCCAAGTACTGGAGAAAACTGTTTTGGTGTTTCCCAGCTGTGTCCAGGACCTTGTAGGACCACATCCCAGAATGGCGAGGTCAGGCTGAACCTGGTAAGCTGAACCGAAGCAAACTTCTCCAGCATTTGGACCTAAGTCTGGAGGAGCCTTTCCTGAGTCGTGCTGCAGACCTTCATCGGAAATGAATTCAGGAAAAGGTGCCCTTGCACCCTCCACCCAGTTCTTCACCTTCTCTCAGATCAATCAACTCTTCATCTCTGGCAACTTGAAAACCTTCAGCTTTGCTTCAAGAGGATTTATGAATTCCCCCCACAGTTCAAGTGTGGGGAATTCCTTTGGATCTTTTATGAGGAATGCTTTTAAGTCAGGAGAATGCTTGCATCTACAAAGCAAAGTTGCTTGCTCATCGACCAACGCTGCTGGAAGCACCATCCTCCCTAAGAAGATTCACTGCTGTTCCCTGTTCTCTCTTGCCTATTTGTAAACCACCCCATGGCTAGGTAAATATTTTCATTATATCCTATGCCAAGCTTTCTTTCCCCTCCCACAATAGAAGTCGCTCATGAGCTGAGTCTCTGAAAGGAAGCTGGCCTTGCTCCAGATCTTGGCATCACACATCCAGGCAAAATGTTTTTCAACATCAAACTGTGGCAAGAAAACAAACTTGGGTTTGCTCCTCTGGTGTTAATATCTCTGCCCACAACTGCTGCAGAGAGCTCCTACAGCTGTTCTTTCACAATCAGCTGGTAGGGGGATGGATACACAGGGAAGAATTATGCTCAGCACTTAAATGGGGTGGATGTGGCAACCAGGGCAGCTTTGGAGCTTCTCGGCATGGGTGCTGTGGAAGAGGGAAGGTTGATCAGGCTGGGTACATCTTCTGCTGGAGCAATTCTGAGGCACCAGGTCGTGGTCTCTTGTAGTCGTTCCCAGTTACTTCACAGGCAGCCCGGCTCAGCCTTCTCCAAGAGCAACATTTGGCTTCTGAAAAAGCAGATTTTTTCCCCAGCAATCCAGTCACAGACTGTACCTTTGACAAAGCATCCCTTTTATCTCTCCTCATTGCCGATTCTTTCCCGGTTCATTGGTGAAGCCAGCAGGCTGCAGGGAGCAAAGCCAGGGCCCCGGGAGGTTTGGCTGCACGCGTGTTTGTGTGGGGAGCGGACTTGTTCTGCTGTAATAGCTCACCACTCCCCTCTCCGTGTCTTTTTTGGGAGAAAACTTGCTGTGGTTTGTTAGCCGATGACTCGAAATGAGCACATGCTTCAGCTTTCTAGCTGCAAACATTTCTTAACGTTATCGACAGAAACCAAAGGTCTCCAACCTCCTCTCTGCCAAACGAGAGCGGTGTCCTGGGTGAGAGCTCTGGAGGTCTGCAGTGCTTGGCATCACTGCCTGCTCGATGGCCCTGCCTCCCTTTTTGTCACTTTTCCCTTTGTCCCATCTTTCTTCTGCACCTTAGGGTTTTTAAAGCCTCTCTCTTGCGAATGTCTCATAGTTTGAGCTCATTAGAGCTTAATCAACACCAGTTTTTAACACAGCTGTGGGCAGTCAGCGGCAAGGTGGCTTTATAATGGGCTGGTGTCCGCACACCGTGGGCAGGGTTTGTGCCCTGTTTGTTACCCTGTGAGCAGGCAGTGTCTTGCCTGTAGTGGCAGGCTCCCCCAGGCTTGTTGGTATGCGACCAGTTCCTGCCAGTTTTTGCTACACGTGTGGATCCTCTTCTTGCCCCTGCGTGGCTGGGGTTGGCCTGTTCTCTCCTCATCCTGCTGCACCTGGATGTCCTGGTCTGCAGAGAGCGAGATCTGGATCCTACCAAGGTGCCGGGAGCTTGATACCAGATTTTTCACCAGCCCATTCCCACAGACGCGCCTAGGAGGAGGAGATGTCATTACTGAAATATATGCCTGTTTTAATGAGCTGTTGCCCAGGCTCAGCTGTGGTTGGGACCGAGGAGTGCATGGACCCACTGAAACCAGGCTGGCACCCTGGCAGATTTGACAGGAGCCGCCAGTAGCTCTCCTCGGCAGCGCAGTTGTGCTGTTATCCACTGCAGGTTAAGGTGATCATTGCTCTTCTACCTCTCCTCTCCAGAAGCTTCCCCGCGCTCCGAAACACAGCATTAGCCCCATACTGTGTTGCATTTATTGACTTTTTAGCATCTGCCGCCTCCAGCTCGGAGCTGCCCTGCTGCTAATCGGCATCCCCCCGGATGCGCTCCTCCCTGGCTGACTCAGTCGGTGCGGCTCCTCGGCACAGCCCTTCCGAGCAGAGAAGCGATTGCTCTTTCTGCCCTGTCTGTCTAGAGCTCTCCCCCCAGCTCTCCCAGCGGCTGAGTCACTTCCTTCTGTGAATCTGGCTTTAAATCTTCCTTTTTCTCTTTGCCCTGTGATTCACTCCCTTTATGAAGGGCTTTGCAGAGCTCCGACTTCAGGACACCGAGCAGAGAGATGCTCCCGGGGCAGAGCATCCTCCTCATCCCGGAGGCACAGCGGTGAGCCCCCCTCTGAAGGCTGCTCCCTGTGCCTTGCAAAATGGTTTCTCTTGGTATCGGTATTTCTTAGCATCTCCCTTATCTCAGTATTTCTTTTAATATTATGGCTGACGTAGTAGTGGGAGCCAACTTCTGCCTGAGGGTGAGTGTATGTAATTTCCTTTGACATCAGTGTGTGCCTATGAGGGCACAGCTTGTTTCCTTTTCCCACCCTGTTTAATGAGATATGGTGCAAGAGTCATTACAGTATCGCTGCCATTCCTCCTCATCTCTCGTGGGGTTTAAGGAATTTCTACTTTTAGAACTGAACTGAAATGTGCTCAGAGAAAGCAAAGCTTGGTTTTCTGTCTTAAAAGCCTGGAGATAATTTTAGTATAACATCTGAACTCCTCAGTTTGTTATGTTAGTATTATTTTTCTCCCTTACCTGCTTACTCTCTTGGTCTTGGACCCTCTTATATCTAGGTGTCTCATCTCAGTTTCCCAGTTTGGAAGGGAATTGCCAACCAACATTGCAGTTAAAAGACAAAGCACTCCATTGTCAGGAATTAGCCACCTTGCCCCACTGAACTTGGCTCAGTTACCAGCGAAGAGTGGGATAAAGTTAGCAAAAGCTTTTGAATCCGGCTTTCAGATGTGACTTAGATAGTTAAGCACTAAATCCATTTCACTATCACTCCAGCATAGGCTGACAAATAAATGCTTAAGTTACTTAGGAAAGTGCCCCATGGGTGCCTTGCCCTGGATGAGTAGGGCCAGGGACCAGACCTGGCCCTGTGAGGTTCTGGTGGCTTCCTCAGAGAAGTGATGCTGAGGCCAGTGCCAGGGATATAAAATCACATTAATGAAATGTTTGGGGTTAAATGAGGAGCTTCTGTGGCAGGCCGTGATGCTTCTATCGTTCTGTAAAGGAGGGTCTGTTTGTGAGGGGGTTGTGCTTAGAAATGTACGCTGGCTGTGCATCTGTTTGGTAGTTCTGGTTTTCTGAAATGTGGGCAATGACCATTTTTCCAAAGAGCAGCAAAAAGTTATTTTACAAGAGCAGCAAAAAGTTATTTTACAGTGAAGTAAGTTTGCAAATGAAACGAAGAGGCTATTGTAAAGGAGCTTTGTTTATTTGGAGAGAACGTGGGCTACGGAGTTTGTTGGGAAAAGAACACTTGGAGTCCAAGGAGAGTACATTTCATTTTACCTGCTTCCTACAGGAGACGTAACAAACAACTAAGTGAGAACTGTAGTTTACAACTACCAATAATTATAAGTTCCAATTTTTAATAAAGCTTCAGCAATTACATTTTTCAGCTTCAAAACAGGCAGCTCTTGAGAACAATGCAACACCTCCCTCTGAATGCCAAGTTTACGCTGCTTGTATTTGTTTTCTTTTGCTTAGAACGAAGTGATAAGTCAGCAGCTGTCCGTCATTTTCACTCATTGCTACGGACCCTACCCTATTCCAAAGCTTGTTGAAATCAAGCGCAAGCAGACCTCTCGCTTAGGTAAGCATGACTTGGAGATGCTCTTTGGTTGTTTAAGGAGAGCTGTGGGAAGTCCACGTTGCAGGCTGGCTGCTTGAGGAGGCTTAAGCCAAAAGAAAATGTGGACTTCGAAGGCAGGACTAGAAAAATGAAAGGCCCCAACCTTAGCCTGTCCTAAAACTCCCACTGAAATCAATAGGATCATCAGATGCACTGGAGTGGGACTGTAAATCTGTCTGTGTTGCTAACAAGGCTGGGATCCCAGCCCAGGGCCCAAAGCCAAGCGTCTGTCCGCATCTCAAACCACTGTGGCTGGCTGGAGGTGACACCGCGGCAGCACGGCCCTCCCAGCCCTGCTGACAGAGCCCGAGTTGGTTTGATGTGACCTAGAGAAGACGTGAGCCAAGTTCCAGGACTCTCTTCCCCTTGGCACAAAGGCTGTCCTGCCCAGGGAGAGGGTGAGGGTATGGCCTGAGGGCAGTTAGATGAAGTTTGCTTTGGGTAATGGAGCTGGGAAGCTGTGCCAGCTCCCTGCAGCAGGGCTGGCTGGATGTCATCTCAGCAAAGGTCGACACGGATTTCAAAGCTTTGAATTTCCTTAGTCTGAACTCCAAGTGGCTGTCTGTGGATCTTCTGTCTCAGACTGTCCAAAATAGCTTTATGGGCTTTCCTCATTAAAAACAATATCCTTTTACGCTGTTGTCTTCCTCTGTCAAAACAGGAAATCATTATCTACCTTTGTGAACTCTTCCAAACCAATTTTTTTTTTTTTTAATTTATTTTCTTTGTGATTGCAGATCCCCATTTTCTTAACAACAAAGAGATGTCAGATGTTACATTTCTGGTGGAAGGAAGACCATTTTATGCACATCGAGTGTTGCTATTTACTGCATCACCAAGGTAAAATGCAAAGATATTTCTATTTTTAACCAAAAGTAGAAATTGATTTTGTATTTTTGTTTTTGTTGCTGGTGCTAAGATTCTTTAAGGGCTAATGCCTGAACCTTCAAGTTTTTACTAATCAGAAAATCTCAACAGCCTGTTTCTGGTTGATCTGCAGGATGTTAACAAGTGCTCCTATCGCTAGATTCCCACCCTGTAAATGCTCCATGCTTCTGGCCATGCATCTGACTTCATTCCACTGAGGCATTTTTGCATGGAGCTCGTTGCTGCATCCATTTCTGCATCCAGCATAGAGGAGTTTGAATAGTTTGATTTTTAGCAGTCATTTATCCTGTGATCATCTAAAACCTGTGTTGCATCGGTGTACACAGTCTGTAGGAAAAGCACGTTGCTATCACACAATTCATTGACAAGATTTTACATGTTTTTAAATAAAATTGAATATCTACAAAGCATGTCACGCTGTATCGAAAGGCAGGACGTATGATTTGTGTCCTTTGCTCAGAAGGCCAGATGTGGGTCAGCCAGCTCAACTTCAGGTGTATTCCTTTCTTACACTGCTCACAAACTTTATTCTTACACAGCTCTATAATTAAAGGTCTACAAGCACATTCCAAACTTAAGCTTTAAGCTTATCAAATTGTGCTTGCAATAGAGTTTGACGCTATTAAGATCAAATCAATTGTTATCCATATTTTAATTAAGATGCAGTTGTGGTATGGAAAAGGTTACCATCCAGCAAATGCTGGTCTTGATAGATAAGCCAAGCCT
Organism: Aythya marila; assembly: GCF_965140915.1. NCBI lineage: Eukaryota > Metazoa > Chordata > Aves > Anseriformes > Anatidae > Aythya > Aythya marila. Next base: position 150,686,133 of record NC_139042.1, read on the forward strand.
TGCACTACATCTAGAAGGTCAGATGAATTATCAAAAAGAGAAAGTACAAGGGCTTGTGTTTTTAACAGTGTACTTCCCATTTTTACCTTCTAATCAAATGGAAATATCTAGTTTTGAGAAATAGATTGCTACATATGTATCTATCTTACATACATCTGTAATTATCAATTTAAAATGTGTTTTATCCTGAAAACTGTCTGAATTTCAGGTTTTGATAATCAGAGAAAGCAACCTACCCAGTTTTATCTCTTGCCTCTTCTTATACAATTGTATTGAGCCTGCATAGAAGTCTTAAAATTCACACTGTAGTTGTTTTAATATTTTGTTCCAAAATATTTTTAAAGCAGCATAGTGGATATAGGCTAAAACTGATCTTCTTCAAATAGTTTTTCAGTTTTTAAATGTTGCAACTCTTCCTAAATGATAATGTTTCCAAAAGAAATTTTGATTTTGTAATATATATCATTACAGTTTCTAAATCTCCTGTATCCATTTTTTCCATTGTGATATCAGATATATTTTTCCAAAATTTCCAATTGAAATCTCCCAAAAGAAAGGCTTCTTCCTTTTAGACTGAACTTTATTTTATGTGTCTAAATCTTGAAGCTTGTCAGTGACAAATCCATGCATTTCAGTGTACTGTTTTTGCAAGAGCTGATGCTGTCCTTCCACTTTGCCATACTTTTTCACAGAGATAATTGGGCTGGTATTTCAGTCTTGCTCCTTTCTGTTTAGGTTTAAAGCACTGCTGTCTAGCAAGCCCTCAACTGATAGTACTTGTATTGAGATCAACTATGTGAAGTACCCCATCTTTCAGGTAAAGTCACTTCACACATTTAATTTGAATGGAACATTGTACATGCCCTGTCCAAAGTAATACTTGTGTATTTGGTAATGGTATGCAGACAAAGCAGGGCACGTCAGTGTAAAGTACTTGATTCCTTTTTCTGTTGTTGCCTTTCTCTGTATTTAATGGACAGGCTTCCAGACACAGTTAATTCCCTTCTTTAGCAATATTATTTGATCACTTATTTGCCATGAAAATACAGTTTGCTTTCTGCACCTGTATCATATACTTGTATACGCTTCTCTTTACTTCAGTCAGAGTTCAGGCGGTTTCATGTATCAGCTGTTACAGATGCAGATATTTCCCAGCTGCCTACAGTAACTTTGAGCGTGCTGGAAGCTCACTGCAGAGGGATCTCAGTTAGCTTGTATTACAGTGCAAAGGCGCCACCACTATTTCTTCTCATCTCTGCATGCCCACAGACTGCTGGGTGGAGGTGTGGGTGCCATTGGCAGGAGAAGAATAAGCATTAGAAATGCTATATTATCATCGTGTACATACTGAAAAATACAGTCAAAATTCAGAATTAATTTTTCAGCTTCCTGCACACAGTTTGGGGCTCACAAGAAAGTACAGACAACTTGGCTGGTGAGGGCTGAGATGTCAGACTACTTGTGAGAAGGAACCATTGAACTGTGCAGAAATAGAGTAGCCAAATATATCCTGAAATCAGTTGGATTGGGCCAGTTTTATGTACAAATCCTTGGCGGTATTGAAGAGCCTCTAGTGTTACCTTCAATCTTTACATGACTCCCTTCTCCCTGATGTCTTGAATTATTATTTTTTTTTATAAACACTCCCTTTGTTTTGTTACAGCTGGTTATGCAGTATCTGTACTATGGAGGTGCAGAGTCACTCCTGATTAAAAATAATGAAATTATGGAGGTAAGAGACATTTATCTTGATTGCAGTGGGAGCAATGCTAAGTGATCTGTGTATCATTCACCCAAGGGCACGAGGCCACTGGGCAAGACATGAGCACTCCTGTAAGAGCCACCTCTGCCTCTCACTGAGTGCCCACAGTACTCAGGCTGTCCACAGTCCCGCAGAAAACACTCAGTCTCCTTCCAGCCCTGCTGTTCCCCTATTATGGTAACTTCTGCCAGCATGAAGTTGACTGTCACAAAAGAAAGAATAGCGAAATCAAGATCATTGAGCCAAAAAATCATCTGAAATTAAAACATCTAGTTAGATGCTTGGAGAGGCTCTTTCAAGGAAATGCAGAGCTGGTGTTGTCAAAATCTGGAACCAACTCCCACAGCACAGTAAGCTGTTCTCTCTGTCTCTCAGCCTGCTAGGTGAGGTGCTCTGTTGAGCTGGGCCAGTCAGCTTCTCTACAACACTCTTACTTTTGGCGTAGTAGCTCAGGCTTGCATGCCCAGACTTATCTCGGCAGTATTACAGGATCCAATTTGGTTCGTCACTCTGCAGAATTCTTGGGCACGCACCAGACTTTTACCACAGGAGAAATCCCACTGCAGTTAGTTCAATTTCAAGCATGTGAATGTCTCATTTTCTGAGTAAAACATTACACTGCTACCTGGGATACAGAGACTTCTTTGCTTTCTCACTGGGTGTTAAAAATCCAGTGACATTGTACCCGTTTGCAAAAGCCACTCCAAACCCATTGGATCCTTCAGCATAGCCACACATCCATAGCCTGTCTGGGTATTAAGTCAGGCTCTTCCACATAGTGTGCACTGTCAATGCCAGCTATGATCAACCTAACAACTCCCACTCAACAGAACTAAGACGCATTTGAGCAAATTCTTGATAGTCATTTTGGGGAGCTTTCCTGTTGACCATAACCAAATTATGGCAGCCAAAAGGGATACAGGACAGTAAACACTAAAATCACAGCTACTTACATAACTGGTAATCATCAGTGTGCAGATTATGGTCTGCCCCCATGACCCTTTATCATTGCTTACATTAGTTAATCTGTCCCTATGACGCTGCCGTTTGGGGCACCCGTGTGAATCTTGTCTCTTAACAAAGTGCTGCAAAACAGAAACTGGGAGCAACTCTTCTGTGGGGTACAAGTGGCCAGGTTGAATGAGTTCTGATGGGTACGGGGGCATCTGTTTGAATCCTGCTAGCAACTGGAGGATGAAACTAGTCAGGACTGAAATCATCCCCCCCCAGTGCAAGCAGTGGGTTTTTAACTAAGCATACCCACGTTGACTTTCTGAGTTTTGTAGGAAAAGGGCACTGATTCTCTTATTTGTAGTTTTGAAAAAAGCTCCTGAATTTCTAACCCTCTCTGAAATAAGGAGTCTCAGACTAGACAGCACAACAGCTTTATAGAGATGCATATGTAATCACCTGGGTCGTTAAAAAGCTTGTGCTGCAGTTCAGCTGGCTGCTTGCTCTACTTTTGTGACATCTCAAAACTTCTGTGGCTCTAGAATGTATGGCTGATTGATTGATTTGTTGATAACAGATCTGGCCACGGTTCCTCACAGTTTAAAGTAATTACAAACCAGCACGTGACTGCTTGAGCCACAGAGGCAGCTGGAATAGGATTTGGCTTTATCTTTCAGAACTGCATTTAGCAACTTGCCTTATTACAAATATGATAACAAGAAGTGCCAGAAATACTCCACAGAAATCTTTGCTGCAATTCATAATTGAGGCCAGCTGGCTGCTATCACATCAGCACTGCAGATTTCCAGCACTTGGATTTATTTATGGGATTAAAGCAGAACTTGAACGGATTGCATAGGAGAAGTCAGAATAATAATGTCATGGCAGTTTCGGGGTTTTGTTCCCCAGCGCCCCTACCTAGTGCTGGGGTATCAGAGGAAGGCTCTTTGTCACTCAGTCCTGGGGTCTGTGATGATAAGATCCATATAAATGCCTGAAGGCCTTGGCCAAAGGGACTTGGCTGGGTTAAAGCAAGGTGTGAAGCAATGAAGAACCCCAACCTGCATCCTAAACCAGAGCAGAGAGCCAGAGGTGGTAACCTACCATGGAAAGATGATGAAATCCCCTTCCTCAGCTGCAAAAGGACATACATGTAAAAGAAGCTATAGGGGAAATCCAAGCAGTATTGAAATCAGCTGGAGAAATCACAATTTAAGCCAGTTTTTAGCCCTGTATGCTTCAGGTCATGCTCCCCACATACAGTGAGGTGCAGAGATCCCAAAGCAGCGCCAGGCCGGGCAGCATGGGGTGGGCACAGGGCCAAAGAGAGAGGTCAGCTGGAGTCCTGATGGCACAAGAGCCGTGCCAGTGCAGCGATGAGGACACGATACCCTTGTGCTAGTGCTGCTAGGCATCGCCTTACACCAGGCTGGATCCCCTGTTTGCATCACATCCCACTGCACACCCACTCCACTTGGAGCCAGGCAGTGTTTGAGCGCCTGTGGCCTAGACGTGACCTTACTGCTGCTGACGAGCTAGAGCAAGGAGCGTATGGAGTTCTGACTCCATTTCCTCCAGCCTGTTGAGGTGACAGGTTGGAAGTTTATTGCCTCTCTAGGTTTTTAAGACTACCCAGGGCAGTTATCATCATCTGGTTTGAATTCTTCCCTACTCTTGGTCCTGGCCCTTCTGCTGACATCCCCACATCTAACCCAGGTGCTCTGTTTCAGCCAGAGCTTAGGGAGCTGCTGAACCCAAACCTCTTTTTCCTGGAATGCAGTTGCAGGTCTCTCCTTGCAATGTCACGTTTGCAAAGGGAGCGAAGACTCTCCGAGCTGACACTTCCTTTATGACACATACACACAACCCCATCCCAAAGTCAGCATGTGGACCTCAACAGCCCCTGGAGGTCTGCCCACGTACACCTTCCCCATGCACAGGCTGATCTAGAGGGGACTGCGAGGGGTTAAAGCAGCCAAGCAAGCTTCTCATTCTGGCTGACTGTCAGGGGTCAGTAGTTCCATTCAAACTGAAGCAGGGGCAGAGAAAAATTATAATGAAGCAGTAAAGAAGCAAGTTCTGAATGTGTGCCACTCAGCAGTTTTGACTATTTTTTCCGTTCTTTTGTTTTCTTTTTTAGCTTCTCTCTGCTGCTAAATTTTTCCAGCTTGAAGCTTTACAACGACACTGTGAGATCATTTGCGCAAAAAGCATTAATACAGAAAACTGCGTAGATATTTATAACCATGCCAAGGTAAAAATAACTACTCGTGCATGTTGTATGTCTCTCCTCGTACTCGTAGGTCAGTTTTATGCTAAGAAGTAATACATATGTCGTATGCTTAGTAGGTTTGTTACATATTAAGGATTTGTCATTAATTTATTGGGACTGTAATAGATATACCTAGTAGAGGTACAGTCCTAAATCACATCTAAGAGCATCTGTGGCAAGCTCTTGCCCCCTTTCCTAAATGGTTCAAACTCTACTTGTGTGTACTACTTGTGTGGAAGACCTATCCCTTATCACAGGAACCCAAACTGCTGAGTTACTCAACAGGAATCACCTGACTGAATAAGATCTCTCTTTTTCACCTCCTGGGCTGCATTTTCACATTTAAACTTCCTATTTCTTCCTGCCTGAAGCCCACAGGGGAGATATATTCAATGCTGGTGATAACGTTTTAATATATGAAAATGCCTCATTGTCAAAGTGCAGTGTCTCACAGCCATGCAAAGATAGTAATGAGAGTTTCATGTCTTGGAGAAGAGGGATTCCTAGCTTCTTATTGGAATCAAATTACTTAACTAGTTAGAGAGCCATCAGGCAGAAAAGCAAGTGTTGGTTTTTTTTGACCCCAAAAAATATTTTACGTCATTGAAGGAGGTGATTGTACATTGATTAGTTTAATTTTTTTCCCCTCCTCTTTTGCTTGGTAGTTAGACTTTCACTTGGAAGATGGAAATGATAAAAATAGAGTTGCAATTAAATATTTTTAAAGCATTCCTTAAATGATTCTTCTTCAACTTTCATGGGCTGTATGAAGGAGAAAATAAAATGTTGCAGTGTGACATGGAGGTTTGATTGAACAGAGTAATCCTGCAGATTGCTCCAAACCCCTGCAGATCTGACCTCTGTTCCAACCCTCAGGTATTTCCTACAGCAACTAGCAATGTTAGGTCTTGATGTACAGATAACATGCAATCAGTGTTTGAAATAGCATAAAGTTCCACTTCTTGAAGAATAAGAGATTAGGTGTATTTGCAGGTCCATTTATTGTAATAGGAAATAAAATCAGCAGAGCAGGAATCTTGAAAAATACTCAATTTGTCTTCTAGCTCATGTGGGAACTTCTCAATTTATGTTACTGTTACTAAAAGTAAACTGAATGATTTTGTTTTAAAATCACGTACTTTGAATTTTGAAATGTGGCTGGGTTTTGTGTCCCAATTTAAGAACATTCTTACACCAAGCTTTAGACTTTTCTGAGGGTCTTCTACACTGCTGGTGCTAGGACTGAAGAAACCCAGCGTTTGTGGCTAAATCTGGTTCCTTGTTTGCCTGTAAGGGCCTCAGCCTTCAAGCTTCCTTTGCCTACATCTCTCAGTGGAGTCAGTGGAAATGGTTTCCTTGAGAGGCTTTTAATTCCAGGGTCATGTTTGCATTGACACGTAGTGCATTGCAGGGATAGCTAAGCTAGCTGTGAATGAAGTCCCGGCTTCTGGAATTACTTAAGTTACATCACCCTAGAGCTCTTCATGGGCCAATTTACCTTGCTTCCAGTAAATTACCAGGGCTAAGCTTCATACTGTTGTAGCTAGATTGTTTCCAGACCTTGAACTAACACATGTGAAGCTAGTTCAGATACCTCTCTGCTGCGCAGTGGTCAGAGTAGACTTGTCCATCCTTTTGCTCCTGGTCTGTGTGATGTGCAGGTTACCACCTGAGCCCAGTTCATTCTGCTCAGAGTGCTCTCGCCACACAGCAGTTTCACTTGCCTGTAATGTGTATATGAGATCATGATACGTGGTGGAAGATGCCAGATGTGCCTCACGAGCCAGGGGAGCTCACAGGCAGGTCAACCAAAGCTTGCCAGCCAACTGCCTGCCTTCCCTTGTTGCTCTCTGAAGTGTGGAAGAAGCTCGTGTAAGACAGCAGTGAGGATGGGAATAAGGTGAGCTGGCACCGAAGACAGGAACCACCGTGCCAGCCAGGAGCAGGTGATGGATTTGAGCAGCTTGTTCCTGCTGTAGGTAGCATTTTTAGTCCTTGCTGTTTTGCAAGACCTGCAGGAACTCGGGTGATGCTGAGACTCATTTTTCCAGATGAAGATGTGCGAGCAGGGAGACACAGGGAGCCCAGTCCTTCTCACTGTGATTGAGAAAAAGACCTGATTTGGTGGAAGCGTAGCATGAAGTGAGCGCAGATTTGGAAGGCTGTTTGTGGTGGGGGCGGATGTTGTAAGAGGGGAGCATTTAGCAGGGTGGCGAGCTGTGTAGTAGGAGCTGTAGGAACAAGTGTTTGGAGCCCTGGGTTAAAGAGGCGAAGTACTGGTAGGAAGGTGAGAGGATGTGGGTTTTCTCACACTCACAATTTAAAAGCTGAACAGAGAGCATTAAATCATCTGTGGCTTTCCATTCTTAGGATTGCAACACCTACAGAAGGCAGCCTTCCAATTAGTACCACTTCTAGGGTTTCATTTTCATGTTACCTCCAGAAAGAGATGAAGTAACCAGGCAAATAGTATATATAGTGGTGACTGCTTAGTTACCACTGGGTACCAGTTGTGTTTTACACAAATGACCCAAACTCCTAACAAAATTGATTGGAGTTTTAAATACGTACCTAGAACACTCGGTGCTAGCACAATTTGCAATCTGGGCCTCAGAACAAGTCTAAAAAAAAAAAAAAGAAACATACATTATTTTCTCAGTGCTGTGAATCTATTGAAATAATGAATAGGGGTGAATGGTGTTTAAGAGGAGAACAACGGTTCCTGCTTTTCCCAGAGCTCAGCCCTGGGCAGGAGGATGGGCTGAGCCCTGCTCTGTACACTTGCACAGCTTATAATTCCTGTAGCAGAGTATCATGGCTGTACTCCTTGTATGACCACAGGGGCTGGCCAGTGGGTGATGACCACTGGTGGTCACCCAGCAGATGACCAGTGTGGGTCATTTGAGGTTTGCTCACGCAGTTGTGTTTACACATGCAAGGTTTGCTCACGCTTCGTGGTATCCCTGCCTCCTGCCCAGCCACAATGTTCAGTATAAGAGGAATATTGACAGCCCAAGCACATGCTCTGCAAGCCTCTGTTTCTCCTCCAAAGATCCCTCAAGGCTGTTACTCTGCATGACAGGTTTCCGCAGTCATGGTCCCACTCTTGCGAAGGTTGGCATTCATGAAATGTGGGCTCCAGTAGCTTATCCCAAACCTATAGGTTTAGGGCGTGAAATCTTGGGTCTAGTGAACTCTGTGGTAAAACTGCCACCAATTTCCAAGGGACCAAAGCTTCAGCCCTGGACACCCAGGGCCTTGTAAGGTAGAACTTATAACCAGAATCACAGGCATAAAATACTGTTTGTATACCCCATGTCCCTCTCCTAACACAGACGTCTGTGTTACTGTGCCTGTCTGAAGGGTTTAGTTTGTGTATTTGTTTGTGTGCAGCTCTTATGCACTGTCTTGCTGACCAGGTTTTATCAGAATGGTTATCTTTCTCTAATTTCACTTCTTGTAGTTTCTCGGAGTCACAGAACTATCTTCCTATTGTGAAGGCTACTTTCTAAAAAATATGATGGTCCTCATTGAAAACGAAGCTTTCAAACAGCTGCTGTATGACAAGAACGGAGAAACATCTGGTCAAAATGTACTACAGGACTTACAGAGGACGTTGGCTACAAGGATTCAGTCAATTCATTTGTCTTCTTCAAAGGGCTCCATTGTATAAAGCTGAGGAAGATGGTAACGCTTTAATAAAGACCCTGCAAGTTAAGTCTCCTGTTGCAGTTGCTTAAACAAATATAAAAAAAAAAAAAAGATTCTACTTCGCATCCAAATAGTTCTGTGTTGGCCAAAGGCGGTGTGCTGAGGCCACAGCCTCGTTTGGATGAGGGAATGCAGAAAACGTAGCTCCTGCATGCTTCTGAGCAACAGGGGTACCAGAGCGTCCAGTGCATCGCTGTTGTACTCAAATTCTGAATGTGAGAGTGTGGTCGTGGAGCTGGATGCCAACAAAAGCCAGAACTCACACCAGTGAACAGCAGAAGCCCCAGCCTGAGCAGTGGTGCCAGGGAACACCTGAATCAATCGACCAATTACTCATTCAAGGCGGTTTCGTCCCAGTGTTTCGCATTTAAGAACTGTGTCTGTCCCGGAGTCCATTATCACGTACACTTAAGACATGTAAGAACTGTTACTGCTGTTGAGCAAAGATCAGTTGTGTTAGAGAGTGGGTAAGACTGTCGCAACTGAGGAAGTAATACTGGCAGATTTTTAGGGGTGGGAACTTTTTAAATTGTTCATAAAAAACAATGGGGTGGCCTTGTAGTTTAAAAACTATTTCTTAAGCTTAAAATTTCATTTTCGACAGAGTTGTGATTGAGAATCTATGTAACATGTTTTGTTTTATAAATGGTTAAAATGTACATTGTGTAAACATACATATGATCGAGTTTTGCTTGTATTCTTTCCTAAGGTGGTATAATCTTGCCTGACAGGCTATGGTTACACCAAAGAGGTACATTACCCAGACTATCTCTAATACAGTAGTTGGGGGGGCAGGAAAAACTGCATGCTAATTGTGATTTGGGGTTAAAAACAATGACAAACTCAACATGCATTTGCATGGTAACTGTACCTGTGAAATGTTCTGTTCGTGCTTCGTTTTGCCAAGACAAATGCAATGTTACTTCTTGTCAAACTCCATTTGTGAAATTAGCATATTATTTTATCCAGTGCACTTGTTTGTGATATGATACCCCCAGAGACCCTTCTCGAGATGCTGATGTCTGTTTGTTACAGTGAAGGGATAATAACAGATCTTTACTCTAGTAACGTGTCGATACTTTGCTACTGGCCAGAGATTGTGTCCAAGTTAGACTTCTTTTTTTTTAAATTATAATTAAATATGTACTATAGAATGATTTCTCGTTATATCCTGAGAATGTATAGGTTATCTACAATGCAGGGCGTGGGTGGGGTGGGATGGGGGGGTGCGATTTGATGTCAGAGCTTCGTTTATTTTGCAGCGTACTGTTAGCGAGATAAATCTGCTACGTGCCACAACATTCCTGATGCTCTGTCTTTGAGTGATACTTTTCTTGAATTGTTTGATTTAAAACGTGGAGAAAACCACAGCAAGACTTAGGCAAAGATACTGCCTTTTCCATGGCAAAAAAACGACATTAATATATTTATTTTCCAGCATGCTGTTCAGAAACTGTGCCCAGTTCATAGACTTTAGACGTTTTATTTTGGCAGTGCTTGGTAACCTCTTGTTCTTCTGTTGAAGTGTCTACGTCGGCTGCTCTTCCACAGTGATAGTTTTTGGCATGCTCAGAGAACATAGCTTTGGCTTTAGTTATCAACACGGTAGGGAGCTGTTTTATCACTCTGAGGTGTAAATCCTCCTGTGTGCTTGGTCTTTTAAAGCCTGTACAATTTCTGCAGCAAATTACAAAAATGTCTAAACTGCCACTAGTGTCGCGGAGACACAGCATGTCATTCAATTAAACCTTTTTTTTTTTTCTTTTTTTTTTATCCTTCACAGTGTATGTCCACACAAGATGTTGTCGGGAACATTTAGGTGATGGTAACTTCTTTGTGGACGTTGCCATCTTAGAGAAGCAAAACTGTGGCTGATGCAGCGACAACACACAGGGGTGCTTGTTGCCTTTTTTTTCTTTTGCCCTCTCCTCCAAGGAAAGCCATCCTCCCATGCTAATAACGAGTAGGCAGGAGCAGACCTCATCCCACAGTCCGGTGTCAAATGTTACAGTGGTAGCCACAGGTGTCACATCCCATGTTCAAAGCTCTTACAGGAAGGAATTGCAGCTGTTGGTTAAAAGGGAATTACTTTTGTCCTTCAAAACATAGGTAATCCCACAGTCATAGATTTGTAGCTGAAAGAAACCTTAAAAAAATCATAATTTCCAATACTTTTTTTGACCTGTAACCTGCACAACTTTTGGCAGCAGAAGAGCCAGCCAGGTGTGATCCTGGCGTGCATTTCTCCTGCAAGTAGTCAGCAGAGCTTTGTGGATCCACACATCAGAGCTATGATTTTAGCCTGTCTCCTGCCACAAGGCTGGTTGAGGTATAGCTGGACCACACCAGACAACGTGTAGTTTGCGGGCTCTTGAACCATCATCCAGTGATCCAGAGTCTCCACCACCCTCGCAATCAGTAGGGTTTCTTCACAGACTCTTCAGAAATTCGCTACTGCAAAGCAAGCCACTTTTCCTTCAAGCCCCAGTTGACAGGAAGAGCTGATGATCCATGGCCTTTTTATGAGATCATTCTATGTATGAGAGGAAATATCCTACCTTCCTCACTAGTATAAGTCTTTCCAAGTCCCTTCAATAATATTTTCTAGGCCTCTGAATTTTGCTGTCTTTCCCCTCATCTCCCCAGCTTCCCCAAAATGCTCCGCTCCCCCAGGGGAGTTACACAGTAACAGCCGAAGCACAGCGGCTTTCTCAGGAGTTTTATGTAGAGCATATCAGAAAATATATCCCAGAATATTTTCTACAAGAACATCCCATGGCTTTGATCTACCCTACCTTGCCTTATAATTCCTGGGTGATTTACTGCTCCTTTCCCAGGGGTTCCCTTTTGGATGTGTGCTTTTGTTTACTACACCTTATGGAGTATAACACTTTCAACTTGTCTTTATTAATTTTGTGCTGCTTTAATTGGGGCAATTTCCCCACTTCATCAAAATCAATTTCAATTCTGATCCTGTCTTCCAGCCTGTTTCATAATCTCCTGGCTTTATTATACGTGGCTTCATGCATGGGTTCTCCGTTCCATTAATCTGGGGCTGGGAGGAAGGGCTCTGTTGTAAATTTAATCTAAAAAGCAGCATGAGTTTCGGTGGGTGCCCGTGAATACCATCCCTATCAGATACGGCTCTTTCCATCAGAGCGTTTTATTAGCATTTTGCAGCGGGATGGTATTATCATTTTGGAAAGCAAATGGCCTTCTGCTTCTTTAGTCTTTTCGTACGAGTTGTGGTAATTTACAAATTTAGAGGGAAAACGTGACCTCTGCACTCTCCAGCCACTCTAGGTGAGATGGAAAAAAATTATAAAATCTGTAAAAAACCTTACTTTTTGTTTTGTTTTTTTTTTCCATAACTTTCCAGCTTGTAATGAGTGTAGGGCTGTTTTGGTGCCTTTCATCTGTCTTTTTTTTATAGTAGCCCAGTGCTGTAATATTTGAGGACTTGCAGGCATCCTGCCCTGCCTCACTGCAGGCCTTTCCTTCAGCCCCTCCACGAGGCCCTCCCTTAGTTTCCTCAACTCCCTCACGTTTCCACTTTGTCTCACATGCTGCCAGCTTCCACACTTCCCAGTTTGTTGCTCCGGAGCCCTGCTGGATCCCGTCCCAAGCCCAGAAATGGTATCTGCGTTCTCCCAGACGGGCAAATTTCCAATAATATGCTCCAGAGCTGGGAAGAGAAGAGGATGAGGAATGTATGAGGGCAAAGGTTTTGGACATCAGAGAGGAAGGCTGGTATCCTTCTCAGGACAAATTTCAGCACTGTCTACTCCTTTCTCAGTTTTTCCCTGATCTCTTCCTTAAGCCTGCTGTCCTCTTCAGGCAGCTGGCAGCCAGATGCTGTGCTTCTGGAGAAGGGCCAGCTTTGTCATGGCTGAGACGTCTTCCCAGCTAAGGCCGTGCCTGCTTGGACTCGGCTTCTGAGTAGACTTGTGCGAATGTCTATTAAAAGACAGAGGAGAGGCATTTTTGAAGAGGTGTGAAGACTTAGTAGCCAGTCTCCTGTTGGCATTATGAGAGCTGAATCTCCTCCACATGCTGCTGTTGACGCTGAGCCTTTTTGTCCTGAACAGCCACCGACCACAGGCTTCCTACCAAGCGGTGAACTTGTCCTGGATGTGCTGCAGCCTGTGGTGTGCTGGGGACTTTGGGGAACTCTATTTTTTATTTCAGTGTTGAATGATTTGCTGCCTTTTGAAGACTAAAAGAAAAAAAAAGAATCATCAGTTCGCACTGAAGCAAGCTGCTGTGAGGTGGTATGGTGAGAAGGAAGGGGCACCCCCAGCCCCTCAGACCTGCCCCAAATCAGAGGAAGGTTCTGTTACAGCACGCATTGCCCCTAAACCCATGGGGGCTCAGGTCTGCAAGACTTAAATCTACTTACAAGATTTATTTTGTAATGTTCAAGAGAAGTAGAGGTGTTGAAGCTCACACATCTACATGGTCAAGGCAAGACTTGGCCATCTTGGAGAAAAGGCCATTCCTTGTACTGCTGTCCATGGGTTAAATCCCAGCAGAGGCTGGGATCCTGCAGAGCTCACTGAAGTCTGTTGTGTGTATTTAGAGTCCCTCAGGAGCTGGTTCTGTTTTTCAAAACCGTTCCTGAAAGATGACATCCTGAAGCCTGCCTTCACTAAAGCTGCCTCTGAAGTTAGTGGATGACTTTTTTTTTTTTTTTTTTTGATGAGCGAGAGTTACCTGAAGTCAAAGACTTGAAGTTAGTTTGTTTGACAAAGTGTCTTTCATGTGAGGATCTGCAAGTGCTTTGCAGAAATGAAGTGCCTGATGTTGCTTTCATCCCCTAGCACAAAGGCGTAGGCCTGTTGAGATATATAAGCATTAAAAAGGCCGCTTAGGATTTGTCCTGATATTTAATAAACCAACTTTCAGGAAGTTAGCCTTGAACTAACAGCCAAATAATATCTGAAACTCCACAGATGAGAACATCAGTAATTTTAGATGCTTGTACATAAGCACATTTGTATCTCTAATTCCTAGGACTTCCAATCACACCTTCCACACATTTATAACAAAACCAATGTTTTTTATTCTTTAACGTGCTATTTATTTTGAGGTGAGGTCTGTTGTCTTCAGTGGGTGAAAACTGAGGCTGCCAGCTCTGACCAGACTATCACTTCTCAGCAGAATTGCACCCAACCCACCATTTATAACTGGCCTATTAGGGAAAAAAAAAAAAAAAAAAAAAAAAAAAAAGTGAAGCTGAGTCTTCAGCTGTGAGACAATGATCTGTGAGTTCAATGAGACCACTCCTGAAAACATTATGAGTGTGGTGCCCAAAGCAGAAGGAAAATCTGGAAATCTGCAGAAGCTAATGGGCATTTGTCAGCTGGCTTCAGTGAGCTTAAGGTCTGGGGGAGTAAACATAGTTGGGGGAGGAGGGGAACATATTTGATTCCTTTTTGTTGCCACTAAATTTTCGTTCTTTTAGCTTGGTTCATGACTTCTTGTGTGGATCAGTCATGGGTGGCCTAATTTATCTTAGACTTTTTCACACAGAGGGTCCTAGAGGTGGTTGCTTTTGTTTTCCTCAGGTTGGCGTGGTCTTGATAGATGATGCTTCCTGCGCTTTGCTGGGATTGCTTGTCACTGAAACACCCAGGAGACATGGCAGCGACTTGCAGGAGGGGTTGCATTGACTAGACAGGTTAAAATCCATTCACATCTTGTGGTTTTGCAAGCTGTGCTGTTTCGTTGGCTAAATCTGCTCGCCTGATTGTACATGATGTACCAGATCAGCGCTTTCAGTGTTTGTTCTCCTTTGGGGAGGCAATTTTCATCCTTCTTTGGGCACAGTTTTACTGTTTTTTGTTTGTTTGTTTGTTTTGAGGAGAGGACAGGACAGGAGGAAAGGGGGCAGCAGCCCCATCTCCCATCCCTCGCTCTGCATCCCTACCCAGCACGTGTGGCTCTGGGCTCTGCAGTGCTCAGGGTTTGCTTGGTCTCACTGCTCAGACGCGGCCATGGAGCTCCAGAAATTGGTAGCATTTTTTCTTGGCCTTATAAATATCTCCATTGCTGCAGCTGCAAGAACAAATTTGCCTGAGCCCCTTTGTGTGTGGTTAACTTTGGTCTTCCCACTTCCCATCATCTCTGCTGCTGTGTTTTCATTAAAACTTCCATTACACAGCTTTGCCCAGCGCAGTAAGAGGCAATCTTGTTTCTTATTGCCTTTCTAAAGCAAACAAAGAAAGGGAAAAAAAAAAAACCTCCCTGAAATGCCCAGTCAGAAATCATTCCTGGTTTAAAATAAGCCACGTTAGAAAACTGAGATGCTCAGACACACAAAAAAAGACAGCCGCATTGGAAAAAGCCAGTCTGTTAGGAGGTCATTTTAATTAATTAAGGTCGCAGCCTCCACACCTCCAATATCCTGGCAGGGATGGATTAGTGTGGTTGAAAGCATCTGGACTTGTTCAAGCCGCAGGTTCACGACAACACGCCTTGCCCTTTCCCCTCTGCAGCAGTGGACAAATTGACTGTCCTGTAGCACATTGCACAAGGGGCTTTCAGACGAGACTTTCAAAAGCCTGGTTTCAAAAAGCTCTGATTCCGAGTGGCTTTTATAGACCCCAAGGCACTCTGCGGGCTGAGATTTGCTCCCTGGGGAGGACCCCAAGGTCTCCACAGAGTGGAAGCTGCCCCAGCATCAAGGTGTTCACCAGCCAAGCCTCGCCTGGCAGACCACCGATTAGCAAGTCTGGGACAGGTGATTCAACCGCTTGGGAACTGATTTTGGCCTCTCAATTACAGCACCAGTGACTATTTGTGCCATCTGGGGACATGGTGAAGTGCTCGGTCTTCCTCAAGCTCTGAGTTTGTGTTTATCCGTTGAAGGATATGAGGACTGAAGAAAATATTTTTAGAGCTTTTTGTCCTCACATTCCTGGCTAAATTCCAATTAATACCGGGGGAAAAAAAAAAAAAAAAACAAAAAAAAAAAACCACTTGAACTATTTAAGTCCTATTCGACCAGTAATGGTATTTGCTTCCTGTTTGAGTCTCTCTGAGCACTGCAGCTGCATGTGCTGTGTCAGTGGGGAACAGCGGCGCCTGGGCGTTATCCTGATAATAGATGGGCGAATCCCAGCAAGCAGGACTTTGCCTCCACCGTTCCCATCAGCATCGTGTGGAAGGTCAGATCTGCTCTGCACAGTCCCCAGATGGGCTCAGTGCTCCCTTTCCCAACCCTCTTCTCGCTTCTCACAGAGGGATCTGGATCCTGCGTGCGTTGAATCATAGTGTCGTGAAGAGCAGCAGAAACAAACAAAACCCACTGGAAGTACAGCATTGTCCCACCTTCCACATGGTAGCAGGTGGGCTGCTAGTGTCCTACAGTCCTGGCTCATCTCAAGGCTTGTCTGCAACAGCTGTCCTCAGAGCAGGCTTTTTATTAGGTCGATGCTTGGAAAGCATCTTAAGTCAGATTTTCATTTTTTTAAATTTTATTTCATTATTATTACTGGGGAGAAAAGGCTATGAAATGTTCTGGACTTTCCATCCGTAGTCATCTTTGTGTGTTTGTGTGTTCGAAAGAGGGAGCTGGACAGTGAATAGATCTGCAGGATATGTTATGAGGCGTGAAATCATGTTTGTAATGAGATTTCTTGTTAATGGCAGTCAGGCTTCCTTGATGCTAAGCATTAATGCAATATCCATTAGTGCAGCTAAACCTCCCTCTGCTCCACTTTCCCAAAAGGGTTTCACTTTGTACCTAGTTTAGCATTTATAAATATTTGATGCAAGGTTCAAGAAGTAATTTACATGTTAAATGAAGGATATAGGAACATTCTAGGAAAAATGCAAGTTGAGATTTTACTATAACATCATTCACAAACCAAACATGAAAGCATGAAATGAAATTTGCCCCATTAAAATTGCTGGAAGCCTTCTCATTGATTTTTCTAGCCTGTGGATTAGGTCTGTTTTCTCTTTCATACTGTGTCACCTTTGAAGTCCTTTTGCATCTCCTGCTTTCCAAGCCAAATGCATATCTGTAATTAGAAAGTGCAATCTCGGTCCTTAAATGGGGAAGAAGTCTTTCCTCTGTCATCCACTTCTGAAGGACTGATCTTGGATCTTTCTGTTTACCAAGAAAACAGCGGCTGAATGGGGAAATCCCGGTGCAGGCATCCTGAGAAGACAGAAGAGCTGCACTGTCCTTGTGACAACTCTTTGCTTCCTTCATCCCTCTTAACATCCACTCCCACTTGTCTCTGAGATATCTTTGAAGTTCAAGACAGAAGAGAAAGATGAAAGCTAGAGGAAAGGATGTGTTAGAAATAAGATGGTTTCTGGAATGGTGCAGAACCATCAAGTGAGTCTTGTTTTTTTTTTATTTTATTTTTTTTGTGGCTTTTGGGCAGACTCCTCATTTGTGTTATATAAAAGCAGGAATGGTTATGAATGTTTTGCGTTTGTTATGGTTTTCGTGTGTGTATGTATGTTTTTCTTTTCCTAGCAGAGTAGTTTTCTTCGCTGCCATCCATTGTTGTGGTTTTATGGGAAGGTTTCTCTTCACTTTTTATTGAGAAACAAATGAAAGATCACACAAACCACCAGTAATCGGCAACAAACACAAAGATATTGTCCTCTGTCCCACAGATGTAGCTTCAGTACTGGCTTGTGGCTTCATGGACGCGTTTGAGGTCATCTGCAATTAGCAACACAGGTGAAACTCTCCTTCTCTTTGCTTGTCCTTCTGTGAATGTTCAGCTTCTAAAATGGCACAGTCAGAGGACAGAAATTAGGATGGCAGATATTTGTCAGTAGACAAAAAGTAGAGCTAAGAAAGAAAAAGCAAGTATTTCACCTCAGAAAGATGGACGGATAACTCTGGCTTATTCAAAGGTATCAGTCTCTCAGTTCTGCTAGATGCCTCTGAAAATTGCCCATTTTTTGCTGTTAATGCTCCAGAGGAAACGTTTCCACTGAAGACACCAACTTAGGGCACTTTGAAACAAGCTAGGAGGAAATGCATTAAAAATAGAGGAGCTCAGCCGTAATTCAAAGTGGCAGCTTTAGCCCACTGTGTCCACAGCTTTAACGTTATTTTGAAATGTGTGTTTATCTTATATTTCTTTTTCTTTCCTTTTCTTTTTTTTTTAATATGAACATAATTCTCCCTTGAGCATAACATATTCCTTCAGTCAGCTGGATGGGAAAGCTTGACGTGTTCCATCATGTAATGAGGTCCTTAGCACAAACGCAGTGAAAACTGAAGGCCTGTTCTCTGAGTGCACCTTATGGTATCTTAAACCCCCTTCAGCCTGACGCTAATCCTTTTAAAACCTCCAATTAGATTTTAATTCGTCATTGCTAAGTGTCCTTGTGTTAACAGCACTGTAAAAATGCAGGGCAGCATGCGAAAGCAGTAAGTTCTTCTTTACATTATTGTATTACTCCGAAAAAGAGAAAAACTAATCAGATTTCTGTTCCCAGTGTAAAACGCTCCCCGTAGCTTGAAAGTACGTGTGCAAAGCCTCTCCTTGAACGTCTTGTTCAAATCAAGTCACAAAAATAGAGGAAAATGGTACTAGAGGAAGATTTTTGGAAAAAAAAAAAAAAAACTTACCTCCAGTGGTGCTGAACGTGCACTTGTTAAAGTCTGGCCTGTTTCTCCTTCAGTCAGTGGGAGCACAGCAAGGCTGTAAGGCGTTTTAGTGCCCTAGCAGACAGAATTTCCCATCCAGTCGTCAGCACGGCTGTGGTTGGCACACCAGCAGGGCTGAAGGCCAAACCCTGCTGCCCTAGCCCAGCACAGCCCTGTCTCAGCAGGGATCACAAGCATGTACTGCAGTTACATGAGCGAGTTGCACAATTTTGAGGTGTCTGCTGAGCAGAAACGGGAGAGGGTAGGCTCCCCTTGTGCTTGTTGATCACAGCCCCTGCATTTCCAATGACTTTATTAGAAGCATCTTATATTTGCGTGCTATGGAGTGAGCCCTGCGTGGGGTGGGAAAGATTTTTACGAATTTAGACCTGCCCAAGAAAACATCAACCATTCTAATTTTAGGCAAGTTGCATTCCACATCCATCTGGTTAGTGGATCAGGCTGATGTTTACTGTTTAGTAAATTGTATTTGATCTTTTTTTTATAAATGTTTCTTTGAGGGCATTGCCTGCCATCAGCTAATGTAAAATAGTGCCAAGGACTTAAAAATAAACCCTTAGGGCCAAGCTGTGCTAGCTTCACATACCACAAACAGTCCCATCGAGCCAGGGAAGCTGGGCTGGGCATATGAACCGCAACCCCCCCGATGTCCAGTTACAAGTCCTGCTTCATTTCATAGAGATTGATGACTTCCTGCAATTAAAAAAAAAAAAAAAAAAAAAAAAGGTGCCAATTCATCCCAGTTAAAAATATATTGAAGTCAAAAAATTATATTAGACATGACTGTAGTCTACCAAATCCAGTCCTGTGCACAGGCAGAACTCCAAGGGAAAGGGATGGGAGTTTCTGCTCCGGAGCTTGCAGAACAAAGCTTACAGAGAACTATGACAAAACGTCAACTTTGTGTAAAGTCTCCCGGTGCGTTTGTATAAAGGTTTTTGAGAAATCTTCGCTAGAACACACCGGAGAATAATAAACTTGCACCTTGATAGAATA
The DNA here is from genome assembly GCF_965140915.1 of Aythya marila. Classification (NCBI taxonomy): domain Eukaryota; kingdom Metazoa; phylum Chordata; class Aves; order Anseriformes; family Anatidae; genus Aythya; species Aythya marila. The sequence goes on from NC_139042.1 coordinate 150,705,471, forward strand.
GCTTTATTTGTATATACTTTGTGTAAATTTTTAACCGGAGGGGACGTGTCATGCCTTGTACATAGCTGACGAGAACGGTGGCAGTGCTGTGCACTGCTGTTTAGGGGATCCAGGTTCTCCCGTCTTGGGTTTCCAACTGAAAAAGGCTACAGGAGACTGCTTGGGACCAGCCAAAACATAGGATGGATAGATGCTCACCACCCACTGCTTGTAAACACAGTCATAGGATTGGAACAGGTGTTATCCATGGAGAAGATCGCTTGCCTCCGCTCCTGGCTGAAGGACAAGTGCCTCTTTTGCTGTCACCTCCAGCAGAAGTGATTTGTGGTTTCAGATGGTCAAAGAGCGTGGGGGACGTTCAGAGCCCTGTTTGGATCAGTCTTTCGTAGGAACCTGAGCTTACAAGGAACCGGCGCTTCTTGTGTAACAGGGGAAGGTCCACGAAAAAGCAGTGTGTCCGTACATCTACTTATCTGTCTGTCTGTTTATCTAATATCCCGGTGTTTCTGTATTGAATGGTTTCAGTAACCCGTAAACAAGTGATTGCTCCTGTTGTGTTACTGCTTCGAAATTCTCTGCATGCACTCCAGCATATAATTCTTTAAGGAAAGAAGTTATACATATTATATATATATATATTGTAGCTTGCTTAATATTCATGTTGAAGAGCCATGTTTTGTGCAAATTGTACATTTATGTTGTGAGCAATATTGCAATATGAACTTTTATCAGTTGTTGGCATTAAAACACGTTTTTATCGGTAGTAAATCTGTCACATTATTTTTGACCGTAGGTATGTATCCCAAGCTTTCAAACTCAGGCATTAGATCAACTACTGAAGGAGACTTCTTTCTGTGCAGTAGAAATAGCGCAGACTTTCAGCAAATAGACAGGTATGCGAATCCCGTGCTGTTTCATGCAAGCTGCAAGGCTGATTCTTCACGCAGTTTATCTGTCAGGCAATACTTCTCTTCCGTCAGTGCTGGAATTTGTGTCTGATGTGAGGATGCTGTTGCCCTCACCTGTACCAGAACTAAAACCTCAACCTAGCAAAGCGAAGTGCTTAACTCCTACTGCCCTCTGTCTCCGCAGGTGCTTTAATATAAATACAATGAGGACTGAAGAAACTTCCAATTTCCTGTCGGATAGCAAATGTCGTATTTTCAAGTGTTCATGCTATGTAGTTTTCAATTTAGGGGCTAGATACAAGTGTAATACCACTATGGCTTTAGGAAAGCTACAGTGTTTGGAGCTTGACCTTAAAACTTTTACCTGACTTCTGAACATCATTGGTGGCTTTGTTTGCTCAATGTTTACCTCTGAGAAATGTATGCTATTGATTTAAATGTTTAATATATTGACTGCCTTTTTGTATATTTGTTATCATAAAGGTTTGGTTTAAATGCTAACAACTGTAGTCTATTTTCAGACTTTAAATAACATACGGTTCTGTATTTGGAAGGCAAAGTTATTAATGAATATAGCGATTTGGTATTTTATTCCTATTTTATACAGCTGCCCCCATAGGTTATTATCAGACGGCAATGAGTACTGCTGAACAGCAGGTGGAACTCTCTGGAGCGTGTCTATGAGCCATCTCTGTTCAATAAAAATCCCATTGTTTTCTAGCCTAGACAATGGCTGCTGTGAGTGTTTTTGTTGTTCCTTCTCCTGCTCAGGTGTTTCTCAGTGTACTTCAGACAGCAGCAGGACCGTGGGGGCTCCCCCAAGAAGCATCTCCCAGAAACTACCTGTGTTCAGTGTTTCACGTCGGGAACTTTTGGTGCTTTTTCTCCCCACTCACTGCTGTCAGTATGGCCACTGTGCCTCTGACAAAGTGACATGGAGGCTGTTTCCAAAAATTTCTGTCTGAGCCCTGATCTGTTAAAAAAATACAAGTCAGACAAGGGAATGGAGTGCCATGGTGCTTAAAATTAAGCATCTGCAGACGCATGGTAGCCAGCCAGTTTGGATTTGTGAAGACCCAAAAGTCTGGGAGCTTGATTTGTTATGCAGTATTGCTGTAAGTGCATACAAATAAATGCCAAATGGTTATCGAGGAGAATCCAGAATATGGGGAAATCATTAATTCTAGCATGACAGTGAAATCAAGCTTTGAAAAAATCTTTTCATTTGAGTGTTTTTTTTTTAACTTCTAAGTTTGATTTATTTTTTTTTTGGTACCTTGTAAGATTTAGAGTCAAATCTTTTCTTTAAAATGTATCGGATTATTATAAAACAGGTTGATCCAGGAGGCAAAAGATGGCAATATCCCTTCAAGTATGGCCTAGAAGGAAAAATCCATACATGTGAGTCATGCGAGTGAAACATTGCTCCAAGTGACAGGGTGACTCCAGACCAGGATCCTGGCACTGTCAGGTGCCTGCGGGCTCTGCAAGCCCAGCTGTCCAGGAGCTGAGTGTGGTAAAGACAGGTCGCAAGGCTACAAATGTCAAAATTTAGTAGCAGATGTAGGCCTCCTTGCCTTCCTTTCCCGGTATCATTCACTGGGGAAAAAAGCAAAGCAAGCTTCACTTGTAACAAACTGGTCTGGTCTGTCACCTTTCCCAAGGATAATATCAATACTGGAGCAATTTAGTATTATTGCTGGGCATCTGAGTTAACTCTTCCCCGAGAAAAATAGAGAAGCTCAGACATACCCATTACCAACATTGCTCTGCATTCTCTGCAAAATCATCTGTGCTTCTGTTACAGCCAGTTCACATCTTTTGTAGGTTTTCTAGGCAAACTTAACATCTAGAAACCAAGGACTTTGGCACACATTCACTAAAATAATTAAGGTTTAGGACAGTCTTGCCCACTGCTGTGTTTTCTCCTCTATAAGATAGAAGTGGGCAGTGATGTCTTAAACCACCAGTGTCACACAGTAAAGCTTACCCAAGAGAACCCTCCGGTATTGTCCAAACAGGAGACGACTGGCTTGAAGTGCTTGATGTATGTCTATTGGTGGCATCAGCAGCAGAGGCATCAGTGTAACACACACAAAAAAGATCATTCTACAGCTCAGTTTAAATTAGATTATTTAGAAAATAACAGTATCTTTTAAACCATTCGAAAATAATAACTTTAAAAATTAAACTGCATAGTGGCATATACAGGCATATTTGTAAGTGTGGCAATATCAGACATGTTTCTATGTCAAGAGACCTTTATATTTTAATTAAAGCTTCTTTATTTTTTCTCCTTTCCCCTTTCCCCTTTCCTTTCCTTTCCTTTCCTTTCCTTTCCTTTCCTTTCCTTTCCTTTCCTTTCCTTTCCTTTCCTTTCCTTTCCTTTCCTTTCCTTTCCTTTCCTTTCCTTTCCTTTCCTTTCCTTTCCTTTCCTTTCCTTTCCTTTCCTTTCCTTTCCTTTCCTCTCCTCTCCTCTCCTCTCCTCTCCTCTCCTCTCCTCTCCTCTCCTCTCCTCTCCTCTCCTCTCCTCTCCTCTCCTCTCCTCTCCTCTCCTCTCCTCTCCTCTCCTCTCCTCTCCTCTCCTCTCCTCTCCTCTCCTCTCCTCTCCTCTCCTCTCCTCTCCTCTCCTCTCCTCTCCTCTCCTCTCCTCTCCTCTCCTCTCCTCTCCTCTCCTCTCCTCTCCTCTCCTCTCTTTTGAAAAACGAGTGTTTCAAGGGGGCTGTTGTTCCAGAGTAAGAGTGTGGGCTGTCTATCTCCAAGCTTTGCTACGAAGATCTAAGATGACATCCACAAATCTGCGCAGATAGCCTTGCAGCCCAAGACACTGCTTTACATAGCACAGCCTGCTGCCTCTCTGCTTTTCTAGAGCTTCTCAGCCCCTCTGCTCTATGAGCCAAGAAGCATGTAAAAAAAAAACGTTCTCTTCCTGAAATCATGAATACTTGAAGCAACTGGTATTGGGCCATATTCTTAGACAGTCAAGTAGCAAGTATGCCCCACCACTGAGACAAATAGAGCCCCTAGCATCTCCCCTCACTGCCGTGGTGCAGCACAGCTGGAGGGGTGGGAGTCTGCTGGTGTTTTCATGAGTGCATCTGCCCACAGAGATGGGATGGTGCCCTCACACACTCGCACGTACCCCTTCTCCTCCGAGTGCTCACCCGTGTGTACGCTGACACGAAGGCACACAGGCCCCACCCCCTGCCAGCTGTGAGAACAACAATTATAAGTAAAACTTGCATATCTTGGCAGAGCCATAGCACTTGGAGCTCTGCCAGTTGGTTTTTCCCATAAACATATACCCATATATTTACTGACTTTCCTTTACTAGCAGAGCCCTAGTGTGTTGTATCATTTTATGCTTATTTTCAGCTTCATCCATTTTCTGTGTGAGGCTTGCTAAGGCCCTGACTGTGTCCTACCCTCTTGTCCTTCTTGGTTCTTCACCTCCCACACTACCCTTTTCCCCTCTACTGGATATCTACCAATACATTTAAAGTCATTTTTCTCAACTGGGGGACAAACGTGACTGTTCTCCACACCCAGCCATCCTTCTTCCAGCTTGCCGAGTGGTCGCTGACTGGATTTCCCTCTTCCTTTGTGTTGGCTCCAGCAGTATCTTACAGCAGTTAGTGCTGGGGTGATAGAGTTTTCCCAAATTCTCAGGGCACGTTTTGGGGAAACAGATGCTCCATAAAGAAATAAGTTAATGGATAAGTAACAGATCTAGTTGATTCCGTAAAGGTAAGCAAAACCTAAGATTTTGGAGAATAAGCCTTGGCACAAGGATGCTTTATCTTCTAAAGCGGGGAAGTTGGTGATCTCCCAGAGAACACCTTGAGATCATGGATGAAAGAAAACCAAAGCGGCCTTGTTTCAACCACCTGAAAACTTGCCTATGCCTAGCTATCAGTACGAGAGTTCTTCCCTCCAGGCTATGCTGCCGTGTGCAAGCAGGGTATGTTGTCTCCCCTGACAAGATGCTGCCCTATTGGGATCTGATCTTCCTTTGGTTTCCTCCGATTCATGCTCTTTATTTCAGAGCAATACCTAGGGAATGCAAACAGAGAATCAAAAGGTAACCTTGAGGACTTTTGTGGCTGCCCTTGGTGTTTCAAAGCCACTCATAAGCCCTTCTTTATGTCTGTCCAAAGTTAGAGGATTTCTTGATGTTGTGACTCCCCTTTTAGCTGTTCAGCATCTCTGGGACTGTAACACATACTTTGCAGCTCATTTGAGAGAAGATTTTTTTTTTTTTTTTTTGAGTGTTAGTGTATCAATGCCTTTACCCTTGTCTCATCTGAAGAGGTGAGCTGAACCACAGCAACAAGCCTGCAGCATCACTTCTCTCAAAACACATAAAATTCCCTTTGTTTTCTTGCTTACAGCCTGTAGGATTTGCAGTATGAACCTTCTCATGGCCTTGTAGTACCTTCCAGCTGCCACATTAGAAATGCTTACACTGTCTCTGACAGTTTCAAGATATTTCAAGGTCTCTGCAGAGCCCTGGACTCTGGAGCACCCTTTTTTTTGCAAGTTTTCAAATACTTATTGGGAAGCTTACTGGCACTGGTGGCTTCTGTATCTCTTCAGGTCTCCTCTCTCCTTCACCCTTACTTAGCATGAAGGGTAATACTCTCCAAGCACCTTGACACATACCCTAAAAAAGAAGTTGACCCTTCCTTTCAGAGGAGCCATTTTTTTCCGACTGACCCTGCTCTTCTTCACTTGGTAAGTCCATGACAGAATAAAAGTTTAGTCTGCTTAGCCAGGTACCTTCACCCAGCTGAACCATTATGATGAGACATGGATGAGAACTACCTGGCACTTGTCTCCTCAGGTAGGTTGGGATGGGTCATATGCCTCAAATTCTGCATAAGCAGATCCAGAATTAGGGACAGTGCTTTGGTGCTTTTCACTTTGGACAAGCAGACAGGCAGAAGGCTCTGCCACCAGAATAGGTGACTAAACTGAAACAGTGAAACTCGCTGCTATCAAGTCTTGCCTTACTTTGCAGAGGTGCCTCGGGAGAAAATGAAATTCAGCTCTGCTCATTAGAGGCTAAGAAATGGGTCTGAGAGGGATTCCAGGCACAAAACAACTCCAGAGGAAACAGGGCAGAGTGGTCAAGCACTGGGAGGGGTTGCCCAGGGAGGTGGTGGAGTCACCGTCCCTGGGGGTGGTCAAGGGAAGGTTGGACGTGGTGCTTGGGGACATGGTCAGTGGGTGACATTGGTGGAAGGGGGGTGGCTGGACCAGATGATCTTGGAGGGCTTTCCCAACCCTAATGATTCTGTGATTCAAAGGAACAGTTATTCACTGGGAACTGCGGCTCTGCGAGCTGTTTCCGACCCATCTTCCCCCCTTTGTGGAGGCGCGTGTGTGCCCCCTCTGGGCTATGCTCCCACTGCAGGGCGAGCCGGGCACCGAACAATTACCAAGATCCCTGCACACCCCCGCTAATTAACCCCCAACACCCCCCCCCCACAGCCCCCTCCACACACACACAAACCCTCCCCTCCCACCGCCCCTCCTCCCCGCCTCTGCCCCTCCCGAGGCGCGCTGCGATGACACCACCCACCCCTCCCTCCCCCTCTCCCTCGCCGTGACGTCACCGGCGCGCGCCAGGCCCCGCACGCGGCGCCGCCATGAGCTGCCCGGTGCCGTGCGCAGCCTGGGTGCGGCGCGGCGTTGCCAAGGAGACGCCGGACAAGGTGGGGGGGGGGGGGGGGGAGCGGGGACAGGACCCCCTCAGCGCCCCCAAATCCCCTCGGAGTCCCCCAAATCCCCTCGGTGTCCCCCCTCACGGTCCCCTCGGTCCCTCACGGTGCCCCCCTAACGGCCCCGTGTCCCCCCTCAGGTGCAGCTGAGCCGCGACGAGCTCCGGCGCCTCGTCGGGGAGGCCCGCGAACGGCTGAGGTGAGCTGGGGACGGGGGGGGTTGACGTTGGGGTCAGCCTCGATCATGGCTCTATGGGGGGTGGGTGAGGGGCTGAGTGCGCCCTCAGCGAGGGGATGGCCATCAGGCTTCAGTTTGGCACCTTTAATTATCTCGTTTCCAGTTCTGGCACTGTCAGGCAAAGTGTGTCTGCTAAACAGGCAGCTGAGGTTTGCGTTGGAAATCACAGGGTCACTGCGGTTGGAGGAGGCCTCCAGGATCACCAGGTCCAGCCACACGTGAGAGCCACCTTGGCTGGTTGCTGCCTGCATGTGCAGGAGGGGCCTGGCGTGTCCCCATTAGGTCCTCAGTCCACATCTGCCGTCCAGTTCTGCTGGGTTCCTTGCAAACGTTTACAGAAACTGAATTATCCACAAGGAAAGGCGGGAGAAAGAGATCTAGACACGCTTCAGTTTAGTTCCACCAAAGAAAACTTATCCCACGCTTTGTCGGAAAAATGTGCAAGGAAAATGTGCGAGATAAAACTTTCTCTGGCAACCTGAGAACAACAGCGTCTTATTTAGGGAAAAGGCAGGAAAGGAATGAGTAGGTCTCCTAATTATTGATATAAAGACTGGAGATTCACGTGAACAGCCAGGACTGTGCATGCTGAAATCTTGTTACCAGTCTGCTGAGTGATTTCCTGGAAGTGCTCAGTCTTTGTCGCTTCCTCAAGGGATGTCTGTCTTTGAACAGGGAGGATGCTGATGATAGCGATGAAGATGAGCAGGGCCAGACAGCAGATGGCATGGATGTTGCCGCCGCTGAAAGAGCTGAGTCTTCTCCTAAAAATGACGACCAGGAGGAAAACGCTGAAAAGCTGACTGATGATGAACTGGCTGAATATGATTTGGATAAGTATGATGAAGAAGAAGACACAGGTAGGAGAAATTTCCGTATCAGATATGCATTGTAAATGAAGACCCTTTTTTTTCACTTCTTGTAGTACATGAGGCATGAGTACCCTAAAACTATAGTGCTTTGTTTCAAGTGCTGGAAGCTCACGTGTTGAATTATTTCCTCGTCCCAGTTTAGGAAGTGATTTAGTGAGTGAAACAGTTTAGTGTCCTCCTCCCTGATGCTAGAGCTGAGCGGCGTTGGAAAGGCTCTCACTCCCCCTGCTGCAGTGCCAGAGCACTGCAGCCAGAGTCCCTGAAAGCAATAAGCAATGTAGCTTACCGAGGTTCTTCTTTTTGGTTTGGAACTTGGAAATTCATTTAGCCCATTCCTAGTATTTTTGCAGTACAGGTACTGATACAAAAGTGTCTAACTTCACCTGTCGTTGACGCATGTAAGATATGTTCTGAAATTCCCATCTAGGTGATACAAAGCTGGGAGAGACTTTAGCTGGTCTGGCAGTGTATGGGAGCAATGATCAGGATCCTTACATCACTCTAAAAAGCACTGTAAGTACTATACAAATGCTAAATACTTTGAACAGCATTAGCTTAGAATTCATTTAAGTCTAATTCTCTGCCAGACAGCCTTGGGGTCTTAGGTGCTTGCAGCACATTTAAAAGGCTTGTCAGGTTTTTGCTCAGACAGAACTTTTTCCTTTTAAGGCTGCTTTGCACCGTCCCCTTGATGTGCACTTTTTACCTTGAAGTCAGATGTTAAGGCGAACTGGCTGATGATTTAGGACGTGTGCTTCAGTACGTGGAGGTGGCTTGTCAGCTCTCTGATCGGACACAGAAAGTGCTTGAAGAAATAACACGTCCAGTGTTATTTGAGACAACAAAGAGACAATATAATCTAGAGAGCTGCAGGGAGGGAGGGACTGCGATCATCTGGGGCAGGGGGATGGAGTAGGTGAATTTTTGAGACCTTTTCTAAGCATAAAGGTTCTGATTTTTTTCTGGTAGCTGTAGTTTCTGTACTATTTTAGATTCTTTACAAAGATTTCAAAATTAAAAGAGCAGCTGTAGGCTCCTACCACGGCGTCCAATTTGTTTGTAAGGGACCCTTGTCAAATGTGTGATCTCACACAAGACGTTGTTGTGGTGGCTTCACGTACCATAACAGAGCTCAGGGAGGAAGGCAAATGTGCATCTTTAAAACAAGTTCACCTGCTATGTGCATTTTGGGGTGCTGTATGTTTTGTGTGTGTTCCATTGACTCATTAATGATTTTTCTTGATCGCATGTACCAGCAGAGAAGATAAATGCTTTGAAAGGGATTTTGTAGTCAGTGATACCTGCACTGGGAGAATACGAGCTACGTGGGTCCCTTCCAACCTGGGATATTCCATGATCCTATTTATTCTGTGTCAGAAAAGCTGGCTTTCTTCCAGATAGAGAAAAGGGGAGCTCCCTTTTCTCATCCCTCTATGCTCAAATCCTTTCCATGGGTTCTGAATTCTTTTTAGTACTCTCCAGCATGCAGTTTATTATTGGTGTTTATTACCACTGCTGTTGAAGACCAAGCACTGCACAGCATTAACTTGACTAACTCAAAGCATTGCAATACCCAGTAGAATTCAAATATTGAAAAAATGCTTGGAGTGAATAAAAAAGAAGTTATTAAAAGCTTGCAACATGAAAGCCAAAAGGTCCTGTATGTGTTGTATATTTGAAGGGCGGTGGTCTGTGCAAGTTTACTGACTTTTATGTACAGTTTTTAGTTTTCCACTCACAAAAATTCCCGGAATGCCTTCCATTCCTCGGTAACAATGGAAATTGGATGGAGGCTACATCTGTTCTGGTGCAGCTCAATGCCCAGTATAGCTGCAGGCAGTGCTTTTCTGGAAATATTTTCCAGAAAGTGGACAGCGCTGTAATGCTCTCGGAATTGCTTCCTGTGTGTGTGAAGAGCAGCCACAGTGTGCTTATTGTGTGAAACTGTGTTACATTATATAAATGCCCCAGGCTTGAGAGCCCAAGGGAAATAAGATACAAATGTGGGCCTCTGGTGGTGATTTTCTTTTCAGCAATGGGTTGCATCGTGGTAGCCTCAAGAGATGGTTTCATGTTTAGTAATTAAACATTTCTCTAAATCCAGCTAGGTCCGCATAAACGCTCCTTCAGCCTGCAGAACAGCTACTCAGTATCCCCACAATGGAGCCTGGTTCCTGCCTTTTTGCATATACCATCAGAAGATTTTTATTTTTTTGTGTGTGGGTGGGCTACAGGGTGCTGGTTTTCAAGTGTTTTCAGCTCTGGTTAGAAAACATTACTGATTCAGCCTTTTGTACTTGTGCAGTCGTGTGTGTGTGTGTGTGTACGTGCCTTGCTAACGTCTGTTGTCCTCTCCTTTTCACTGTTCAGGATCAATATGAACAGGAAGACTTTTTGATTAAATCCAGTGACAATCTTGTCCTTTGTGGCAGAGTTGATAAAGACTACTGTAGTTTGGAGGTCCATGGTAAGTAACAGGATTTGTTCCTTACAATGAAGCTAGGAAATAGGTTTTGCCTAGCCTGTTTGTTCCGTATGGCTGTGTAGAACAAGGAGTGGGGGTTGTTTTTTGGAGTCTTCAGCTTCCTACTGTGTGAAAACTGTCTTTTACCCTGATTTCCCCTGTGACTGAATCTAGACTTATTTCCGTTTTTTAATTATTGATTCTGTAAAATTAATGTTTTAAACCATCGTTAAAGTCTCCTCATGTAGAAAACGTGTGAGTACAGAGTATTTATTTTGAAGTGATTCTTATAAAGTAGTATGGAAAGCTAGGAACAAACTTTACATTTTGCTGAACTTGTCACTTCCTTATCTCAAGTACGCAGGAGAATGTTAGTTCGTTACGTATAATTTTGTGAGCCATAACGTAAGTATTTGGAGGCTCTGGCCTTTACGTTGAAACTCTGAACACATTGCAAATTTGCATTCCAGATCACCTTGGGAGTTTAGTATTTGCCACATCTTCCTTCTATAGAGGTGAACTATAAGTTGTGTGGTTTTCCTCTTCATTTATGTCACGTATATCTCTAATTCTTTTCCAGTTTATAATCACGAAGAAGACTCATTTTATGTACATCATGATATTATCTTGCCCGCGTACCCTCTAAGTTTGGAGTGGTTGAATTTTGATCCTAATCCTGATGAATCATCAGGTAAATGACAAAGGATACTGAAATTGTCAAGTAAGAGTATTTTTACTTGAAAAGTATGTTACTGTCATGTTGTCACTAGGTAGTTTTCTCCAGTGGGACTAAGAAATAAACCCAAGATGCTAAGAGGGAAAAACTGTATAACAGTTTTAATCTTGGTGCTGCTGGCCTAACAAGTCATGTGACTAAAATACTGGTTTAATTAGAAATAGTTATTGTTAATTAGCAGACCAAAACAAGCTCTTCTCTAGTCTGTTATTATTTTTTTTTTTTACATTTGTAAAATGTTTAAATTCATTACAGCCAATGCAGTTGGTTAACTTTAAAACACAATTGGATTTATATATACTGATGTTTTTAGTAACCCTTTTCCTGTTTTTACAGACTTTTTCCATCTCACATAGAGTTTGTTTTTTTTTGTTTTCCTTACATGTGGTGCTTTATATGTCTTCTTCAAAAAGTTACTTGTATTCAAGGGGAAGAGTACTAAAGAGCAAGTCAAAATTTTCTGGCAACATCTGCTGCCAGTATTTTTAAACCACTTCTTGTCAGTTGTAATCATCAAAACCGTTCAAATAGAAAAATCTGGCATGTAAACATAAATTTTACCTAATCAAAGAAAGCAGCAACATCTGGGTTGCCAGATGCACTGTTTTTGTAACTAAAAGTGGTTGCCTTTGCATTTTTCTCTGTAGGAAATTACGTTGCAGTGGGTAACATGACCCCGGTTATTGATGTTTGGGACCTTGATATAGTGGACTGCTTAGAACCAGTCTTTTCTCTTGGCAACAAGAAAGAGAAAAAGAAGAAAAAGAAAGGAAAAAAAGTAAGTATTGGTTAAATGGAAGAAACATAAAGTAAGGATAATGTTGTTATTACTTCTTTCCTACAATGAAAAAATAAAGCCATAGGTAGTCTGGTTTAATTCCCACTGTCGTGTTGAAAGATGGTGTCTAGACAGGTTACAGCAAGTAATGTTAGGGTAGCATACAGGAGGCTGAAACTGCTGTTTTCCCATGACTTAGAGAGTTGATAAGGCATTGAGAAATAAAGGACAAGGTTTACTCTAATAAAACACTGTTAGTCAGGATTCACCTCTGTTAGCTTTATCCATCTAGAACTGAAGCATGTTTTAAGGTAGTCATCAAGATTATCTAGGGTGAATGCATAGAGACACACCCAGAGAATGACTGAGTTGCTTTTAGTGGACTGCGGAGAAAACCTTAATTACCAAAGAGTAAGGCGTAGGTTTCGACTCGATGCCAAGTTCTGTGATCTGAATCCTACCCGTGTTGTAGACCTGAATGTGCCTTGGTGATTTGTCCAAATTCTTGGGGATGTAGAGCAAATATAGAAGATAGCATAACTTAAATCTTATAGACTTTATTTATGGTAGATGCTTCATGAATTACTTAAAGATTCTTTTAAAGTAATATAGATGTGAACTTTTGATGTACAGCTAATCTTGGTTTCTCAAAGGGGCACTTCAGTGTCAATCAGTTGAAGAACCCACTCTACAACTGTGTAGTTGGGAAGGTGTTTTACTTCCTGAGCTCTCAAACCTTCTTATTTTAAAAACAATAGGAAAAAAATACCCCTAGAGAGGGAATTTGTTCTTTGAAACTTGCTTCTGAAAATCCTTGAGTTACTAAAATTGCTTTTGAAGGTAATCATTCATAAATTTTACCTCAGTTTGAAAAGCTGGTTGCTCTGTGTATGGATGTTCTGTGTATGTAGAAGAGAGTGGGGTGACTTATAGGTTTCCTGTTGCTGTGCTGGGAGACTCCTTCGAAGCTTAACCACTTTAAATTAGAATTTGCAGGAGCTGGCAATTACAAGGGCCAAAAGTGCAGTTGATTAGGAGGGGAGAGAGGAAACTGCCAGCAGCGTTTAGAAAAAAGTTGAAGGAGCTGCACATTAGCTGGTGAAAATGAAATTTCTTCTATAGCCTGAAGGGAGTTACTGGTTCTGTAAGCTCGCCTGCTGTGGATGGAGCAGGAGACTTGGTGTAGGAAAAGTGCAGGTGCTGCAGTGCTATCGAAAGCCTTGTTGCAGCAAGTGAGAGAAAATATGGTTATTTGTGAGGGCATTTCAGGAATTCCCATTAATGTTTGATTTCCTTTGAAGGTGTAGCATTCTAAAGCCTGTTTATGTTGTATCTGCACATACAGAATTTGTCTGCAGAAGGAACGGTGGAAGGACATACCGATGCTGTGCTTGATCTTTCATGGAACAAACAAAGCAGGTAAAAGAGTACTTGAATAGCAATGGATGGATACAAATCGGAATACTGAATTAGGCAGATTTTTTCCCCACAAAATCTTTTGCAATATAACACTGAACTTGAAAGCAGTGCTGAAATGAATCATTTCTCAAAAATGATTTTTTATTTTTACACATTTTTATTTGCAAGTTGTCCAGGAGAAGGCGGGGCTAAGGTGTGTCCAAGCCGTTCAATAAATCAGCTACATTTAGGTCAGATGGACAAATTGGAATAGCACAAGGTTTGCCCTGATCTGATTTTTTTTTTTCCTTTCTCCTCTGCCTTTTGCCCTAGCGCTGTGAACAGAAACCAGTGTGAAAGCCCTGATAGCACAGCTGTAGAAATGACTCTGGCTTTTGGGAATTCTCTGTTGCCTGAATGCGCTAGCAATAAAGTGGTGCTATTGAAGCAATACAAAGCTGGCCCATCCTGGGGGAGAGGTCAAGGGCGATGTGCTGACTGAAATAAAGATGCCACTTGTTGTTATTGCTTAGGTGGTTTTGAACAATTCAGCTGTCAAAGGATCCTCAGAATGGGCCTTGCAACTGTACCAGTCAGATAGAGACTGATAATTTTTTTTTTCCTGCTGTCATAAATGTCTCTGAAGATGCACGTAGTCAATTCTGCGTACTCCTGATCAGCAGGTATCAGCATTTACTTAAAGTTCCTTGTTATTTAGACAAAGGAGGAAACACCCACATAGACATACAATAAACATGCATAGGCTTCACCCTTAATTTACAGTGCAGTCTGTTGTTCTTAAATTATACATAGGAGCAGAGTGCGTTAAGTTATTGTTCATTCTGCCCATCTGACAAAAGACTAACTTTCATATTAGCTCACAATGATTGTTTTGTGCTAATATGGAGACAAATCACAAAAATTACAGCTGCAAGAATTAAAGTGTCTAGAATGTATAATTCAGTAGTGTACAGAGTTATGAACACACTGATACCAATAGATCTTTCAAGAAGTTAAAGCAGCCTTTGAAATGGGAGGCTTATAAAACAAAGAACTCCTTGCAGCAGCTTATATTTGAATGCTTTTTTTTTTTTTTTCTTTAAGCAAGACATGCTGTGACAGCTCTCTATAAATAACTGTCTGCCTGTAGGTCTTAATGGTACTTACATTCATGTAAAATATTCTCATAGCCTTCACTATGCATTTTTGTAACTTTTTCTTGAAACATTGTTTGGGAGAACAGTTTTTCCAGAAGACTGCTAGGTCTCTCAGTCAGAAACACTTCCTTGCAGGGGGGAACGTGGGAGAAGAGCTGTTTCAAGCAGAAGCAGCACGTTGAGGTTATAGATCTGTTTTTTAAGTGCAGTGGCAGTGGCTGTAGTGTGTATTTGACAAGCTTTAGGAATGTTTTAAGTTCCTTCTGATTAAACTTCAAAACTTTTATTGCTATTGACGCAGTTGATCAAATTTAAGTTGAAATGTGGGGTCTGTAAACTAACTGTTAAATGTTAGTGGTTCCTGTGAACATTGTAGGATGGGCATACAGTGTTGGGTCTTTATTAGTTATATAAACACTCAGATACCAGAGAGCAAAGTATTTAGTTAAAAATAGGTTTGTCTGACTCTTAGTTGTAGGTATATGCTGACAAACGGAAGCTGTGTAGGTAACATTTAAAAAAAACTCTTTTTGTTAAAGGAAACAAAGTACCTAGAAGCCTTTCTCACTTTACTTTGCTCAGAAAGTCTTCCATTAAGTGATATTTTTAAGTGGTGTGGGGAGGAAGTGCAAGCAAAAATGTCAGTGTTATAATATTTTACTAAAATAACACGGTCTGTTTGTAGTCTTTCCTTGTAACTTAGAATTACCTTCAGGGAAGTTATCCCTTAGGTTTGAGATATATAGACCATAGACCAGCGTGCTTAATCAGGCTCTGTATGTATTTAGGATTTTTGACCACTATTAATTTGTATCCACATAAAGATTTTTTTTTTAAACTTAACTTTTGATGCATTATCAGGAACGTTTTAGCAAGTGCCTCTGCTGACAGCACTGTGATTTTGTGGGATATGTCCGTGGGTAAGGCCGCAGCCAGCCTGACGCTACACACAGACAAGGTATGTAGTAATTGCTACGTGTCTTCCACTGTGAAAAACAGAGAGAAAAATACTGCAGTTTTTCACTAGCTGCTTGGTAGCAAACCCTTAGAACAACAGTTCTATAATTTTCCAGCCAACTGTGCAGAATTCTTTAGATTTCTGAATTAGTTGCTTTTGCAGACGACATTGTGTCTGATTTTAGAAGTGTTACTTTACTTATCCTTAAGGAAGTTTTGGGAAGACTTGCAGTAGGCTTTTGTTGTTTGTTTGCTTGTTTGCTTTTTTAAACACCTTTTGTATAAAAGCCCTGAAGGTTGGGAATCTGATTGTGCTCCTATAAGCTACAAAAAGTAGCTCTCTGAACATAAGTCAAACTGTAAGCCTTGTGTAAGGAAACAAGTGCTGTTTACAGTGTGTTCTAGGTAAGAAAGCTTTAAATAAATTTTACCAAAATGTATAATTTAGAAAATGTATATATGTAGAGTGATAGGTACATCAGAAATGAACTAATCATCTTGTTTCTTTTGGTGAAAGTGCTGGGACGTTGTGTGTTTTTTTTTTTTTTTTTTTTTTTTGTGTGTGTGTGTCTACTATGTCTGTTCAAAGAAAGTCTCTGTGTATTATCTTAATACTTGTTATTTTTTTAATGAAATCTCATGTTATCTAGGTCCAGACTTTGCAATTTCATCCATTTGAAACTCAGACCCTTATTTCTGGATCTTACGATAAGTAAGTCAGGGTAATATTTTCAAATGTTACACTTAGGATGGCTATTAATATTGAATGAAGTCTCACATTTTCTTTTTTTTTTTTCCATTTGCTTGTAGCACTGCCAAATTTTAGTAAGGTTATTATTTTTTTTCCATTAAAGTAGCCAGGTTTGTACGTGGCCAAAATGCAGCTTTCCTTACCTCTTTCTCAGCTTAGCTAAATCTTTTAACCATCTGGACTGTAATTTCCTGTGCCAGGTGTCCGCTCCAAACTGAATTTATTTCATAATTTGGCATTTTGGCATTTTCTGCATTAGGAGTGTGCCACTGCTCATCCCTGCTAAAACTTATCTGTGTTTTTCCAAACTGTAAGATCAGACTGGAGATATAAAGGGCTTTCAGGTCCCAGTCAGCTCTGCATAGCCCCTGTTGACAGGCACGCCATGGCCAAAACTTAACAGGCAGTCCTGTAATTGCAGCCTGGAGTTGCTGTGAAATGGTTTGTCTGCTCACTTGGACTAGATACTTACAAGTTTTGCCACCTAAAAAAAAGTTCTCTGTTCTCTAATCTCACAGGGATAACTTTTAAATTTTGTGCTATAACCATGAGTTTTATTTTAAATTAATTTTTATTCTGCTTTTAAGGCTTTGCCTTGTGTTAATGTATTTAAAAACTCATTGGTGTTTGGCCAAGCCTTTATGTTCTCTGGCTTGTATTATGCTCTTGCTACGTCTGCTTAAGTAAAAGTATTGGAGAAAAACCTTGCGTTGTTGTTGGGAACCTGCTTCTGTCTACTTTCTTCCCCTCTATTTTCTTCCATAAAAATATGGTCTCAGCGTTTGGACTTTTTTCAGCTTCTCAATTCCTTTTTAGCTACCCCTTTTATCCCATGCACACCTATAAACCAGTATATTGTCCATAAACTAGTACACTGCCTCTGTGGATTTCTCTTGTAAAGCATCCAAGGACTGCAGGCAATTCAGTGAATGATGGCAGATGCTTTCAAAACCTGGAAAATAGACCATAAAAAATTCTGTATGCACTAAAACAGCTTTAGAAAATGCCTGGTAGAGGAACTGAGAAAACTAGATCTCACGTTTCTTTGTCTTTAATTAAAGGTAGAGTGGGAATGAGTTACATTGTGGATGTTGATTGCAGTGAGATGTTGCAAGAGTCGCAGTATTGCTCCTTTCTTGTGCTTGCATCCAGGAGCTTTTATGGTTTGGACAGATTCTGCCACCACTTGCCTGAGCAGGTGTCTGTAAAGAATCCCAAAGGATTCGAACTAACGCCCATCTATTCCTTCCCCTTTTCAGAGTAGCAGTTACCTAACCAAATTTACCTTTATTTATTTTGGTTAAAGCATGTTTGAAAATTTATATGTATCAGACATCGGTTTCTGAATTAGGGCATTATTTTTGCACAAGAATTAGTTGACTTTAATTAAGTCAATATGTGATAATTCAGTGATACATATTATGATTTCCTGTATAATAAGAACCTAATGTATTGAGCAAGTTTGGGCTCTGTTTGCTTAGTCTCCCATAGCCCCACTGAATGTAACCAAGGTGCAACTGTGAAGCTTACGTAAAAAGCTTGTGCTTATCTGAGAGGTTTTCAGCATCTGTTATTTAAAGACTAAGTACTGAAGTAGTTTCCGTTTTAATTTTTGAATTTTTTTCCCCTTCCTATCCGTTTTCCTGATAGATCAGCCGTGCTGTATGATTGCAGAAGCCCACAGGATAACCATCGAATCTGGCGGTTTAGCGGTCAGGTTGAAAGAGTAACTTGGAATCATTTTTCACCTTGTAATTTCTTAGTGAGTATATACACTTCTCTTCTTGGCCTGTTGGCTGTTTTGTTTAGCCTGTATTTTTGTGTTTGTGTTTCTGAATCAGATAACAGAGCTGATGGGGAGTTGGGCTGTCAGCATTGCTTATTTCAAAACGCAACATGCCAGAAGTTGTTCTTAGGTAGATTTTGCAACATATGTGTAGAAATCAGTTACTTATTTGGTATCTTCTCATTGTGACTGTGTGAACTCAATTGATGCCGATCCTTTTTCATGCCATCTTTGCTATGTTGTCATAGCATTCAGTGCCTGGGATATATTGTCTTGTGCGTAGTTAATGTTATGTTTCATACAGTGAGGCAAATGCAGCTGAGAAGTAGCTAATTACAGTTAAGATCCTGAATGCTAATTCAGTGTTTCACATCAGCACTAGAGGGCACTCTTCTCTTACCTGGTATAAAGTAAAAGTAGCTTGTTTTTTATCAAGATTTTTACAATAAAGCTTTTGAACAGAATTTAAAAACAAATCCTCTTTGATATCTCTGTTACCTGCCTCATTCTCTGTTGCTTTGTGTATACAGCCCACAAAAGCAGCTGCTCAGTTCTGTTGGGTTTGCCATGTAGATCTCCCTCAGTATAGTCACACTAACTTTGCACAGCTCTACTGGACAGCTGCTGGGTGGCTCCAGAAAGTTTGAACTCTTGGTTTAGTGATGAAGGGCTGTGTATTTCATTGCCTAGCGTTACAGCCAGCCTTAGCAATGTAACTGTCTTCAATTCAAAATACAGTGAAGAAATTTGTACGGGATTATGTCTTCCACATATGTCAGTGCAGTGTAGTTCAGGTATGTGGAACAGCTCAGGCACCAGGTCTGCGGAGTCTGACCTGGGAAGTGCAGAACTGTGTGTTACACGCCTGACAGAGAAGCACTGTAAGTCTGTCCCAGACTACAGGGATTTAACAGAGGGTGGGTGTTATGTCATAGAAGCTTTCTTCAAATGAATGGCTACAGCTGCTTGTTTTTAAAGTGTGGTGGTTTCCCTAGGCAAGCACAGAGGATGGCTTTGTGTACTGTCTGGATGCTCGCTCTGATAAGCCGCTGTTCACTCTGAAGGCTCATGAGGAAGAGGTATCAGGTAAGTTGAGCGTGTATCGTGTTTGTTCCCAGTGGTAGGGCTTATTGGAAGATGTCTTCAACTGATATGACTGAGGTGGTAGTGAATCCTTCCTTAACAAAACAAAAAAATGGTTGTGTGTAGTTATCAAGAGTAGCTGGACCGTGAAGCAGTCTGTGCTGAGAAGCCACTGTAAGTGAAGGACTTCAAAAACAGTGATTTTTTTCTCAGCAAATACTGTGAAGAATAAACATGTCAAAACAGATCTGTTCGTTTGGGATACAATCCCTGTGCTTTTTGGGTGAGGAAGGACTGACACTATGGAATCAGGCCCAGAACTGTGATGTTTGCCTTCTGCATCCATAATTATTTTATACCAACATTCAGTCTGGTGGTGACCTGGGTATGGCCCATGGGAAGGTTTTCACCTGCTCTGCTCTAGGCTACTTTGATCATTTGACCAGTATAGGAGCTTCAAAAACACAACTTGAAGCACCTGATTAAGTGCCTAAAATGAGATGATATGAGTATGAATATGTCCTGTTGTCTTGGATAGCTACAGAGATGGTGCTTGGCAAATGAAGGAAAAAAACTACTGGGGGAAGTCAGGTTGTGTGAAGTAAGAACTTCGTACAGTACAACTTTGTACTGCTACTGTCACTACATTGGGAAACAAAATAGACCTACATGAAGTTAGTTTGCTCTCAAAAGATTGTTACTTCTCTCAGGGTAGGGAGCAGTGGTAACATAAAGCTGTTAATAACTATTTGCATCTTTTTGCTGGAACAGAGCTTAGTGTGTGGAGAACATTAGGTTTGTCCCTGTGATTTCACTTCAAAATGTATCTTCATCTCTGAAATAGCATCACTGTGAGAGCATCACACAATCACTTTCTTAATCTTCCAGGGCTACAGCTGAGCAGTCAGGTCAAAGGGTGCCTTGTGACATCATCTGCAGACAAATATGTGAAAATCTGGGATATCCTGGGAGACAAACCAAGTTTAATCCATTCCAGGGATATGAAAATGGTAACTTTCATTTCTTGGTTCCAAAAAGGTTTTTATATAAACTGTCTGCTGAATCTGTTTTCTAACTTGAGTCTTGTTTTACGTAACATCTTTTAGGGGAAAAAAAATAATCCCATCTGTGTATTCTTTGTAAATCGTTCTCGTTACAGTGCAGTATTCAATTCAAGATGTAATTGCCAGACTGCTTCAAAGCCTTAGACTTGAAAATTAGATACCATGTTCTGGAGCAGAACTATGGGTACTCCAGTGTGTATTTGCTGGGTTCAAGATGAAGATGTGATTTATTACTTGTAATTAACAGCTCTTTAATTTTGTGTCTTTACAAAATTTTAAGTTTCAAGAAACAGAGAGCTTACATTCGTTAAAACTTGCCTGGTGAAAGTATTTGCAGATGGTAAAATTGTTTTGATATTAAAATAAATAAAGTCTTTCTTTGTCCTTCCCAGGGCGTTCTCTTCTGTGCAGCTTGCTGCCCTGACTTACCATTTGTTTTTGCCTTCGGAGGAGAGCGAGAAGGGTTGCGTGTTTGGGATATAAGCACCATTTCTGCAGGTAACATTCTTACATTCTGGAATCTTGATGTTCTCTCCCTGGCCCTCCGAGTGTATTTGTATATACAATAATGTCATATGGTTGTGAGAGAAACTGTAGGTTAACATTTTTAACAAAGTACTCAAAGACTGGATGTTTTCACACTTTCAGCTTAAAAATGTGATGTGTTTTTTTGTTGTTTTTTTTTTTTCTATCTTGGAGAACTGTGTTTGCCATGAATTATTTTCTTGTAGCTGAAGTGTAAGACCTAATCTCTTATAATACCTATGTCGTATTTGTTTACACGAGGAACGTAAAGAAAAGAGTGCCACATTCCTGAGTACCTGTAGGAGTAAAGCTGAGAACTGGTTTTGATCAGTTGTCTTAGTTGCATATAACTCAAAAATGTGTTTGTTTGTTTTGAGAAGGATTTTAAGAGCTTGGTGGAAACTAGAGACTGAAAGCAGAAATAAATAATTTAACTTGTTTTGCTCTACAAAACTCATCCATTTCACAGTACTCGAGTAAAGGAATTATGCATAGGGAAACATGTAGAGATTCTCTGGGGGAGAAAATAACACCACTTGTGATTTTAGTCACGCATGGGAGGTGAATCGTTCTGATATGTAAGCTTAAAATCTCTACTCTGAGTAATGGGGGAAAGCTTTGAAACTGCATCAGGTTAGGATTTCCATTCTGTTTGTTTGCCATGCTGGATACTTGCTGCAGTGCTCTTCTCTCTGGGAAGTAACATGTACACAATCTCTTACCTGTGTTGCAGTGAATGAAGTTTTTGGCAACAGAGAGAGACTTGTTCTGGCTGGTGCAAACTCCGCAGCTTGCAGCTCCTTGGCCAGCAGTCGCAGCAACAACTCAGAGACAGCCATGGAATCGTGATGGACCAAAGCTCACAAAACCAAAGTAATTAAAGGGACTACAGCTCGTGTATTTTACAAATTCCCCTGTTTGGAAATAGAAATTTCGTAGAAATGATTGGTGTCATGCGATCTGCAGGCTTCTTCATCTCAAAGAAACGTGGTCATGTGGTTTAGCTCTTGTCAGGAGTTCCGAGTTTCTGCCTCTATCACCAGCTTTGAAAGACTGAATGACTTCCGTGGGCCTGAGATTATGATTCCTGAATTAGGGGCTGCTGTGTGTGGAGTTGAGATATGAGATTGTCACCAGAAAAGCGTTCTGCTGCTCTCAGAAGTTTGTCAGATACTGCAAAAGGGGTAAAGAACGTGTAATGGCATAAGGAACAGTACTTCGGTCAACAGTTGTGTCACGTCAGACAAATGCTGAAAGAAAGGGCAAGTGTAAATACTCAGATGATTTATCCTGGAGACTGGACTTACAGATTTCTAATACAGATTTTAAGTTTTAAAGATTTTTTTTTTTTAAAGTTATGTATGAGAGAGTATTTCTTGAATAGTAAGTTGAAGTCCCTGAGTAGAATTGTGGAATGTAACACCTCCAATCACCAATATCAAACCAGAAATATCCCTGCTCCTTCCCATCAAGATCAAGGATTTATTTTCCCTGGTTCCACAGCACCTGAATCTTACTGATGTTGCACGTGTGCTGCTGATACGGTTTTTGTTCGTTTATTTTAAAGTCCAAATGTGATATCTGTAAAAAGAATTTGAATTGAAATAAGGAGCTACTGTTCAGAAGAGGGTAAGAGGCTGTCAGGGTGCAAAGTGGGAGCAGGGATCTCAGCTGGTCGCTGTCACTGCTATCCATTTCACCTGCTTGTGTTCTTAACCCCTCGCAGGCGTTTCTGCCTGAAACCTGAAGGCCCAGAGGAACCCCGAGTGTCAGCCTAACCACTGACTGAATTCATTGGTAACAGCAGGAACCTCATCAAGGTTCCTCGCCTTTAAAACAAGCACCAAGTGCCTTCCCGTAGGCCAGAAGCTAAATGATGCTCAGCCTCCTGTGAAGTGCTTCCCTCTCCACCTTCCAGAAGGCGTCTGCTAAAGCACTGCTGCGGCAGAAATGCCCTGGGTGTTCAAACAAGTGCTGTCAAAGCAGCTGTGGTGTCTGTGCACACAGCTGACACGCTGGTACTGCTGCTTTCCATCCTAGCTCACTGGAACTGATTCTGAGGAGGTAAAGCAGAGAAATTAATCAGTACAGGCTGCACCTGGGAAAAAGCAGGGCTGTAGGTTTCTGTTCCATTCCTCCAAGTAAGTGCCTGCATCTAAATCCAATTCGGCTACAAAAGGGTCTCACAAACAACTGTGTTTGTGAAGCCAAAGAGGTAAAAGCGCCAGAACCACCTCTGCTTACGTGCTCTGCGTTGAAAAGCTGTAAGTTTTTCAAAGCTTCCATTTGAAATAAATGCTTCACGTTAAACTCTTTGAGGGTAATAGTTTTTTAGCTCTGCCTGTGGGTATCGTTGGCTCTAGATGTTGCTTTCTGTTTCATAGGGAGGAATTGTTGATTGCAAGCAGGCACCTCATACACTCAACGCAATCCCCTTTCTAATAAAAAAAAAAACACTGTTTTGTTCAGAATGCATAAGTATTACAGAAGAACATTAGAAAAGAGCCACATTTTTAATTTTTTTTTTTAACCAGGAAAAAAACCAAGTGAATGAAATACATTTTCATTCCATAAATAATAGTAGCAGCAAACCCTCCCATCACTCTAGGTGGTAAAAGGTTTACAGCATAAGACATAATGCATACTGTAAACACAGACCATCTGTAAGCCTCTTCCTTACTAGTCTGCAGCCTTTACCTCTTCACATTCTTATTCTGGCGAACAAGAGTGAGGCGAGGCAGTAACCGTTCTCCAATAGCCAATTTTTGGTTTTCTGAACCCTTCTGTAGCGCGGGGTAATTGCTTTGTCTGCACATGCTGATCTCACTGACTTCCAACCGAAGCATTATTTTTTATGTTTAGAAGGAACCCTGAGCACTGACATTCTTTGCTCTGTGCCAAACCACATCCTTCAGTTAAAAAGTATTAAAAAGAAAAATACATCAACTGCCACCAGCATTTCTGTTTGTTTCTCTTACTGTCGGGGCTTTGGCAGTTGAGGACAGTTGGCTTACAGGTTACGGCGACCACTCGGCTACGTTTCTGGGTTGTGGCTCTTCACTCAAAGGATGATGCGAGGTGTGGCGTGTGTCCTAGCGCTGGATGGATTAATCTGAGTGATTTGGAAAAGAAGTATGCACAGCGTGTGTGAAACAGCTCCGTTCCTCACCTTTCCTTCTGTAAGTGCATGATCCGTTCTCGTTCAGTGTTTTGGCTACAGAGTTCGTTAAGTGGCGGTAGTGGGGAGACCAAAACAAAAGGAATTTGACATACGCTGTTGCCTGGGGAAACAAGAGTTTTTTTGTGTTTTTTTTTTTTTTCTTCCCCAGTTTTAATATCCAATAAAATTTCCCTCTCCCTTTTCTTCATTTGTGTCCAGTGAGGGCATCACCTGCTGAATAGACTCCGTTGTTAATCCTACAGTCTTCAGTCCTCATTGAGTCTATTAATTCCTCCTCGGAATCCTCCTCTTCCTCCTCCAGGGCTGACAGGCTGGACGTGGGACCTTTACATATTTTTAAGTGGCGAGTGAGGTGATATTTGGTTAGGTAAGCCTTGGTGCATTTTTCACAGACATAGTCCCTCTTTCCTTCATGTGAGTTGAGATGCTTCTTCAGGTGATTTGTCCTCAGGAACAGCTTGTCACACTTGGGGCACTTGATCTGCCGTTCTCTGCCAGACAAAAAAAAAAAAAAAAAAAAAGTTAGTTTGCTTCTGCAGCAAGGCAGCTGATGCTGTATTAAAGAGAAAAGGGGGTTGCCAGCATTACTACAGCACTGAAGTGTAAACGCTGTTCAGTTTTCTCTCAGAAAGCAGCATGTTCACAAAGCCCTTCTTCTCTACTCCCCCACCACTGGCCAAAGTCAAGCTTTTTGGGTTAACTCCTAGCGTGCAACCAATGTTTATCTTTTCTGATGATAAGTTTAAAAAGAATTCGGCAAGGTTTTTGTTTGTTTGTCTTCAGAAGTAAGACCAAACCCTGGTTCAGCTCCGTGTTTTGGCAAGAGGTATTGCCATGGTGGATGGGTTATTCTCCCTGCTTCCCATCCTGCACAAACAGGAAGGAGAAAAAAACACAAACACACAACAAAAACGAACAAAGCTGCTGAGTGGTAGCAAACCTCAGCCATAAATGCTGAGCGGAGCATTACCAGACTGCAGCAGTCAAATTCTGCAGATGACTCTGCAAAACGCTTCCCAGCAGCAGTGCTCCCAGCTCTGACTGTAAGATCAAGCAGCAAAGCAAGTCTCTTCCTCCCTCCCTCCCTGGTGCTAGCTGCACTGTGCTGTCTCCTAGGCAGCAGGAAAGCAGCAGCAAGCTGATCTGAAGTGCGTACAAGAACCAGATGCCGAAAATGAGACAAGCAGAGGGATTAGCTTTGGGCAAGCAGCCTGTAAGGGAGGAACTTGGACTGGGAGTAACTCCAAACAGGATGGATAAAAGCCTCAGAGCCAAGGGCCTGGCAGAGAGCTGAGGGGCTGGGAGAGCTACAGAGAAATGGGGGAGGTGGATGGAGACCTGCCCTGCCCTGCCCTGCTCTGCCCGTGGGCATCTCCCCCTACAGAAGGGGCAGAGAGTACAAACGAGGCTTGGGGTGGAAGTAACAGGTGGGAGCAGATCCACTCCCCCAGGTGCAAACAGAGAGAGAGACCGCTACCAGCTGGGAATAACAGTACCGAGGAGTTTGATTTCTCATGTTGGGACTCAGAACCAGTTCTCAGCAGCGAGCTAAATGCACATCGACTGCCTGACCCCCTCTTCAAAGCGAGGAGCGCTCCAGCGTGCTATTTCACAAGACAGGGTGCGTGCCTGGAATTTCCTTTGTCGTGGAAGGATTGCAAACAAACACTCGGCCAGGCCAGGCGCAGCAGCAGCAGGCCAAGTACCGAGGCACTCATCCAGACCGACATCTCTGCTATTCTACAGGCTGAACCTACACTCCCCGGGCCAAACGCTTTGCACGCTGCAAATTTTCAGGCCGTGAAGCTTCGTTATTTACCGCAGCCCCACACGTCCCCAAAGACCACTTACTGCGTGTGAGTGAGGACGTGCTGCTTGAGGTCCTGCCTCCGCATGAAGAGCTTTTCACAGTAATCGCACTTCAGGTTCTTCTCCCCGGTGTGGATGACCATGTGCGATTCCAGGTGAGCCTTCTGGGTGAACGACTTGTCGCAGAGGGTACAGCGGTAATTCTTCTGGCCTGCGAGGACACACGGACAGCCACAGACTGACAGTAAGCAAGCCTGGCCGCTTCTGAAACTCTGAACACTTCTGCAACACTGAACCCTTCCCGTGGTGCATGGCACTGCGCTTTGTCCTTCTAAAAAGCCTTGACTGATTCCTCTTCTCCCCTTCCCTGAAAGTCAAACTTTCCACCACTTGTCTACACCAACCATGCCTCCCTGTGTGTGGTCTCTAAACATCACCAAGGGACTAGTAAATTTTCCAGCAGGGATTCAGGCAAACATCCAATAAGACCAGGGTTATCCAAGATGAATTCTTGAGTAAAAATAAGGGTAGCCTCCTTTTTAATCATAAACATCAGGGATGCATTAATGTACAGTACCTTATCTCCACTCATTTCCCATAGGAACTGTCTCCGATGCCTTACCGGACCCTAAACACAGATACTGGCTAGAAAAAACAAGCGCCCTTATCTAACACACATACAAAGCTCACTGGCTCTTTGGTAACCTGCTTTGAACCCATTTTTCTAGTTATCTATCTGTAGTTCCTCCATCGCCAGAAATACTCCCAACCTTACTGAAAGAACAGAGGAAAAATACCCACATGCCTCTTGCTGGACTGGCTCTTCACCCTCTCCCCTCTTCTCACCCTGTGTTAAATGCATTTTCTTACCCTCTATCGTGTTCTTACACAGCTGAAAAATCTTTCACTGTTTTTTCCTCCTCTTTTTCATCCTCAGATCTTCTGACAATTCTTCCTTTATCTCCAAAGCCCCTAGTGATACCCAAATGCACACAGAAGTCGACAGCATACTCAGACTTTTAAGTTTTGATGAGTGACAGCGCTGAGCTTTATCTGCTTCTGTCACCAATTTTGGTCTTGTGCCCTTTGCTTAAGATGAAAAACCAAGCAGGAACGAGGGGAGAGGTCTCAGCCCCACAGTTAAGCATACAACTGTCCCCGCTACAAGCTCTCCAACCCAGTTGGCTTCTCATAAGCAGAAGGGAAGCCTTGCTGTACCATAGCTGCTGGGAGGGAATAAGGGATTTCTGTCTTTCAGACAAAGCCTGACAATTCTTCCCAACTGTAATGCACAAAACACTTAACCAACAGTCTTTTAGGCACAGAACTGAACTATCAGTCAGAACACAGGGCTAAGCACTGCCCTACAAGCACTGTCCTACCCCATGCCAACCAGAGCTCTCTGAGACCATGCCCTACAATTAGCACAGGGCTCATTCCTGTAGCCAGTCAGGGTGCTGCTCTGAGAACAGGGGCAAGAGCTTGGCTTTATGGACACGAGCTACACCCCGCCAGCTGGCCCAGGGACCAGAGAACGGGCCCTGCCCCAGTGTTTTTATGAGCACAGGTCCCCAGCCCTCACCTGTGTGTATCTTGAGGTGTGTCCGTAAGTTGCTGGGGTCGCTGAAAGCTTTGCTGCAGAAATCGCACTTGTGCGGCTTCATGCCCATGTGCCCCATGAAGTGGACGTGGAGCTTGGAAGGGGAGATGAAAGCCTGGGGGCACATGGAGCACTTCCACTTCCTTTCCTTGCCGTGGCCTGGCCCGTGGCTGCTGCTGTGGCCCTGGCTGGGGAGGTGGCTGTGGATATGGCTGCTCAGATGGGCCTTGAAGTCCGCGTAGGAAGCGCACTCCTTTCCACAGTGGCAGATGTGCACGTCGGGATGTTCGGGGACACCTTTGGGCACAAAGCATGGCTTTTAGGGAGGCACTTTGGGGTAGCAAAGCCAGCTGGAGCCATCTTCACTCCAGCTCCTTTCAGGAGTAAATGGAAAAGACAACTCTGATGTACACCACTAGGAACTGACAAGGAACACCAAGCACTCCCAAGTCACAGCAAAAGGCAATTCATGCTGGGTAGTCCCCGCAAGGCCCACAAAGCCCAGTGCTTCCTTACCGAGCTGGCGTGCGTAGTCCCGGCTGTAATAAAAGAGAAGCTCATGTTCAGGTGGGATGTCCCGGGAGGTGCAGAAGTAAATTTTTCCGTCATGAGGATAAGCTACCAGATTCTGCTCTTCCCGGTTCCTATAGCAATAAAGAGAGTTATGAAGAAAGTGCTCCAGAAATACAGAAAGAAGGAAAAAAAAAAAAAAAAAAGAAAGAGGAGATTCCTATAAATAGGTAACGAGAACCTCAGTGCTTGCCAGCACATTATAAAAAAAATCACATCTGTCACTTCTGTCTTTCTTTATTTTAAAGGAAAGTAAAGGAAAACTGGACCTTAAAAACCAATCTGCTCCATCAAACAAAACTGTGGTATCTTACTGACAAAGTTATTAATAGACACTGGAGTGGGCTGAGGGAAAAGAGTTTAGCATCACTAAAGGAACTAAAAAAATACTTATGTTTTTCATAACAACCCCCTTAAGCAACAGAGAACACATGAGAGAAGATATCAGGCAAGACTTAAAGCAAATTTATCTTCAAACCTAATTCTTGAACACCATTTGCAAGATGTGATAACTCATCTTCTGAAGCTGTACCTTACATACATTTGGTTCCCAGTATTTGAAACCCAAAAAGGCATTCAGGTTTGGGGCTGTTTTACTACAGCGTGTCTACAGGTTCCCCTGTTATATTCTCTACAGGGTCCTGCTTCACTCTCTCCCCTCACTCCAAGACACCTGGATAACTCCTGCAGGTCCCAAGCTCAGGAGCTGTTTGGGCAGCCAGCACAGCCTGCCGTGAGCCCAGACTCCCAGCTACTTAGCACAGCATCGGTGGCTCTCACCTGGCTTTGCGTACAAACATCATCCAGTTACATTCATTTTCATCCGTTGTAATGATGCAGAACTCCAAGACACCGTTGTGATAGATCTACCAGGAGAAACAGATGCAATCTTAGGATGAAATGCAGCAACAAACACAGTGAAAGAGAGTTTCTGCCTTTAAGAGAGGATGTGTTTAACTAGAATGCGTCAGGAGGTCACCATTGCTGCTGCCAAGACCAACAGCCCCGTTCTTACACCCTACACACAGAAATCTTGACCTCTCTGCTCTCCAGGAGACTAGAAAAACCGTTTATCAGCAGCTTTCCCCGCTCACCACCTTCAGCTCCCAGCAGCAATGCATCTAGTTCATTTTCTTCCAAGCCACATCTTGTGAATAATAGCACCTGGGCACACGGTGCCTACTTTATTTATATAGATCAATTTTATTTTCTCAACATGAAATGATGGGAAAAAGAAAGCTGTAAAGCAGCTTCCCTACACCAAGTGATTTATCACCTGTGGAAACTTTCTATAAGCAACACAAAACAAACAAGTGCTGCCTAGAAATTCATATCCAATCTCTGCTGCAACTCCACACAAATACTGGCAACCACGTGCAGCCCTTGGAAAGAAAAGGCATTAAAGATGTTTGGTGGAGGTCAGGACTGACTACCAGCATATATCACGCGATATACAGCTCTGCTCTGCTGAGATCAAGTCTTAAGCAATCAAACTGCTTTAGTTTTTTGGTTTTGGCAAGGATGATAACGTGAAAGCTGCTGTGTCATTTCACCAGATAAAGTCACGCCTGCAGAGCCCGTAACCGTAACACCACCGACCTTCCAGATGTGACTGGCTGCTTTGTCTGTCCAGTCAGCCACCTCCAGAGAATGGCTCTGCTGCCCGATCAGAGGTCCAAAACAAGTCCTTACAGGAATGGTTTCTCGCGTCCACACACCTAGCAGTAGAAGACCGACATCTGCAGAAATCAATGATTTAAACGACGAAGGATGCTTAACAAAAAGCTGGGAGGCTTATGAGGTAACGCTCCGGGGGGGGATTATCTAGGCATAAGATCATCAAAGCTTCTATTTCACATGTAGAACACACCTAATGCAGAGACAAGAACCACCACCACCACATGACACTATCGGGAGCCGCTTTGCTGTAATTACAAATACTCATTTCGTCTGTCAAAAGCAGGCAATTTACTTTTTAGTAAGCTATACAACTAAGAGCCTAGCCACTTGCACCAATTAAAAGTTTCCGTGGCACTTTCTGCAGAAGCAGAAAACACTAGTTTCAGGAACTACATTTCGCCTACCTAATCCCCAGGAATTTCCAGAATTGTTGCTGGGCATTGTTAAGCAGCTTCTGCATTTCTCCCCAGAGGCAGCTGTATTTCTGTCATGGGCAGAGGGATTCCTGCGTGTATATTATTTATTATTAAACATTTACATAGAGAGAGCTACATGAACACACCGCATAGCTTTCAGGAATAAACTGGGAACTAGTGGAGCTTGAAAAGAACAAGTGTAATCTACGCTCAACAAGCAGCAGCACTAAGCGAGCCGATAATCACATTCTTCTCTAGCCTTCAGGTCCTTAGGGGATTGCACTGTGCTCTTCGGCTTCCAGGTGACAAGGGCGTGTAACACAGTTACAAGGTCCACATCCAATGACAAGGTCACAGTCTACATGCCAAATGTAAACGGAGGGGGGGGAAAAAAGAAGCACTCGTGATCAATCCTCCAGTGACAGCATCCTGAAGACCCACAGGTAGCAAACCAAGCTGATGAACAAGCAGACAGAAATCTCTTCCTTTATTTCTACTCGGTATCTTCCCCCAGACTGCAAGTGCTGTAGTGTTTTTTTTTCTTATCAAAGCTGTGCCTGGCCTGTTTAGCACATGATAAAAATAAACACCATACCTTGCTTGTGCTTGACCTTATCAAGTGTTAGAGTAACGCTGCGTGGCAGCACCCCTAGCTGACGTCTAAACAGCAACTGGAGGACAAGAAGCTCTTGAACAAGAGAAGCCGGGGTGATTACAGAAGAGCCTCTGCCTTGCAGTGTTTCTTTCCCATATTAAAATCCCTACAGTTTGGGATTTCAGGTGGTGAGCGTATTACAAACTGCTGTGCAGGAACAAACAGTCAGCTGGTTCTTACCCACTTCGGCTCCCATGAGAGACTGCCGGAGGAGCAGCTGCTTCGGGAGGGAGAGCCTGGCTCGGCTCTCTATCGGGGTGTCCGGGACGAAGGTGACGGGCCCGTGATCCGGGCAGTCCGATGGGTACGCCTTGTCACACAGCGTGCACCCTGCAGGGAGGGGAAGGGACAGCAGGGATGAAACAGATGAAACAGCCCCCGTGCTGCGATCAGCTCCCCGCCGGCATGTTCTAGCTCAGCTCCTGCCCAAGCCTGTTTCTAGCTGCTTTAACTCACCAGTTTGAGGAGCTTTTTGCTCAGAAGACTGCAAACCCTCCTGTTACAGGCAGGTGGGCACCAGCACGTCACCGTTCCTAGCAAATTCACATCAACCACGAGGAAAACCTGCCTGCCTGATGACCTCTAGGCTGTCCCTACAGGAGCAGTGACGGGACAGAGCCACTGAAAAATAAACCACTGAAAGTCCTTGGCCCAACAACTTCAGGAAAAAGCACATCGTAAAATGCTCTCACCTCAAAAAAAAGACATCATTTGAATTCTCCATGAATGGAGCAACCAACACCTACTCAGGAAACGCTCTCCTGACAAATCATTCTCCTAAAGAAAGACGCTCAGTTAATTAAGCAGGGTCTCCACAAAGACCTTCTTTGGCCCCTTGATGGCCCAACTCCAGCACAAACACCTATCACAGAAGCAGTCTTCAGCAGGCGTAAACAACAGCTCCCTTATTATTTTTTTTTTTTTTTAAGAGATTTTTGGAGAGAGAGCGAGATCAGTGTGCTGGAATCTGACCCCACACAAAGCACAGTTCGAGCAACTCTGCAATTACAGGCAGGAAGGTACCCACTAAATTAGCAGGTAGAGTTTATATTAGAATTGCCTCACGTGTACGAGTGCAACAGCCACAACAGCCAGACCCGAGTAAGGAGAAACTTGTTGTAGCTGTTTTTAAGCCTTGCCTACCTCAGGCCACCAGGGAGCTGTGGAGTAGCCCCAGGAAGGGGCAAAAAGGAAAAAAATGCAAGTTGTAGGCATGTGACACAGCCACTTGGAAAGGTGTAGGGGTTCCTACCTTTTTAAGAACTGGAGAAAACAAACAAACAAACAAACATTCTTTGGCATGTGAATTTCTACTTCTGTCCTTGCCAAATAATGCATAAAAATCAGAGTGATTACTGCTCTGATTCAGAGAGCCAGAACTGTAAGCAAAGATGACCAAAAAGTGTCCTCTGTTTCACAAACATTTAGGTCTGCAGCAAAGGCACACTTTTTTTTGTCCTACTTAGGACCATGGTAAAAATCTTTCTGAAAAAGGCCCTGATTTCTGCCTTGTCGGTGATGAAGAACCATCCAGAGGCTCTGAAACAACTGCCCCTCCACCAGTTCGGGTGCAGGAGCAGCAGGCAGCAATGCTGCCACGACTGAGACAACCACACAGAAAAGCTGGCCTTATGCTTCGGTGGCAGGACGCCAGACAAGCTGCGGGTGGAAGTTCAGATCTCCATCCCTGCAAACGAGAACTTCACTGTGCTCAAACACCCCTCCTTCAACTACGACAGGACTGAGAGAATACAGTGTGCAGTGCTCCTCTTTTCCTAGGAGATCAACTAACCTCTGTACTGAAGTCCTTGGATGAGAATAATTAGAAATATTAAAAACTTCCCTCCCTCTCTGCTCTTTTTTAGGTCCTGTTGAGAACAACATTTTCATGGTGATTGCTCATGGTTTAATAAAACTTCTACAAAGTCACACAACGTTAAACTCAACAGCTATGGCCACCTGATTAAATGCACAGCTTGCGTTTGTCTTTGTCTTTAAACACAGCCAGAAGAGTCATTTGTGATTGGACTTTAAAAAAAATAAGAGTCTTATTTGAAAGGGCAGTACCAGCACAGCATCTAAAGGCACGAGGCTCATAAAGAGCTACGCTTCCAACCTGAAGGCAGCATGGGAGAGGGACACAAAGAGAACAACGTAGACATAACAGGATGTTTTCACGAGTTGGAGGTTAATCTGCCACTGCAGATGTTCCAATTTTTTTTTGGACTTGTTAAACAGCGAGGTTTGTTTCGCCAAAATCTGCGAGACTGGCAGCAAGAGCCCTGCCATCCCTCCGGACAGCGGCAACGCGGCGAGCCCAACCCCAAGAAAGCAGCCAAGGCGCACTCACAGATGGTGAACAAGGTTGCCATGTTCTCCTTGTTCGAGTTGGAGTCTTCCATCTGCAGGGAGGACGGTACGAAAGCCAGATTGTCCGCAGACACGTCCACGTGGCTTGGCCCCATGGCTACTTCCTGATTGATGGAAGACACCGCCACCGGCTCGAGGCTGAGGCCCACTTCGTGCAAGGCTACCGAGTCCAGGGAAGCTAGGTTGTGTGAGGTAGAGAGCGCCACGCTCACGGAGTTGGTGCTCATGGCCACAGTATGAATGGAGTCATTTAGTGTGCTGTCCGCTATCCCCGTCACCCGCCCGGCGATGTGGTCGGGCTCCATGACGACGGGGAGGTCCAAAGTGCTGCTGTGAATGGGGAGGACGCCGCCGTGCCCCACCGCCTCCGACGCCAGGTTGCTCCCCACCGCCTCCACGGTCAGAGGCTCGTGGCTCCGGGAGCCGCTGGGGATCTGCGAGTGCTCCCCTGCTACATCGTCCATCGTGAGCTCCTCCGCCATGCCGTCGGTGGAGATGGGGCTGGTCACCCTGGAGACGCTCTCCATGCTGATGGCGGTGTCCAGCGCTACCTCGTGGCTCTCGGCAGGGTGCAGGTTCTGGGCACCGTGCGCGCTGACCGAGCGGGAGTCCATGGACACCAGCCCCGGCTCCAGCCCCACGGTGCCGCCGGGCTGGTAGGGGTCCAGGGCCGAGGGGTTGCTGGGGACCGACAGCGCCGAGTTGCTGTCCACGTTGATAGTGTTGGGATGGATGTACTGAGGCGGAGGTCTGTCAGCCAGGTAAGATAAGATACCTGGTGGAATGAGAGGGGAGAAGAGAAGAGG
Source organism: Aythya marila (assembly GCF_965140915.1). NCBI lineage: Eukaryota > Metazoa > Chordata > Aves > Anseriformes > Anatidae > Aythya > Aythya marila. The sequence continues at coordinate 150,738,998 of NC_139042.1, forward strand.
GTGAGATGGTGTAGGTTTTCAAATCTCACACAGAAATACCCCATTGCTGCAGAGTAATGCACTAAGACCTAAATCCTTGAAGGCACGCTCCTTATGTTATGGCTAATTAAAAACCACTGATCCCAAAACCTTCCTCACAAACATACGCCAACCCGACACTCTTGCCAGACTACCTTTTGACAACAAAAACAGAGCTTCCACCCAGCAGAGCAGGTCTCTAGTTACGTGCCTCTATCACTCTGTCAAAGAGCCAAGTTTCTGGCAGTATTTAAGCCAGGCTCTGAACCACAGCAGGGTTCTTTGCATTTTGGGCATTACTTTTCCTTCTTGAGAACCAGCTCAGAAAAGACGGAGGGCTTCCAGTAGAATCGAACATCTGATAAACCCTGTTTCATCTCCGCTAGAAACAGTTGTCCACGACACATCCTTTATTTCTGCTTAGGTATTTAAGTTTTAACAATGACGACTTCCTTCCTCCGAGACTAAATGAGGCATCTCAGAGCCCATCAGCTGCAATTCCAAAGGACTGCGATAAGGTCTCTCAAAGGTATCCTGAGTCATCTGCTCTCTTTCCTTAGATGAAAAGCATGCTTTTTCTCCTCAAAACAATAGCTCGGTTAAATATAAATTAGAAACCTTAACATCTTTTCTGGTCGTTCTGGAAAGCTCCTCAGCATCAAACAACCTCAGGACTTAGGATACAGAGAAACGCTAACCTATATTTACACAGCACCAGCTTCTCCTACTAGACAAAGCTGAAAAATCTTGGGAGGAAATTCATCAGCACAGTCAAGTAAACAGTACTTCCAGTGGAGACAGAGAAAGATTTTGCAGATTCTGCAAGACCTGAGTCAGCGTGTTTCTTTTTGGCCTTGAACCCTCTGAGCCATTTGTTGCTGTAAAAAATTTCCATGCAGACATGTCTGTTGTTATAAGCATGCAAGCACGGTCACTCCTCCTGCAACACAACCCCACAAAAATGGCTAAGCCAAGAAGTTAGTAATAAATGGATGGTTTAATTTCATCAGCTGCATCAAACATTTCTGTGAGCAGTGGTGCCCTGCCGCTTGAACAAGAGGATGTTGAAGGCAGCATGATGACTGACAGGGGAGCCCTAAGAAATACCCGACTAAACATCAAGTGGACTATTTAAAAACAGAACAAACAAACCAAATACGTATTTCTGCATCCATTATTCCACCTCAGAAGAATGGCAAATACCTTTGTCCCTCAGATGCACTGTCTCCTCCACTCTTTGCCCACAGAACGGGCGGGCATGCAGAGCAGTAGGAAAGGTTACTGCTAAGCAGTTGGCAAGCCCAGCCTCTAGCTGTCAGGCAGTTGGACGAGAACCGGGCTGCTGTATTTCATTTCCTCATCCAGGCTGAACCAACAACACTCACAGGGTGACCTTGAAGTTTATCTAACCCCTTCCACCCTGTCAATCTTAGCTACAAAACGAAACAAGGTCTACGTTTAAAGCTGGAATATCCATGTCTTGATACACTAACATGTAACATTCGACATTTATACTTCAACATGCACCCTACAGGGGAATCACGATAGAACTCAGTATGTTGGGCCTTTGAAAACCACCCTTGAACAAAAATGAAGAAAAACTGTGCCATGGACTAAAGGGGTGGGAAAGAGCCCAAACTCCTCAGCCAATGACTTGTTCAATTCGAGCTCTGAACTACTGTAACCACTATGTGCCTATCAAGTGCTACTTCAGACTACAGGAGAACAACAGCAACAACAACAAAACAGCAATAGTTTTTAAACTACAACAAGTCATCTGAGATCAAAATCAGCCATGCCTTGTTTTCTGGTTTACCTTAAAAGAAAACAACAGGAGGAGCAATAAAAGGTTCAGTTTAAATAGCAATTGCCCTGCAATTCTCTTCACATACACATACACACATATAGCAACAGAGATCTGAACATGAAGGTGTGTCAATGACACACCAGACTCCAGGAAAACTCAAGAGAATTTACAGCTCTGCTAAATATTCAGGCTTGGCTGCTTCAGGACAGAAACCAGATGGCTCTTAAAACAGTTTCCTTCTCTGTTCCCACCCATCAGCACAGACCACTTACCAGGTAGAATGTGTCTGAAATAGCTGCTCTCCAGGTGAGGGTATGGTGGTGGAGGTAGGGTGTAGTTTCTCTCTGGTATACCACACATCACTCCTCGATCCCCAATACCCATTGGGAGCATCAGAGACAGAGCAGAGGGCAAGGAACTCAAGGAGGGGCCCAAGTTTGGAATCGCAACAGGCAAGCCTGGAAAAGAAAATGCTAATTTAAATTCAGTGGGACTACCTGAGCTTATAAACAACCACGCTCACAAAGAGGTTACTAATTCCTCGGGAGCTCGCTCTGGAAGGACAACATGGAACTGACAGCGTAAGGCGACAAGCTTCAAAGAATGGATCAGTTATCAGAACAGCGAGAGGTATGCCTGAATGTGGGGAGATCTTCTCTTGGATACATTATGCAGGGTCTGCTTCTGCTTCCCAGTTGTAACAGACTTCTGTCTGTGTCCCCTGAAAGAACACCTAGGAAAACAGCTTTGCTTTGCAGGTGAAAGACCATCATTTTCACCTGAGTGAAGATAGACATAGATGGGGACAGATGTGCAGTGACAGGCCGTATTTCAAAGGACTCTGCTGTCACCCACCCACCCAGTGCAAAACACAAAAGGAGACTCCCACTAAGGCATAAAACTGGTAAGTATGCATCCCTATAGTTTTCCCACATAAGGGATGGTTTATGGTCTGTCCTCCCCCATTTCCCCATCACCTAATTACCTGCTGAAGACACGACTTTAGCCAGGCAGCTACGAGCTTTCACCTGACAGTAAAACACAGGGCAGCAGCTGCAGCACCCCTGGTGGGACTCTGCCCTTACCTGGCGCTGGGATGGCGTTGTGGGTGGGTGACGCTGCCAGCCCCAAGTGGCTCCCCGAGACGGGCAGGGCATTGCTGACAGAGGACGAGCTCAGCTGGTCCATCCCTACAGGGCTCAGGTTCATTTCATTCATCCTGGAGGGGAAGGGAGCATAGAAGGCAGGTCAAAAAAAAAAAAAAGAAAAAGAGGGAAACAGAAGGAAGAGCATTCCTGCTTACTGGCTGCGCTGTGGAGAAAAGGGTTGAGCAAACAAACTCAGATCGAGACGCAGAAACGCTGCCTTCGAAAGATAAGCATTAAACACGCCGACCACTCGTGCTGTGACCACACACTTATCACATCTGAGTGCAATGACCAGGATTAGCAGAATTAGTCCCAAAAGCCCAACCTGCCCCCAGCCTTCCCTTCCCCACCCCGACAGCACAGCCTCCCCGGAGCTCCCCCCGCGGCACCGCCACCCACAGGCCCGGGAGGGTCCCGGGAGGGTCCCTGGCTGCCGGGGGCTGCCCATGGCTCCCCCCCGAGCACCCCGGTGGGGCCTCGGGGCCGCCTCACCTGCGCTGCGCGGGGCCCGGCGCCGGGCCGGGGCCTCTCCCGGCGGCGGAGCGGCGACGGCCGCAGCCGCATCAGGGCCCGCAGCAGCCCCGGCCCGCAGCCGCCGCAGCCCCTCGGGCAGGCGCCTGCCCCCGGCCCCGGCCCCGGCCCCGGCCCCAGCCCCGGCCGCAACCACCGCCTCATGGGCGGGGCCCGGAATGAGGAGGAGGAGGAGGAGGAGGAGGAGGAAGGAGGAGGAGGAGGAGGAGGAGGAGATGGCGGCGGGAGGGGGCTGCAGCCGCTTCCGCCGCCGGGCGCCACAGTCAGGAAGCGGCGGCGCCGCGGGGCTCGGCCCCGTGCCCGCAGCCCCCTCAGCGGGCGGCCCCGCCGCCTTCCCCGAGCCCCGGCCTCTTGTGGCGAGGCTTTGGGATGTCCCCGTTATCCCCCACACCCCCCCCTCCCTGCCCAAAGCGGTGCTGAAGTAAAGGGGTGAACGGCTGCCCCGTGTTCTAAATAAAACGCTAAATACACAATCTGGAAGGGTGGTTGCAGTTCAGTACGCAGCAAGCGGTTCTTTTTGGGGTGGAAACAGCCTCTCTTTAGGGTTTAGCTGTCTGAAAATGAGGCACCTCCACGCTGTGCTTCGTCCCATCCCGAGGTCAGCGTGAGATGGGTCCCCCGTGGAGCTGTCTCGCTGTCTCTGGCCTGTATCTGGGACCTACGTGATTAGTTTAGACCAGATGCCTGCCTTCTAGAGGACCGCTTTAAGGTGAAGTAAAGCCAGGCTTCTGTCATCTGTCACCAAAGGAGTGACATCTCTTAGAGCACCACCTATGTGAGAGTCTCTCAGGTTCTCCACTAAGCCAAAAAATGCTCTGACTGTGACCAAGTGTTTCTCAGTCAGCCAAAAAAAGGTCTCACCAAGTCAGAAGGAAAGCCTCAGGTCTTTACAGACTGTAAAGCTCGTGATGGGGGGTTAACTGTAATTATTATTATTATTATTTTTTTTTTTTTGAGTGTAGTACCACACATTCATATGGTTAATACTGCTGCTAATACTGTGCATCTTTCTTAGAAACTCTGGTGAACAGCTACAAGCCCCAAAGTCTCTTCCATCACACGAATCCTCTAATACGTAGAAGATGACTGGAGACATTACATTTTCCCTTGTCATCCTTGCAACTTCACAGTTGTTCTCAATACATCTCAACTCTGTCCTGAAACACCAGGTTACCCCAAGCCCTGAGCTCGTCTTAATGCCAATTACGACAGTGCAGTCCTACCAGGGATCTGGCCTTGCTCTGAAAGCCTCACATTATTCCAGCTCTCTGAGCTGATAGTAATACTTTGAACCTAGGAGCCAGATTGGGTGCAGTCATAGGCAGATAAGTATTTTCTCCTACTGGCAAGCATGACTTCTTCAGGGTTCCAGCTTTTCTTGTAGCCACTTTCCTCCCTTGAACAAGCGATAGTTTAACTGCTGGCGTAAAGCACCAGTATCAAAGGAAGCCAGTGGGACTGTGAAGTGTCACTGAATGAGAAATTAATCTGTGTCTGCAGAGACGTATTCTGCATGCCCAAGGTATTGTGATAAAACACATTTCAGAAACGTTTCTTCAGAAAGGGAAGATATTTTTTATATATGAAACAGGTGTTATATGTGAAGTGTTTTGATAAGACAACTGCGCCACGTCCCCTGGAAGCTTAGTTTATTGACTTGCTGTGTGGTACTTGCTGCGTGAGAACAAATTACAGAGCTATTTTTCAAGTTGTATTAATATCCTGGAGACATCCTGAAAAATAAGGGGGACTCTTGAAATCACGGGGAGAAGATGCAGTTTGCATGCGTTAGTACTTCTCTGCGGCGTGAGCAGAAGTCCTGCAGGACCATGCCCTCGTGTCACAGCCATCCTCTCCTGCTGTTGTTCACCTGCCTGGGGCTCTTTCTCAGGGTGAGCACAGTTACACTGGGTGAAAACTGTGCAAACAACAATGGTTGAGGCCGGCCATTTAACATATCCAGATTTTCTTCCATCTTTTATGGGGTTGTTAGCACTTTGCATGCCCACCCATATTTTGGTTAAAGTCACAGCACGCAGCCTCTGTAGCTTAGATGCAGCACTCCCTTTGAGCTAAAGAGCTGGAGAGAGATGGCCCACACTGCTAAAACTATTAGCAAAGCACAAATTCTTTCTTATATTCCTCAATCTCAATCTAAATTGCAGTTTTTATTGTAATTCTGTGATATGCAGTTAACATGAGAAACAGTTAACTTCAGTTTTATATCTTTTAATAAACTCTAAGAGCCCAGACAATCTACAATATATATAATAAGTACTGGAATTCAGTATAATTACAGAACAGTAAAATATCAGAAATGCATAATGTTGTGAGGGTTTCTTTTTTTAACTCCTGTTGTGTTTTCTTCTTCCTCCTCCTCGGTAACAGGTTCACAGACAAAATAGTTGAGACCTCATCCGTTGGGAAGTAGGTGAACTTGCATGTGTTCAGCCGACGCTTGTGTTTCTATTACAATATTTTCAATGATGACTTTAATTTGAGACGCTGAGGGACGTGGTGTCAAGGAGAATCTGTTGCTTTGAGTAATTCAAAGTAATTCAAAGCAGTCACTCTAACACAAAAATGTCAGTAGTATTATTCATGATTCTTGTGGGAGCGAGTGAACAAGTCGAGGGTTCCTCTGTACAAAGATTACGTTCTTGTAGATACTGTGTTAGGATATATGCAGTTAAAACCACAACTAAGTTATATCTGGAAGGAAGACGCCTCGATGTTTTATTTTTATGTATGTGGGAAATATTTTCTCTTAGTTTTGGCTGGATAATTAGGTGCATATAGTGCAGTAAAAAGAAGCAGAAGGAAAAGAAGAAAAAAAAGAAGGAAACCTGTTTGAATGCCACAGGCAACAGAGTATGTAAGGAATGTCCCAGTGTCCCCATTTAAACTTTGTACTGAGAGAAAAAAAAAAAAAAGGCAAAACATGTGATACAAGTGGAAACAGCACAGCTTCCAGAACCTCAGAGCTGGAATATCCTCTTGCAACAACTCTGAAGCAGGACTTTTCTGCATTCGTAGAGCAGTGAGTTACACCTGACTTCTACCTCCCAGAAAGCCAGCCAGGCCCTCTGCTTCCTTTCAGCTTGGAGGATGTGGTATTCGGGAGTCAAAGCATCATCCGGGCAAAGGTGTGACGAGAAGTTAATTTGGGAAACTTCTAATTTGTAATTGAAACTTCTAATTTCTTAACGACTTGGGAAAATTCTAATTCTAGGGATGAGGATCAAAAGCTCTTCTTAGAAGAGGGATGTTATCCATGCAGTCTTCACCTGCTCATCAAATTAAAAAGAACATGTGGGCCAGTCCCACAGCTTTCCCGAGCCTGTGCACGTAGCCACATCAATAAGGACCTGCACTGTGTGAAGGTGGGTATGAGCACCATGCAGCGCCCTCACCCTCCTCGCTCTCTCACAGGGGACCTGCCACGGGACACGTGGTGTGTTGCCTTGTGTGGCTCCCTGCCCAGGGGCAAAGCCCTGTCTGAGGGAGTGACACGAGATCTGTCAACAAGATAGGACGCCCAGCGAGCGCTTGTGGCGTGTTTTCTTGCTTCTCTTGCTCAGAAACACGATCAGCCTGCAGGCTCTGCTGTGAGACCAACTCTTTCAGCCACACGGGTTAACAGATCACATTCACGTGTAATATTTTTTTTTTCTGTGTATTTCTCTAAGCAATTAACAAGGTGGGTTTTTCATGCAGGAGGAGCAGGTGTCTGTTCAGCACAGGTGCAGATCTGACCCCCTGGGAAGTGCAGGTGACCTGCATTTACAGTAAACACGGTAAAGAAGCCTGGCAGCAAAGAATAGTGCTTTTGACAACAGAACTGAAACCTAACCCTGCCTTTTGAATGTGGCCGGACTTCTGGCAGGGTCATGGAGAGCTGTGAAAAGTTTTGTCACCTGAGAGCCCCAAGAGGGACGCTGCTGTTTCCCTGTGTGCTGCTGCAAAGATCCTAGACTGGGGAAGGCCTTTGCTTGTGCTGCTTATGACAGAGAACAGCATTTCCTATAGAATAATTGCACACATCAAACATCCTTTTCCTACTTCATTTATTTGCTTAGAGGCCAACATCTTCTTTGCTTTAAGAAAACTTTCAGTCCTTGCCTACCTTAGTGCTACAGTGAATGCAATATTTTCATTTAAAAATTCTGTCCTGAAAACACTTCTGCTAGACACCTCTCTGACAGCAAAATTCATAGTGCAAGCGATGCTGAAAAACAAATGCCATTCAAGAGTCTCCACAGATAGTTAAGAGGCAGGAAGGGGTCTTGATTATTTGATCTGAACTGAGTTGTGCATACCACGGGGTGTTCCCCAGTAATTCTGGCCCCACACCCATCCCTCCCATCTAAACAATGGCAGACATTTTAGAAAGACGTTTGGTTGCGACTGGATAAGATCTCAACTTCTCATAAAATGCATTAGCTAACCATTAGGTAATGCTACGAAACCTTCAGCTTGAGTCACCATCTCTTGCTAGTCAACGTTGGTGACGGAGGTGAAAGTAGATGGATACTTGCCCAGGATTTTGAGCCATTTTGGTGCTGATCCTGCCCCTGGCATAAATGAGAGTAGAGGACTGTTCTCATTTACGTGTTTGGAACAGTCTCCGTGTACGTTCATCACGCTTTGAAGATTACTATCTGGACTGCTCCTGCAGCATTGTTTTTTTGAAGCTGCAGAACGGGCCAGCAGGTTTACAGAAGCTGACTTGAAAACGCATGCTGACATCACTGCTGCAGGTTTCTGACTCAGCAGAGACATAGATGTGTTTCTCAGAGGGGAGGATGTTGTTTCAGTTACTCACGCTTCAGGGACTGTTTGGCATGAAAGACTGAGCAGGGTGGAAACTTTCACTTTGAGCAAAAGAGCAGTTTTAACAGAGCCTGCATGCCTGTACCTCTTCACGTCCATCCCTTCCCACAGATCTCCCAGACAAAATGTTCAACTCGCCAAACTGATGGTGGCAAAAAAAAAGAAAGGAAATTTGCTGCCAAAAGTCTTTTTCTTTTCTCTACCTCCACTCCTTGGCAAGCTGCAGGCAAACTGGTGGATGCAGCAAAGATCTGGCACGGCTGAGATGGATTTTCAGCTCCCCAGTTAAAGCATTTTGTAGGTTCCCACTAGTAAGCCCCTATCTACATGAACATCTAGAAACGGCTACACTGGAGCAACCAACCAGGCCATAATCTCTATATTTGACTACCTGAGGCAGGTGCTTATAGTGCTGACCAGAACAGCTCTGCAATGAGTAGAGACAGGCACAACGTTGCATATTTTTTGAAAATGCTCGTGTTCAATTTGTGGAACTCGTACTTCTTAATAAGGCCTCTGTTCGGGTGAAGAAAGCAGTTTTCCTCTTGTGCTTGCACAAAAGCATTCTTGATCTGACATGACTTGCAACCACAAGAGAGCACTCTTTCCTTTGAAGATCTCTCAGCTTCTCCAGAAAGCTAGAGACGTGCCGTATAAGTTTTGCAAACTGCTCGTGAGCTGTTTCAGTTAGACCAGAGCAGCCGAAACAACAAAGCTTGCAGTTGTCTTTTGGATTTCATTGTGAAAAGCCTTTGGGTAGTTTTCAGATGACAGAAGATCCTTGGTTCCTGAAAGGGAGGAGTTCTGCCAAAACTTTGAAGATCCCTGTAAACTTTGCAAATTACCCAGCTTTTGGAGACAATTATATCAAACGGTATTGTGGATTACAATACATGAGAAGTGTTTAGAGCCTGGAAGATTATTTATGTTTGGCGTTAACTCCTATGGTCATAATTTCAAGCAGGGAGAAAAGGAATACACAGGAACCCTCTTATTATCTTTTGAAATATGAAGATCAGAGGAAAAGAAGGGTTTAAAGTGCGGAGTGATGGTCCTCAATACCTGTCTGTAAATTAGCTGGCATCCTGCATCTATAAAAACTTCAAGCCTTAGAGCTGATCGCCAAGCACGGAGTGGACCTCATGAGATGTTCGCGGTGCTTTGAGATCTGAGTTTTTACACACTGCAGGGGGAATCCGCAGCCTGCGGGGCAGAGTACCTGTACAAATGTTTCCTCCTCGTTTGGATTGATCTGAGATTTGGAAGCCAAATTCAGGAGCTGACCTTGCGCTGGTGAGAAAGGACGGAGCATGGACAGCGGTAAAGATGGTGATGGACTGTTGAACAGGATTGCATTTTCGGGAGCTATGTCCCTGGCTAGCAGCCACGTGCATCCCCACGGGGTCCCCCTGAGAGAGCCCTTCGGGGTTCCCTTCCACCTGGACCCGTCTTACTGGGAGCAAGCCTACGGCGGGCACGCAGGTCGCATCCCCTACATCCCGTTCCCTGGCTACGTGGGCGTCTATGACTATTCCTTTGAGCCTGCCTTCATTCGAAAGAGGAACGAGAGGGAAAGGCAGCGGGTGCGCTGCGTGAACGAGGGCTACACGCGCCTGAGGGAGCACCTGCCCAAAGAATTTGCTGACAAGCGCCTCAGCAAAGTGGAGACCCTGCGAGCTGCAATCAGCTACATCAAGCACCTGCAGAGCTTGCTGGACTGCCATCCCCTGGGTTCTAACAGTAAGGAAACGCTCTCCGCCAAGGAGCTCCCGGATGGTCCCAGTCCTGGTCCCCTGCGGGAGTGCAACAGCGATGGGGAGTCTAAAACCTCCTCAGCTTCATCCCCCTACAGTGAATTTGAGGAGGCGGGCAGCTAGGAAATGGCCCCCTGGAGACAGAAGCTTTCAAGATCGGCTGCAAACCAAAACTAAAACCCCAGGGATTTTTCTACAGATTAAAACGAGTACCAGGAAAAGGGAGAACAGCTAGGAAAAAAAGATAAAGGTATTTTCAATCTGTCGAAGGACTTTAAATGTTGTCTGCACAAAACTTAAAGATGATTCTTAAGCAAATAGATATTGCTTAGGTTGTTTCAGCTGTGCTACTAAACTTTGGCTTGTTAAAACCAAAGCAACTTTTGCCTTCTACTTTTCATTCAGTTTTTATTCTGTTTGTCTGTTTTCTTTTGCCTTTCACTCAAGGAGACAGCAAAACCAGATAAATCCATTTCAGGAAACTCCCCTCCGCTTTATCCCGCTTCCTCCTTTAAGTTTTATTGTCTGTTTTTCCTGATTGCTAGCCTGAGACATACCGGGTTACAAACATTTGGACTGGGAAAGGTAAGATCTAGATGACGTGTCTTTCCCAACATTTTTCTTAGAAAACCCACAAAAATACTGCTACTTCTGAAAAGACAGTATTTTTTTAATAAATAAGCCTACATTTGTGAATTAATTTCTGTTATGGCTTCTTCTAAAGTGAAAGAAGCAACTCATGTATTGGATTCTATTTGGTGATTGTCCAAAGGATAAATTTTGGGCAAAGAAAGTCTGACCCTTTCACTCAAATCCATTCTGGAAAGTGGTAGACAGAGATTTGTAAAACTGCACCTATAAAAGCAAAGCTCCCTTCGTGATACAGAAAAATGTTGCCAGCCTGTTTCTTTATTTTCTGAAAACAGAGTTGTACACAAACTAGTCCTGATTGTGTCTTTTTGGCAGCTCAGAGATGATATGCTTAGAAATGTGTTCCTGTGGTGGTTAAGTCCTGAAAGGTACAGAAATGTACATTAAATTAATGTAAAGAAAGGGTAACATTAAATATATCAGTTTATATCTGCATGAAAATGTAGGCATTTCTCCTTTTGATCAGAATGTTGCATTACTTTTTCAAAGAATACACCTTTTCAAACTGATGTCTCAAAATATATGAAATACCTATAATTTGGACAATGTCTACTTAAAATGAGAACTTTTCTCCAAATTCCTCAAAAAATCTTTGTTTTTCTAAGGCCAGATTTAATTAATATTTATCTATGTGCTTAAATCTGATTCTGAATTTGGGGTAAGCTCCTTCTTACTCATACATTTTGCACAAACTTGTCAAACGTCTGCTCTTTTTTGGCCTCATGTTGGTGAAATGGTTTTGTATCTTTTTGTCTTTCCTTCACATATGCCGACTGACCACCTGAAAAAATACTTATGTGTAAGTGAGAACACATACTGATTAAATACCTCAAATGTGTCCGTAAATTTCATTTAAATAAAAAAAAAAAAAAAAAGGAAAAAAAAAAAGGAATATATCCTGGCTGTGGCTTGGTGGTGTTTGTTTGTTTGTCTGTTCTGTTTGTTTGTTTTCACTTTCAGTGGGTAATGAATGGGACATCACTGCTTGCAGGAACCCTGAATGTTCAGCAAAGAATAAAGAAAATGGATAGGAAGTGCAGATAAAGCACTAGCTATGAAACGAATTTTTTTAACCTAGATTTTTAAACCTAGATAGGGAGGTGGCTTGTGCTGTTGGCATCTGATCAAAATTATTAGGTATAAAAATAACGTGCTGATTTCTAGAATACTGCTATGAATGTTTGCACGCTTTTAGCCGTTGAGTGCCTGCTTTCATGTACTTGCGGTGGAGTGACTTGCGTCTAGCTATTGCTAGAGCTCTGATCCCAATTATTTTTTCTTAATTCACAGCCAATAATTCTGAAAAACAGACGCTTAGGCAAACCACGCACAATTCAGAAAAGGAAAGAGCCTAAGAGAGCAAGTGGCTCAGATCATTCACTCAGCCTGACCATACTGAAGAGGCACTGTAAAAAATGTCAGTGGCAGTCACAACCTTTGTCCTTTATTCTTTTTCTAAAGACTATTCTGTTTTTTGTAAGAGCTGTTACTTCTGCAGGTCTGTTTCCCAGACCCAAAGAGTTTAAGCACAGTTACCTGGACAGTTCTCGCTAAGGATCTAGAGATGAAGCACTAATTTTGGGGTGCATAAGCGTTCATATTTGTTATCCAAGAAAGGGGAGAAGTGCAAGGTAGTGGTAGGAATGTCTGACAGGGTTCTACTATTTTTATGTCTTTTCTTCTTTCCTTTTTGGCCTCTGGGAAGAGATTCAAACTCTCTCTGTGACTCAGTTTTGAGATTTCTGGAAATATGGTAACTAGTGGTAACTGTATCAGCAAGTCTGGATTGCATTTCTCCATCTACACAGAGATTAAATCTCTGTTATCTGTGAAAAAATACATGCTTCCTCAGAGTACCTGAGTCAAATTCTGTGAAACACATAGCTGTTTGTAAAGCACTTTAAAGATGAAAAGCAGTTAACATACATACGTATAATGACAGTAAGTAACCAGATCAAACTAAACCAGTACAAATAAAAACGACCAGAATGCCAGTTACTTTCCAGGCAGGAAGCATCAGATAACTCTCCAAATACATTTTTAGGTCAGATGCTTATCACAGAGGTTTGACCTCTGTGTTGACATATCCAAGAGCCATAATCCTGTGTTTCCAAAGCCCAGAGGGAGGGTAGGGCTTGCTGCCTTCTCAGTGATCAGCTAGTCCAGATGGACAGAGAAGCAGACTGAGCCATGGCTCTGCCCCCTTTAGCTTCATCTCACATGGGATGTGCCTCAAGGGGACTCTAACCAAGGGGGGAGCATCTCCACTCTGGGCCTGTGCTTGACCATCGCTGTTGTAGGATGACCCTTCCCATGTGCGGTGCAGGCTGATCTGCTGCATGTCTAGATGGGACTGGTTTATTTCTTGCATATCCTTAATATTCTACAGTCGGAACCAAGCCTGGATATTGTGAAACCATGTTTTGAGAAAGACCCCTGGGCCTCAAGTCAAGGAGACTGATTAAAAAGTCAATATATCAATAAGAAGGCGTTTATACACACATTGCAGAATTCGCATTTCACTCTTTAACAGCTCTGGAGACATCCTTAAAGCACCTCCTGACCCAGCCTCAATAATGAAGCTGCAAAAACTAGAATATCACAGGCAGCTTAATTTCATTTTAAAGGAAAATGAGTTTCTGGGTGAAAATGAAATTCTTTCTGTGCAAAAAAATCTGTGACCAGTTGAACCGCTCCTAGGGAGGTTGTATATTTCCTTTCTTGAGTTCCTGCTAGCATGCAAACCTGTTGCACACCTCTAGCACAGGGAAGTAGAAGACGGGTAAAGATTTCCCAAATATGGATCAGCACTTCCTACGTGTGTCAACAAAGATTTCAAGTGAATGCTACATTTCAAAAGCTTCTTAAGCTGTTTCTGTCTAGACAAAGGTTTTCTTCAAAGCTTCTAAAGTGTATCATTATGAGACTTTGAAAGCAGACAATGATCCAACTTGTCACCCTGAGAGTTAAAGTTTTAATAAAAATGGTGACCAGAAGAGTTCTCTCCATGTGGTGCAGTCACTATTTACAAGAGAGGTGAACACTGATATCCCTAGGCAACCATGCTGCAGCTTTATCAAACTCCTGCATACAAAATTCAGACACTTTAATCTTTCTATCAAATGTGAAAAAACCCACGCATCTGTCGTCTTCCCTCTTCTGCCATTAAATTACAAATCCATTTGCTCCTTGATACTATCAGCATTTTAAAGATGTGTAATCCTGGCCATGGGATTGCTTTTAATCCTCTAATAGCTATTTAGCTGATTTCTTTGTAAAAGCCTGTCTGCACTCCTTTCATGTTATATTACTCAGTGTCAATAACGTGGCCAAAGAAAACCAGAAGGCACTGCAGAGAACTCATGTTCAGACAGTAAAGCAATCAGGGTCAATTTATCCCACCGGAATAAATGAACAGGGAACAGCCACAGAAAAATAAAGAATCTTTGAAAACATTTGCCACCAGAACACTTGGAAGTAGGAAAAAAAAAAAGATCTGCAACATTTCAAGTGCTACCAACAGGAGAGCCCTGCTGAGGTTGGCTCAGGTCAATCCCTATGGATGCAAAAGGTTTCAAGTCAGTCTCTGCAAAACAGAGTCTAAGCTCATACAGCCTCAGCCCGTACCTCGTCAGTAGTAACCCTCAGCATGCAGGTAAGCAGCTGCAAAGTAAGAGAGAAATTTGTTCCAGATAAGTGGGGAGCAGCAAAGTTGGATGGACCTCACTGGATCTCCATGCAGTCAATGGAGGATCAGATACAGACAGGGTCAGGTTAGGATGCTGGTGAAATGAGCGCAGACTGCCAAAAGCATTAGTTTGCAATTTACAGCAGTTTGGCAAGATGGCAGTGCTCAGAAGATGCTCCAGAGCTGGCTGAAAATGTTACAACTAGCATTCTTTTGACTGAACTGAGAACATGCTTCTTTCCAGGGAGTGAGGGCAGCTACCCTGAGCCAAGACCCTGGAAAGTCAACAGGGAACAAAATGGTCGTTTGATGCTTTGCGCAAGAGGCTGGTGGTGCTTTTCAGGAGTGAAAGGGCCACCTTGTTTAGTCACCAGTGTCCTTCCCCTACCCACTCATATCCACGTTTCGTGGTTATTCCTGTCAGAATATTCCTATTTTTCTGACCTACCATTGTCTGTGGGTGGGATTTAACAGGCTGTGTTTTAGCATTGCCAGTTCAGCAGCCTTGCCCTCTCATATCTCATGTTGAAAGGCAAGGTGAAAGGCAGGCCTGGGGAGAGACACGAGTCCCTGTTTGCAGTGCCACAGCACTCTGCTCCGCTGCAGTCTTCCCACTAGGCCTTTATGGGATTACACCTCTCACTGGGCTTAAGGGAGCTGTTCTTTCTGGATAAAGCCCTGTGTGAGAGTCACCTGGTGGCCCAGCTATGCTGGATTATCACTGTAGTTGCCAGAACTCATCCCTCCAAGGCCTGAGCATGCAGCATGCTCTCAGGGTAGGCCCAGCACCATAGCAGCTACATGCGAGCACGTGAAGGCTGCGGAGCCTTGCCTCCACCACGCCTGGGCTGAGGTGAGGGCAGAGGCTCAGAGCTCCAGCCTGGCAGTGAGGTACCGCCTCAGAAGAGAAAACCTTTCCCTAGTTTACAAAACGAGCTGAAAAATGAAGTGAATAACAGCTAAAACCCAACTCAGGAACAGATAGTGCAGGTACATGCACAGGCTGGGTTTATTGGATGCACTTCAAAGGACAAGCACAAGAAAAGGTTAGTTTAATTGGCTTCCTTTTATTTGTCGTAGCTTACAAAAGAACCGTTCCTTCCTAAGAAACACAGTAGCTGCATGCATACAAGCTGGAAATGTTGGGGTACCCACAGCCCAGCCCTGGAACAGAGTCCTACTACTGAGTTTTCTTGCGGAGACCAGGAGCCACATGCATGCTCACAGTCCCACACCTTGCAAATCTCAGACAAAGAAAAATAAAAAGTTTTTTTGGTGTGTGTGTGTGTCTTTTGTTTTGTTTTGCTTTGTTTTGTTTTAGTCTGATTTCCAGTGGAAACAAAGCTTAGACAACACACTGTGTGTGAGAGCTCCCATCCCCTAAAGCTTCTGATCCTCTGCCTGTTTTTCAACAAACCCCCATGAAAAGAAAGTCTCAAAACACAAATCGTATTTCTCCAATTCTTGACAAAATAAGGGGTTGGGCAGAGGCGGGGAGCCCAGCTGAGGGCTTATGGCTCTGGCTGATGAGCTGTGGTGCTCAATGCTGGGTCAGATTTCCATGCCGCCCAACAAACCCTGGGGCAACACAAAGAGCAGGCAGTGCACCCACTCTTTGGCCACCTCCAGTCATAACTTGGTGCATTTGTGTAAACCAAGGAGATTTGTCAAGGTCGATGCATTCATCTATGAAGCTGGGTGGTTGAAGACCTGGTTCATTACCGCCACTGTCTTCAGATATGGCTGAAGGGGCCAGTACCACTAAGACTGTGGATTTCCTGAGCAGGACATACCCATCCACGACCACATTCCAGCCACGTCAGCTGTCCCATCATGTCTCTGAAATTGCCACTAGATCAAATTCTCTTTTCAGTTTGGCCTGCTTGATGGCCAGTCAGCCCACGGGCATCAGCAGGCAAACGTGCTTTGCACTAGTAGAACATGCTGCCTTTTGTCCTGTCTGCTGGGGACAAGGGATGAAAATATAAGTACTTTGAGAGGGGTTTGGATTCAAGAAGAGGAAACTGAATGAGTGAACCGTGAGAGGCTGACAGATTGAAAATTTAATAAATGGATTTTTTGGTCTTTTTCTGTATTTGCTTTACTGCCAGCATTATGATATATTATGCCACTCTCTAGATGTAGTTCTTTAAATTTAAGAAGCACTGAAGAAGTTCCAGACTAAGCTGTAGAGGTCTTGTCCCAGGGGAACTCGTATGGAGGTGATCTATACACCCCCACACCCAGTGGCATTAAAGCTCACTGATGCTTAATGAATGAAACTGATAATAAACTGTGTAATGTATGAATAAAATAAGGTGGATGTACAAACACAGGCGTGTGTGCTGTGGTGTTTTCACACCGGAGAAGGAGGAAGGATGAGGTGGAGAAGAGAAAGTGGTTTTGAAGTGTGGCACACTGTGTGATATCAAATTAACTGCAT
The DNA here is from genome assembly GCF_965140915.1 of Aythya marila. NCBI lineage: Eukaryota > Metazoa > Chordata > Aves > Anseriformes > Anatidae > Aythya > Aythya marila. The sequence goes on from NC_139042.1 coordinate 150,755,871, forward strand.
GGCTGAAACCAGGGAAATAAGAGCAAATTAGATATGACACCTTTGGGGAGGATTAACTTGTGAGAAAAAAAAAAAAAAAAAGATTTTAAGATAACGTGATAACATATAACCCATTTGCAGGCCAACCCTGTGGAGATGAAAAAGAGCTGTGAGATCTTGCATAGCAGAAATGCTAATAAGAGCAAGCAAAGCAGTCACCCTCCTCGACCAGGACATAAAGGGAAGCATAGGCAGGGCTGGAGAGAGGGCCTGACACCCCACCAGCCAGTGTGGGTGTTTTCTACCATTTAAAGTGCTTTCCTCATTCCCATGGCTCAGGGTGCCCTGAGTTCAGGGAGGACACAGCAAAGAGGCTGTGGCCACTATGGGGAACCCTTCACAAATGTGGCCATGACCTGCTGCATCTGTGGTCTCTGTCATGAGCCAGAAATGAGAGGTGGGGCAGGCTGGGACTGAACCAGACACTGGTTCTTCATCCTGGAGGAGGAACACAGAATAGCAGAGAGGCTAGGAGGAGCCCAGCACCATGATGAGGAGCATGGAGCATGCGGAGAGTCCAAGCACTGGAGGTTTCTCTCTTAAATGAGGAGTTTCTCCAAGAGCACCACTCTTCCTCCCTCCTCCTCCTTCTCTGTCCTGCATGCCAGGAGTCAGAAGTTTATTTACATATTGCTACTGTCCATCAGTCTCTGTAGTTCTCTTTTCCTCTCTTTGTCTTGTTCACCCCTGTAGCTCTGGCTATAGCTAGAGGGGCAAGGGTATAGGGCCATGGCCTGGCTGTGTAATCAGTATCCTTCTCATACAGCAGCCTGACCTTAGCATCCCTCCTTCCTTACACCTCTCTGCTGACCACGCTATGTGCTGATCTTGGTGAAGATGGATGTGCCTTGCAGCATCTGGGCTGGAGATAGGCAGGAAGCTATTTAATAAGCAAAATTCTAAACAAACAAATAAAAAAAAAAAAAACTATCAAAAAAGAAGCAGCAACATGATTTTACCACCAGTCATTGTGCAAAAAAAAAAAAAGGCTGAGACCACAGCATTTGCATGACAGTGCATATCTGTCTGCCTGTACCCCAGCCACACCACAGTTATCTGCCTACCATCACCCCTCATTCATCTCTCCTTGTCAGTCTTTGCCAAGCACCTCCGAGCGTATTCCTTATCAAAGCGCTGAGCTGCTGCAAACAGGCTGTGCTCTGGCTGGGGAGCAGGGGGTGATGACAGCGCTCAGCCCACCATCAGCAGGCTTGGGAATCAAGTGATAAACCCAGGTTACTTCAGCACTGGGTTTCTCCTCCGTTTTAGCAACAGCGTGGTCCGTTTCTTGAAGCTGTGCTGGGAACAGCAGCAGATCCTGAGCTCACAGATAAGCCTGCCCGTGAGCATCACCCAGGCTGTACTCCCACTTCTCAGGGATGCAGATGCCCCGTGGAAGTGGTGGTGGCACATCCCGAGGGGCCTGCCGGACACATCAAAGCTGGGCCGTGCCGCATGTCACCACGACACGTGCAGCACAAATGCGGGGCATTCGCCTCTGTTTATGTGCTGCATGCTCCGTTGCTTTGCATTTTTCAGTGCTATGAAAGCTTCAAAAGCTCCATTTACATTAACGAGCCCATAAAGCATAAGGTTATTAAATGTTGTTTATAGTCCCCTGTCTGAGAAGCTCATTCAGTTACCAGCTGGCTCAATTTTTACTAAAGCTAGTTTCAGGAGGGCGCCAAGTTGTATCTACATGTGCTGTAGGAGCTCACGTGGAAGGGACAAGAAAAAGAACGACAACGCAATCACAGTGCAATGGTTGAGTTACTCTGTAGTAGGAACAGTCAGCATTTTCAGAGCTTTGTAATTGGAAAAAAGTTGTGTTTTGAGGTCATTCTCTTAAGGAATGCATTTTGCATTTGCAACTTCAGTGTAAAAAGTCACAATTTAGGTCATTCCATCATCTGATAACCACTGCAAAGCTAATAAAATCACAGCATATGTGGAGTGAAGGGTATCAGGAACTGTGACTGGGCAGGAGATGGCTGTGCAGAGGGCAGATTAGGTGAGAGCAAGACGGTCAGCATTGGCATTGTGCAGAGCAGGCATTTTTGGACAGCAGCTGGACAAGAATGGCTGGAAAAGAGTTTAGGCAGAGTTAAGGGAGATGTCTGGTAAAAGATATTGTGAAAGCAGCCCAAGGGTTCATCCATGTGGGCCTGAGTGCAGACTGCCAAAAAGGGGGCACTAAGAGTACATTCATGGTTTCAGGGTGTCGTCTCCAAGAAAGAAGCCTAAAGTGGGGTCTTTGGCCAGATTTCCGTTGGCTAAAATGTGTTAAGAACACATCTAGGAAGGTCACTGGTGAGTTTTCTTTGTGGTTCTTAATTACAAGAGTTAAAGCAGCAGTTTAGGTACAAGTGTAGGCACAGAAGTGCATGCAACAAATGCCACCAAGAACCTCCTACATTGGGCTCCAAGCACTGGGGAATGGGGGCTTGGAGCATGGAGCAGGGCAGACAGGCATCTGGTGTTAGCATCTGGTATGAAGTGCCAGTTGGGTGTGACAACGGCATCAGCAACCTATGTCCATGAATTACCAGTATGATATATTTTATTTTATATCTAAAGTCAAATTTTACAGATAAGGAAATGTTCTGGAATAATTCTAATGGTGATTTTCAGTTCAAAAGGATATAAGTTAAAATACCGTAAAAATGGACATACATTAAACCACGTCTGCAAAACAGAGGCAGCTTTTATTTTACTTATTTATTTATTTATTTTCCTAAAACATTCCACTCTTTTCAGTCAGCCCTGATTTTTAATACTGAGAGCAAAGGCCACAAGCTCAAATATTGACAGTGCCTTCATTGCAAAGATTACAAAAGCAACTTGCAGCTTAGGCAGATCTGAAGTTTTAAGCCATGCAGACACCATGAAAAGTATGAATGGAAATCCATTGGACTTAGAATTTACTCAGGAATGTTTAAGGAAAGGCAGTTCCAGGGCTGGGTAAAAAAAAAATAAATTCAAAAGCTTTGGAGAATCAGTGGGAACCCTGGAAGATCAGATACTTTATTTTTTTCTAAGAATACTTAGGATAGAGATATTTGGACAATAGATTTTATAGAGACAATTCCAGTACCTCTTGGTTTCAGAGAGATAATAAATAAATAAATAAATAAAATTACTACGCAGATGCTCCAAAGAGAAAATGTGTATAAGACAGGCTACAGGACAGCACTAAGAGTATACTCTACTTGGCACATTATGTATGTAAGACAACACCTATACGGTTAAATCATTTTCCTCCTTTCTTTCTTGTTTTTTATCCCAGATCCAGTGGGACAAACTCATCACTTCATGAAAGATTTGGCAGCTCCCTCCAAGTCCTGAACCTTATCCAAGTGATAATTATATCTGTTTGAAATCCAGGAGCTGAGAACTAGCCTCAAGCCACTCAACAAAGGCTTCTCCAGTGCTCTGAGGAAGCAATGCCGACACTTCCCTTCTCCTCGTCTACCTCCTGCTGAAACGTATTCGCAGAGTTTCCTGAAGCCTTTAAGGCTTTTCAAGAGATCTGGTGGAACTAGACCTAATCTCTCATGGGGTATCATCACGTACAAAGACAAAGGAACACCCCCACGGGCATAGTTAATGCAGACAAACATAAATGGCTTTTTTTTTTTTTTCTCCTGAAGTTGCAAATGCGTAATTAATCTCAGTTCAAATTTACATGTTTGATCTGCTTCTTTTAGACATTAGGCCTCAGATGTCTTTGAAGGAATGGGAAGACCCTGTGATTTGATCTGGAGTGCCTAGGATATGCTTGGTGTTTACGTGGGCAAATCCTCCATGTCCAGAGCTGGTCAGGTGCTGAAGGCGCAGGGGGATGTGCTTAGCTCAATGGCTGGAACAGGTCCACGAGATGGTAATCCAGCAGCTGCTGGGTGAGCCCAGCTTTAAAAGACATCAGGATGGTGGTACAGAAATTAATATGTCTAAGGGATAGAAAGGAGCCTGATCCATCTCCTGCTTGCGTTGGTGAAGGTCTATGCATTGGGTTTAAGAGGCATTGGGTGGTGTCTCTAAAATGCTGTGCATGGAGACAGTGGTGGTGAGAGCCACACTACCTCTCACTGCTTGGAGTATGATTTTTTCTTCCTTTCATAGTCATGGAGAAACCTCCATCAAAGGAACTCCCTTGACAGTGCCTTGCAGCAACACCCACTGTGAACTTCCCAGCAACACAACTAATGGAAAACCAGCACTGATGTGCTCAGTGGTTCAGCTGCTCCCTCAGCCCACAGAGAAAGCAGAAGTGCAGACCTCTCTACTTTGTAAAGGAATTGTCCTTCTTCCTTACCACAAGAGACACAGTGCGCCTCAATTCCCTCTGGGCCTGTGGCTGGTGAGATGCTGGTTCCTGGTTTAGGAGGACAGGAGCTGAGGTGTGTCCCAAGCCGGACTGCTGGGGGAAGTGCAGTGACACACTTCCAGAAGAAACCATGGCAGTATTTGTCACAGTGAGCAGCTCAGATGTGTGCCGGGGTCACATACAGCTCTGTGGTTCCCTCAGGGGAATGCCCACTGTGGGACGGTGGTGGGTCTCAGCAATACCATGGGTGAGGGATTAAAGGCTGCTCCCCAGGAGGAATGCCAGGGAGGCAGTGCTCAGACCATCCTCACATGAGGCCAGCGTCTCTGCCACCATGTCCCCAGGTCCTCCAGAGCCATGGCTTCAGGGAAATGCCTGCTGCATTGACCATCTAAAGCCAAGCAGATCAGCTCCACCTGGCAGGAGGACCTTCACACCAAGCCATTTCTCCAGAGCTTCTGTGGGAGGCGAGGCGTCTGGGCACCTGTGGCATGGTGATGGAAACTTCTTGCAGATGAGAGCCACAGCAGGAGCTAATCCTCCCGCAAATAAGCCCTCCAAGTCCTCACTCCTGTAGTTTAAAAGAAAAGAAAGGAATGGAGATGAAAATGGATCCACTTCAAAAAGGGAAATTTCCATTTGAAGTGCTGAGAATTCAAAGCCACGTTCGAGTCAAATCCTCCCCAGCAGCAGCCCTTTTTCTCCCCTCAGTAGTGCGTATCAATTTCTTCTGACAACAGTTTCATGGCTTCGGGATAAATAAGCCCAACTTCGTTGGTATTATATTTTACAACTACAGACAGACCACGGAGATTAAAATTCCTGGGATGAGTCACCACAGGCGGGGAGGGGGGAGGTGGGCCTGTTGAAAAGCCGGTGTTGTGAAACACGGAGCTGAACATGAAACAAGCCAAATCCAGCCTTTCATACCCTGGGCTGCAGAGACCAGGGAGGAAAGTGGCTGTGTGAGGGGCTACCAGGGCAGAGTGAAGGAGGTACCAGCATGAGGAGCCCCACCACAGCACCTCTGAGGATCAGCCTGCATGCTGGGTCAGCCATTAGGTGCAAGCTGGGGACAGCCTGAGGTCTCCTCACCTTTTCATGGCCTGAGACATTCAATAGCTTGGTTTGATCTCAGGATTTTTGGAGTCTTCCATAAAATACACAGAAGCAAAGCGCCTTGTGATGAAATGTGCTGCTGAAATGCTTCCTGCTAAAAAGTCAGCCAAGAGCTGTCCCTCTGCTCACTGCAATCTTCTTCCTAACCCTCCAGACAAAGCAACCTGATGAATTGAATGGGAAGTCTAGCTGAGGCAAATAGGCTTCATCATCAAAATGATCTGCCGAAGAAAACCCACCCCAGCTTGCCCTGGAAAATTGCCTTCACTGGGAGTGTAGCCAGGAGCTGGTGTAGGCCCCTGGTGCATGCCTCCCTGCTTATGACTGCCCTGAGCACAGGAGCATTCAGGACAAGTACTCCAAGAACCTTTGCTGGACAACTGAGGATGTCCAGAAGCTATGTTAACTTGTTTCACACTCAGACTGTGTCCAGGATCTAGCTAAAGAAGGTCTCAAATCTTCCAGGATTGTCCCAGCCCCATTTCCCAAATCTCCTGCTCCAAGCAATGCTGGTCTCTGCTGAGGCAGGCCTGTGGAAGTGTGGTGGGAGAGATCCCTAGAAGACTTCCCTGACTCTGCAGTTGGCATTAATAATAGGACTAACTCAGTTATGAGTCTATCTGGATTTACTTTTCCACAGCACACCAGCAACAGAGCAGGACAGAAGAGCAGCTTCAGTATTAGCGACTCAAGATGACTCTCTAGTTCACCCATAGCCAAACCTAAGATCAAACCAGCAGAAAAGTAGCTGGCGACTATCTGCTACACCATCCTGCACCACAGATGGAGCTCAGCAAGTATGCGTGGCAGAAGATGGAGCAATGCAGTGCTTCTACTCAACTCTTGCCCAGGTGTATGGAGCTGCTGGCACGCTGCATGTCAGTGCTACTGATGCACTCACCTGTGTTGGAGAGGCTTTCTAAGCACAGGACACACAGCAGCAGTTCCTGAGCAAGTGATCACCACCTCAAGGAGGGTCATAAGCTTGGAAGCATGACTGGTAGGGAGGAAAAATCACTGAGGAAATTGAAGAGTTAGCAATCACTTGTCCTGTGGTTTTTGGGTTTTGCATTGGACTGACAGCTCTCATTTCTCCCTTGTTGATCTGCTTGCCTCATGGCTATATATATTTTTTTTGGGGGGGGAGAGGGGGCAGCAGCACAGCCTGAATGCTCAGCAGGACATTTCCTTGAGTGATGGTGACTTTCCCCAGCAGTTTTGTCATCTCCTGGGCATTTCAGGGGGCTTGCCACAGGTCACAGGGGGCAGTTTTCATCTCCCAAGCTGCCCTCCTGGCACTTTTCATCCATGCCACATTCCTCTGATACCTTCAGCCTGCTCTTGTTCTATGTGTGCATCTCCAGATGTGCTATCATCTTATTTTGCAAAGAGAAATCAAGGCTGCACCTAGCTAGAGCTACTCAGTGAGTTTTTTTATGCCAGAGAGGAAAGGTTGTGTTTTCATCCTCTTTGTGGTGGAGACAATGGGAACCCAAACACCCCCATGAGCAGCCTGATGCTCCCTCAGCTTCTGTCCCTTAGCACATGAATGCATTCACATGGCAAAAATGAGGAGGAACATTTAGCACTTCACACTAGGTCCTGTACCCTCGAAGCATGGAAGAGTTTAGGAACCTTTCTTGCACTGAACCGAAGGTAAGAATCTGGCTCAGGGGCTCTGCTTTGTAGCCAGGGCACTATCAAAAACTTCAAAATCTGGAGCGACTACTTGAAACTGGACAGTTTATAATCTTTTGTGCTCTCAGCTTAGATCACAATAGGAGTGAACCCATCCCTCCAGTGGTGCCAGAAGACCAAGAATAGATAGATACTCAGGGCTGTTGCATGCCTGCAAGGCATGGTCCCTGATTCAGAGCTTAGTACTTAAATCATAAAGACTAATGAAAGACCAGATAGAGCACCAAGACATAAGAAAATGAAATTACTTGACACCAGTAGGACAAGTCTCCAGTTGCTCAATACTGAAAGCTGCTCTCCGAAGATGTCCCCAAATGCCTCGTCCTTATGCCAAACTTTCCTCTTCAGGAGTTGGTCTGTGATGGAGGATTCACTTTCTGCCAGAGGAACAGGGAGGGAAGAAGACAGCAACGATGCTCTTGCCTGCTATTGATAATAATCAAATAGTTTGAATTCCTGCCCAGGAGACAAGGAAATGAGTATTTGTCTCACAAACAAGGCTTCATGTTTCTCAATCAAGATAAAACTTTTGCCTCATCCACTGACCATTAATGGAAGAGCTTGCAGGGCTTGGCAGGAAGGGCAGCCAGGAGCCTGTGTGTTTTCTGAAATAGGATGGTTTTGGAGGCCTTTCAGAGGCCCTGGGTCTGAGGCAGGGACAGGAGGGACAATCCATCTCTGGAGCAGCCCCCATCACCCCAAATGCCTGTGAGCAGGGATATCCCTCCTGCTAACCAGCTGGCTGCCCAATGGGCCCCACAGGGCTGCTTCTGTGCCACGGGGTGCCCACTGCACCCAAAGGTGCCCTCCTGCCAGCACAGCACAGGGTCACGGCCTCTGGCTGGGCAAAGAGGCTTCCCCTCCGCTACAGGGTTCAGTCCCTCGCTGCAGACATGCACAGGCATATGGTGGGAAGGGGAATGACAAAATCCTGTATGGGCTAGGCTCAAAACACAGCCAAAATGGGGAAGAAAGCACTCATCACAGCCCTTTCTCTTTCTGCCTGGAGAAAAGAAAAGAAAAAAAAAAGTCCTCCTGTGATAGGTGAATGGAGAAAATCCCTTTGGCGACAGCTACAATATAAATACCCTCCGGGGAAGAAATAATTTACAGCGATGCTTTTTTCTTCCTCATCCAAGAAGTGGTTAAGGATTTGGCAGGGAAACAGTGGAGGAACTGATCGGTCTATCTATGATTTTAAAGCTTGATAACTTGTCTGTGAATGCCACAGATTTATAGCCCAACAATAATAAGCGTTAGTCAAAAATAAAACAACCAGCTTTCTTTTTTCTTTTCTTTCTCTCTCTTTTTTTTTTTTTTTTTTTTTTTTTTTTTTGAGATTAAAAGTGCAAACAGGTTACAGTTCTTGAAAGCCAGGCGCTGGCTAACGGAGTGATTTATCGGCCAGGCATTATTCCAGACGGGAGACCCACCTTTCCTTCTGCCTGGAACTGTAAAAAAGGTAACGAGGAGTTACGGGCTGTAGCTATTTTTGGCAGTACGGCAGGGAGCCTGCTGCCTGGGGACTGAATGGGAATTGCAGCGCAGTGCTGGCACCCTGAGACTCAACCCTATAACCCCAAGGGCTGCCGGTTGCTTCCCCATGGGGATGCAGCTGCCTACAGGTTTCCAGAGACCTCTGCTGTGGCTCGTGGCATTGAAGAGAGGTTTCCTGGAAAGCTGCAGGAGTTGGAAGCTGCAGAGTGGTTCCTCAGGGCTGGCAGTCAGTGGTGCCACGGCCTTCTCTGTAAGCAGCAGTGCCTGTGTGACACCAAAGAAAGTGATGAGCACCAGTTTGGGGCAGAAGCACGTTTGAATGCTGGTGCTGACATAGAAGAGCTGAGGCCAGGCTTCATGCAGTCCCTCACGCACTGCAGACAAGGAAGGATTCAGAGATCCAGAACCTCCTCCGTTATTTCTAACACTGCACTTGCTTGCTTTTCATCTGCCTCCTTTCCCTTTCAGTTTTGTCACGAAACCCTTGTCTAGTCCTCAGGCATGTACCTTTCCAACTGCTGGCAGCCTGCTGTTCTCCACGGGTGACTCTTCCCTGCCTGCGTGCTCAGGTTTGATTATCTCCTGCAGCTTAATTGACTCGGATAATGAGCTGCTGCTCTAATGCACCAGGGCTTGGGCATTACCAGGCGCACACCCACGGCCACCTCTTCACCCCTCCTTCCTATCTGCTCCTTCTTCCCCTGCTGAGCAGGTTCCCCAGGTCTGACTTCAGAGGGCAGCTCTGGGAGCCCGGCCTGACCTCCCACCCCATGCTTGGACCGAGACCAGGGCGGGGAGAGCCCAGGACCCCCACCCCGGCTCCCAAGCTCAAGGGAGCTGGGCAAAGCTGGGCTGTAGCTCAGCTGGTGTGGGGGGAAGCAGCAATCCCCGGGTGCACCTGGCACCTCCTTTTAGGAGCAGGCTTCACCGCAGGGCTGCCTCAAACACCTCGGTATCAGAGGGAGGGCAGCTCAGTCCCCGCGTTTCCTTTGCTAAGCTAGTAAATGCCAGATCAAATGCTGGCAGAAGGCTCCACTTCCCTTTCCTGGTCCTAATCTCTGCAATTAAGGCGAGTGATTATTTTGGTTTCTGGATGTTATACACAACGTGAACCGGAGCAGCCTTCTGGGCTTTGGGAGGGAGCAGGCGGTGAAAGGGGGACGAGCTCAGCACCACCACAGCCAGCAGCAGCGCCGGCGGGGGACCTGCACAGCACTCCTCCTACATATCACAGTAATTATTAAAAAATAGTACCTCAAACCCCAGGAGCATCTGCAACACAAACTAATTCTCCGTGTTTTGAGGATGCCAGGGGGTTACCACCTCCCTCTCCCTCCTGCAGGGGACAGAGCACCTGCCGCAGATGCCTTCAGCCTCTGGCTGGGGACCTGCAGCCCTCCTGCTCCTTTTCTGCCCCAAAGTCCCCGCTGCCACCTCTCCAAGCAAAAAAAAAAAAAAACTGGAGTCGGTGGTGATCAAAACCATTCAAGCTAGGACAGGGCTCAAGAGAGCAAAGCAAATGCCAGCTGCGGGCAGGGCCCTCTGCGTAATTGAAGCGTTCCCTCTGCAAGCAAGGGAGCGTGCTGGCACATGCTGCGGGAGGGATATCGCTTTGTGAGATTGCTTTGAAGGCTGGGGGGCGGAGGGAGAAGAGGCCAGTTAAGTGTGTTTATGTTTGAGAGGAACAAAGGAGAGCGGAGGAGAGGCCGGGGGTGCCTGCGCCAGAGATGTGTCAGAGATCACTTGTTCCTCCTGGGCCAGGACACCAGCCCGGGACCACCAGCGGAGGAGGAAGCAGCGTGTGCGAGGAGCTGTGTTTAAAGCTGGGAGAGCCAAGAGATAGGAGAAATTCCCAAAAGACTTGGGATAGCGATAAACATGACACAGGTTAGGCGCTGCGTTCCCAGCCAGCACAAAAACACACCGTGACAAATAACAGTGCAAGCTCCTACCTTGCCTGGCCATAGTTTGGGACCCCAGAGCTGCCAAAAATTTTGCCAAATGGGTATTTTGGCAAATAAAGCACAGCAGCCCCTGCTTAAAGCACTACAGGGGGGAACTGCCCGGCATGGGGGGCTCTCACAGGGCCCAGGGGTGCCCCAGCAAGCATGGGGATGGATTTATAGGACTGAATCACCCTGCATCAACAAAAACCTGAAGTACATTTTCTGTTTGCTTCTTAATGCTGCACTGACAGCGACAGGAACAGCACCTGCACGAGCCTTTGAGGGCACCGCAAGCAGCAGGTTCCTGGCAAGAAAGGAAGTGCTCCCCCATGCTCGCTGCACAGCACCGGTCGCCGCAGCGAGCCCTGCCAGTGGAGAAAGGAAGGTGCCTTCTGCTTCCTAGAGGCAGAAGCAGCTCTGTTTTGGCAGGTCCAATTTGTAAGCTAAACCGTCTTGTTCTCAAGCACAGTGCAAGATACATGCAGCAAGCTCTCCTCACTGAAAAGACAAAACCTGCATCCAAGAGCTGATTTTATTGCACTGGCTAAAAGCAGATATAATGCAGGCACCCCCTGCAAGCCCCAGGGCCAGCAAGCTTTCTGCTGCAGGTGACAGAATCGACCTGCTGGACAGGGAATGGCCCAGTACCTGCTGTTAGACACAGGCATGCAACAGCTCCAGGGGTGTAGGGAAGGCTCACACCTCCTACCTATGGCTTTCTACCAAAGAAAAAAAAAATAAATCCTGACAATTATTCACCAAAGGTGAACACATGGGCACTTGGGTGTTGAAGAAGTGCTCCTGCAGTCACCTGTATTCCAGCATCTGAATTGTAACACTGCCTGCCATTCTAACTTACCCATTTATTTTTTTTTAAATGCAGGTTGAAAAAAGAGCCAGTGGACAGTCCTATCTGGAGAAAAAGGGCAGCTTTTAATTAGAACAACATCCAAATTTAAATACAAGTAACAGAACTGGGCAACGTCTTACATTTTTACTATCACTTTTTAGGGGGTTAGGAAACCACCCGTCTCCTCTGTATAGCACGATATATAACCAAAACTAAGAGTAGCTTTGCAACAGGAAACCAAAATTGCCATCACTTTTTGCATTCTTAAAGGCTACTGCATGAATGCTGATGATCAGAAGAGGCTTAAGGCGTGTATTTGAGAAAGCACCTACATGGTGCACAGGATTTCTGCTTATTAAGAAACTGAAATTTGTTTCAACTGCACAGGTAGGTAGAATTGCAATCGTAGGAAAGGAAAACTGCTTCAAAATGCTTTTTTTTTTTATATGAATGTTTTAAGAGCTCCCTTGCATTTCACATCAGAGAGTCTGCAGTATTTATATACAGAAGCTGCTGAAAGGAACATGCGGTTCAGCAGAAGACTGAGACCAACAATTTGTCTTTCAGTCAGCGGCTCCATGAGGCTAATTCATATTGCTATGTGAAACTATTTGTGTTTGAAATTCAGTGAGTCTGTCTCAGACCTCAGAGATGATAATCTGGAGCAATTCCACAGGAAAAAGCAGAAAACAAGGCCCTGTCTTTAAAGCTGGATCCAAAAGGAATCAAGGCAGTGACGAGTACTGCATGTGCTGCTTGTGAACCTGCAACAAATACCATCCTGCAACGTAATGAACCACTAAGCAGAGTGATTCAGACAGCAACATGCCATTATGCATCTCGGGATCAACAGGTGTCTGCTAAGATCCTAAACCTAAAGGGATGTTTCCTCAGAAGGCAGTCAACTCATCACTATGCTCTCTTTACAGGCGCCCCTGGCAAGGCTCCATTCTTGCTTCGATTTTCCCCCGGCTGCCCTCTTGTGTCTGCGTGCAGGCTTACAGGCAGGCTCCACCTACCCACTAAGAACCCAGCAAGCCCTAAGAAAGGCAGCTGATAGCTACCACGCTCGTAACAAAGCTGACCAAACAGCACTGAATCGCCCTTCCCCTGTATCCTGCAAGAAACCCTGCCATCTGCACATTTCGTTGCAAGGTCCACTGGCTGAAGTCACAAGATGTCGTGGGTACCAAGCTGGTCCTCAGAGGTGGCCAACAGACATTCCAGCCACGTAACAAACACGACACAGACACACCGCAGTGTCCATCTTCCCATTTTATTTGTAATTCCCAATATGATTTACCAGTCAGCCCCCCCCTCCGGTCTCATTTAATGAACGTAAAAGAAACATTGGCTGAAAGCAGTCGCATCCTCCTGGGCCTGACCCTGCAACATGACCCACTTCGATCAGCTGCGGGACACTGCAAACATCATCCCACCCAACTTAACGCATGCTTAACTTTGCAAAACGTTGGATTAGCACGTCTCTAAGTTGTTAAGTCACAACTTTCATTGGGCAAACAAAACCTTGCAAAGAAACAAACAGAATCCTACCACCAGTCAGAGAAGACTGCAGAACACCAACTTGGGCTGAGCCACGTACACCAGGGGCTGTGCTACATGGGAGAGGGTGGATTGCGCCTCAAGCCTGGCTAATCCCTCTCAACCCAAGCGGGAGACCACTCCCAACTCCCTATTTTTTACCCATCTGCAAACAGAGAGACCTCTCCCTGCCCAGCAGGGCTATACCCTGCCGATCAGAGTACTTCTGTCCGCACGAGGAGCTCCAGGCACTCGGGTGTGGAGACAGGTCCATCTTTGCTGATGGAGGTGGTCTTGCAGCACAGCAATTAGTGAGAACTCAGGCGAGTCTGAAGTCCTGCCTGTGGAATAATCAGCCAAACGGGTGAGGGACTGCATAACAAAAGCCAAGACCGATTTCTTTACCCTTTTGTCCCAAGAAAAGAACATCATATAACAAGGAGGTGGAGGGGGGGGCATTAATTTTGTGTAGAAGTCGTTAAAAATAGGGGTATCCTCCACTGCTGTGTTTCCAGAACAGGGATGTGGTATCTGAGCATGTTACAGTCTTCAAGAAGTATGGGAAGATTCTAGTCAGCTTTGCAAAAGGCCTGGAGATGTCACTGGGTTTCTGCTGCCTTGTCGATTTCTAGCCTTTTATAACAGCAATAGGTCTCAATTTTATGGCTTTCTTGCTGATGCCAGCCTCATGGCAGGTATTAACCACATCTGTCACGTTCTTGTAAGACTCTGGTGCCTGGAGGGGGAAAAGAGAAAAAAAAAAGACAAAATTATAAACAACCCAAAGTCACAGGAAGCTGGATGTAGGCTTTTGATATCCCTTCTTTTCTTTGCAAAAATTGAATCATGGAAATTGAGGATGTAAAAGTAGGTGAACATATTGTGAATCCAGCCATTTTATACATCTGAAGTCTAAGAGATACTTGGCTTTACAAATAAGCTTTCACCCCATTTCAGATAAAATGCTATCTGTTTTGGTTCGGTTTTCACAATATCCTCAGATAATCCAAACCCCCAGCACGTGAGAATGTCAGGCCTCAGCACCTGGCAGGAAGTCACTCCAACTTCCCCCTTACAAATAAATAGCCTTTAGGATTCATCTTCACTGCCTCTTGGTGACAGGAAACAGGGCTGAACTCTGGAGCTCCCCCTTGAGCACCAGGAAGCCACCCCTGAACAAAGATTTTTAACAGGATCAATACGTTTGTGCAACACCAGCACCCAGAACAGGATAGCTACAAAAGATTAATGCACTTCCATGAGTGAGGCCGTCAACACAAGAGACGTCCTATCACGTTAATGTAGGAGAACTGGAAGTCATAATAATCAAAGTTTTCTTACATTTAAAGTTTGTTCTTCTTGAGCAAATACAGGAATTTCTCTTAAAACGTGGACTTCTCATACACTGCTATGAATATACATGTACATGACAACTACAGAGTGCAGTAAACGTAAAGCTGGGAGAATATCATTCATAAAGAAGAGAAGCCACAACACATTACTACTTTAGTGATGCTCTCACAAAGATTTTTCAGGGTAGATGCTAATTAACCCTATTGCCAGGCATGAGAACAGGGGAAAAAACACATAGCCTTCAAAACCTGTCAAACAGGCATCTCCCCCTTCAGCAGGATTTTGGGGACAGAGAAGACTTCACATTATTTTCCAGAAAATAAGATAGCTCTGTCAGGAATTGCAGAAGCTGTATATATAGGGAACTTGCGATTACTCAGCAGTGCCAAGAACCAAGTCAGGTAGGGTTATACAGCCACAGAGCAAGACTCCTTTTTCCCTCTCAGATAATGAAATGTGAAACTCACTTCTTCCATGACCAGTTTGGGAGAAGCAACACGGATGGCAATGCCCATGTCAGCCAGCTTGTCCAATACATCCTGGAAGTCCAAGTTACGTCGAGATTTGGCTCGAGACAGTGCACGACCCTAGAAAGTAGTTTATTTAGTTCTGTTTTTTTATAGCAGTTTGGAAAAACAGAATTCTTTCTTACTAAATCAAAAAGAAAACAACAGATGCACTCAGGAAAACTAAACTACATTCCCAACTGCTTTGAAGAAAACGAAAGAATGTTTGTCAGAATATCCACAAATATAAGTGGTTGTAAACACTGACAAGGAAGGAAGTTGACTTCTACAACAGAACCCCTGGAATATTTTGGGATAAAGCTTGACATCTGGTGCTGTACCCAGCACATAGTCCCAAGTCAGTTTACATTATGAGCAAATACAGAATAGCTGAGGGCACAGAGCACAGTAAGCCACAAAATGGAAAATGAATTTAGACGTTAGGTGACTGGCTTCTGCATAACCACATATCTGGTATGATGGCAAGGAAAGTTTTGTATGTAAACATGCTAGTCTGCAAGTTTCTTTCTGCCCAAACCACTTGCCAGCGTTCACAATCCAGAGTTTTACTGGAAGCTATTTCTCTTCCTCAGTCATCTTATCTCACACCGTAAATAAAAAGGGAGAAAATCCCTTTTTCCAACTACTGAGGAGTTTTATAAGGACAGCCTCAGGATTGTTAACGCTTGTTAGCTCAGAGATACCAGGACTTTGTAAGAGCAGCTCATTCTCCACATCTTCACATGAACCTTTGCTTTGTATAAAGGAGCACCCCCTACATTTTCTCCAGGAGTAGTCAAAACTATTCCATAAGGGACAAAGAACTTCGAGTGTGCAATCCTCCTGGCCTGGGACTACTGTGGCAAGGCTACCTGTATTACCAACAGATGCAGCACACACTGGATTACCCTTTAACAACCTTGTTTGCTGGATGACAGCCCCATTCAAACCCCTTCTTGAAATGCTTTTTGACTTACAGCTCCATGGCAAGTAGTTCCGAAGGTCTCAGTCATGCCTTGCTCCGTGCCAGTAAGAACGTAGCTACAGGTGCCCATAGTCCCACCGATCAAAACAGGCTGTCCGGTCAGCTGTGGATGCAAACAAGTCTTAACTCACCAAACAAAAGCCTATATTATCAATAAATGTCCGAGAAGAACCACATCAACAAAAAAAGAGGCCAGGCTCACATTCTCTCAGAACACTCCAGCTTGCCTCTGGTGTCATTAGCTCAAATAAAGAATTCATCGCATTCAGATCTCTGTTAAGGACTCTAAAACTGTCTGGTTCATCCAAAATTCTCATCTCATTTCTTTCTCCCACAGCTAAACTTACTTGATAATCAACAGCAATAAGAGGATGGTGAGGAGGGAAGGCTCTGGTTGACCCTTTTCTGTGCACCAGCAGAGTCCGCTCCTTCCCATCCACCACGTGTTGCTCCACTTTGGCAATGTTGTGAGACACATCATAGATAACGTGCATATCGAGGTCATCTGGGGTGGTGTTGAAGACTTTGGCAAAGGCCTAAGAAGAGAGCAAACCCTGATGTGAAATACAAGACGATAACTGCTGTATATATGTGGAAGTTTTACAATATTTTTAGTAATTAGAAGCAATAGATTTTCTCGAAAATGTTTCTTAACCGCTAATTTAGTGACCTAACAACACTTACATAAATTAATAGTCTGGACAATAATCTGTTTAAAACCTCTCAACATCACTTGGATTGCACTTGCAGAAGCTACTTAGGCAATATTTTTAGCGTGCCTCATACTGGAAGAACAGAATACAATAAAAGCCATTTTGCAGCGTTGACAGAATTTGTCTAGTTGATACCAGGTTGAATTCCAGCATTCAAACTGCTGCTGAGCAGACAAGCAGTCTAGGCAGTCCATTTCTGTCACACTCAGCTCTGTTGCACTCAATTCCATCATGACTGAGGCTTCTGACCCACCACGTCAAGTGTTTAGGTCACTAAATTAGCGGCCATAAAATATCCATAAAACGCAGCTTAGGAAACACAAAACCAAAAGTTACATTAAATATCGCAGCTTCCATACATTCCATACACCTAGGATAAAGCAGGACACACATATCACAATATTTACATCAGCAACAACTCTGCTCCTACCTGCCTCGTTAGAAAAGTCATAGAAGAGCGGTTGACCCACGCATAATTTCCAGCAGCTGCCATTCCCTTCAAGTAATCCTGTCCTTCTACAGAGGCAATCCTGGCGCATGCTAGTTGCCGATCGTTCACTATGATTTTGTCCCGTTTCATAGCTTTTTCCATAGCCACCAATGCATCTGGGAAATAAACAGATTTCTACGTTATTTCGTAGTTTTATTTCAATCTATGGGATTAACATGGGTGTCTGTAATTTATATTCTATAATTTATATTCTAAAACTGAACGTATTTGCCCAGTGGTCAAACTTCCAGCTTCCTCTCAAATGCAAAAGTAATTTTGTGGAATAACATTGCTGTTTGCAAACAGCATTCCCCAAGACTATTTTTAGAAAGAAAAGTTAAGGTCCTGAGGTGTACCAGAAAGAATTCTCCACTTAGGCAAATGCAGGTCACTCTGTTGATATGTTCTAATAATCTACGCACTTCACTTGGCTTCCAAACAATAAATGCAGAAGTAGCACTTTTTTGTGACCTAAGAATTTAGTCTTTTCTTCTGTTGCAAAAATGCCTGCCTCTGTTACACCAATGATTATGACCTCACAATCATAAGCAAATATGTTTAAAGAGAGACACTGAAGCTGACACGTGACTCAGTGAAAATCTCCATCCACTTTTGATCATTCAGTAATTTAAATTTAGAACATTTAGAAGGACTAGTTACCTAGTCCTATCTCTTCCTCAGAGCAGCTCCAGCTGGTTGAATTAGTCAAATAGTCAAATTCTGAATATCTCCAAGGGTGTTGGTTCTACATACAACCCCTGTAAACATTTCTAGCATTTGAACATTTTAATATTTAAAAAAAAAAAAAAAAAAAGGAAATTCTAGCATCTAACTGTAATTTTATATGCTCTAGTATGAGTCTGCCATCTTTTATCCTGTCTCATAATAGCAAGATCAATACTCTGCAAGATCAAAGACTACAATTACCACTTTGGTTTGAAACTTATTGCTGAAAGGCTTGCAAAATCAAGCAGACAAAATGCAAGACAACCCCTAGCAAGGCAACTCGGAATAGACTTGACAATTGTACTATAAGAAATGGTATTTTTGGTGCTGGAATTTTCTGTCAGTGACGAGACCACACTGAAGAGGTTTCTTCATTCCAGGCATGCACGCCAGCCAGATCATACCTGTGGCAACTTGGTGGCCCAAACCCCTGCTGCCGCTGTGGATCATGACGCACACCTGCCCTTTGTGGTCGATGCCCATCTTCCGGGCAGCGTATTCGTTGTAAATGTCGTCCACCACCTGGATCTCGGCGTAATGATTTCCTGCTCCCAGGGTCCCCAGCTGCCAATCACAACACAAGGATCAGACGGTGCCAGGAAAGCAGCCTCCGGGAGCACACACAGAATATGAAAAATACACCAAACTGCAAGGCTTTAGTTTTAGGAAAAAGTTCTCCCAGGGCGCGGGGAGGGAGGACGTGATGATAAATGACAAAGTAGAAGTAGAACACAGGAGCATCATCAGAGTCCTCTTTGTTCATATTCATAACACTTTTTACCGTTTAAATAAGACTCCAAATAAGCAAAAGGACCAGGATCCACAGATTGTGTTGCCACTTTTTTACAACTGACTTATGCCTAGCCGAAAGGCAGAAAATGTACAGAGCACTGAGAATCTATCCTTCAGTCTGTATAGGAAAGACAGTCTTATATTTGCTAATAACCCCAAAGGGAAATTACAACATCCTGTTAACTAGGTTCTTAAACCTTTCCAGCAGACTAAAGCAAGATTTTTCATTTCCAAGACCCAGCTTTTCCAATTCCATAACAGGTGACTCCTCATTTGCTAGGTGAGTAAGAAAACTGAGGACGTAAGATTCTTTTGTGGT
Source organism: Aythya marila (assembly GCF_965140915.1). NCBI lineage: Eukaryota > Metazoa > Chordata > Aves > Anseriformes > Anatidae > Aythya > Aythya marila. Next base: position 150,774,773 of record NC_139042.1, read on the forward strand.
TAAAATGCTGTAGTCTAGTGCAGCACCACAATTCATAAAACTGAAGAAGTCATACAGAAGAAAACTTCAGCAATGGTAGCATTACTATCGCTATCTCAGAAGAGTTCCACCCAGAGCAATGACATACTACGTACAGAAATGAAATCCAACCCTTGAACTTTAATTCAAAGTTCTGAGCGGGTCACATTTATTAAGACATCCTTCCTTGCCCTGCTGTTAACTTGCTGAGCAAACAAACAGAGGAGTTACAGAACTGCTTGCCTGTCTCTTAACAAAGCTATATCTCGATAGGGAAATGCCAGCAAAGATGAATTCCAGTACTGGGAGTTAACTGCTGAAAACCTGATGGCCCAAGGGACCTTGGGTATGCTCAGCACTTATTGTTTCTCTGTATTCCAGCTCTGTCAAGAATTATTCAGAAACAGCACCATCATCTCATCCTTCCCCTGCCAAGAACTGCTAGGCAATACTTCAAGAAAAGATACAAAACTAGAGACCTACACAGTATTTCACATTTGAGCTCTGAGAACACTCCCAACCCTACTGAAATGGCATTACCTGAGGCAGGCCCCTTTTCTTCGCTCTGGAGGAGACCTTGTTGGGATCGGCCTGCAGCATTCTTCCATACTCCTCACAGTGCTCCTTGTCCTCTGCCCAGGCATAGCCTTCCCGGAGAGACCAGTCCACACCCATCTCTAGCGCCTCTTCCAAATCCCTGCAGGTACCAAACACCTACATGAGTGCTGTCCTTGGAAACATTCAAAACTCAACCAGATATGGCCCTGAGCAACCTGATAAAACTTTGCTGTTAGACCGACCTTCTGTTAGCTCTGCTTCACGCAGGGAGTTGGGTGAGATGACCTCAAGACATCCCATTTAACCTAACTTATTCTATAATTTTATGACTAGTCCCCAGCTCCCCTAATAAGAAGTCCAACTTCTTAATACTTCATGAAAATCAAGCTCTATAAATATATTAACATGAGATAGATCATTACGTTTTCCTCTTTGTTGTGTGAGGAATATCCTGCTTTCTCCCTCACCCCTTTCCAAAAATACCTTTACATGTAAGAAAGTTTTCTGTCGGGGGAAATAACAACCTTGTAACAACCTTTAGTTATGTCACGGTTTTAAATGGAGGAAGAAACAGGTGACTGTACACTGATGATTATTCCTTTCCTCCCAGAGAAACACATGTATAGAAAGAACACAAACGGGTTTGTAATTTTTCCCTCTTCTTTAAAGCCTCCCACTGATGGATCTTTTATCAGAATAAAGATGAGAGAGGTCCCCTCTACTGATGTACACACAAAGTCGTTCTCTCACTTGGCATTCATGGGGATGACACCCTTGGAGCCGACACCAACAGGAATATGGTCAAACATAGCTTGGGCGAGCTGCTCCTTCACAGGCTGCACATCACTTTCATCCAAATTCGTACGCAGTAAGCGGACACCACAGTTGATGTCAAATCCGACACCACCTAGAAGCGTAGGAAAAGCCATGGAGTTAATCAAGAGAGTGCTGGTGGTGAGGATTTGCTGAGTATTCATCTTAAATCTTAAATCCTTGCTGACACGGAGCACGCACCCAATGCTGTGATCTTACACCTTTCTGACACAATACTGTAAATAAAGCAGAACGACAAATACCATTTTAACAGATTTACAAGAAGCCTCCGATTTCAAGACAGTCTTGCAGAAAAAAAAAAAAAAGAACACTAAAAACTGACACAGATAGCTTTTCTGTCTCAAGCGTATGCTCTGTACATATGCTACTTGATCCAACAAGTGGACACAAATACTAAGTATATTGTCCACAGAAATTATAGAGGATATTTCTGTTTTCCTGCCTCAGGACAGAAGAAAAGTGATGGATGAAAATCTTAGCCTAGTTCTCTGAGATAATATGTTCTTAAAAGCAAGTCCCTGAAAGCAAGGTGTTTATTAAAATGTCAGAAATAGTGTAAGGTTACATTTCTAATAAATTGTGGAAGTATTCCCAAAAAGGGTTTACAAATGTTGCTCAAAAAAAAGATTCAATTCCTTATCAACCTGAAGAAACACAAATTCAAAGTCTTGTGCTGTCTTTTCAAGATTGAGGGATACAACAAGCCGAAGCCTAAAAACACAAGGGCGATCCTGTCTACCATTTAGATGTTTCCGGTGTAACCACCCGCTCCATAAAGATTCTGAGTGCAAGAATTTAAGTCCCTTTTAACTCTCTGTAATTCAGATATATTTCACTTTGGTCCTGCATATATAGTAGTGTAAAGACATGTAAGTGCCATTTTACCTTTTTTTCAGCCACCACAGACATTTCTCAGTACAGGTTAAGTCTGTCTAGAAGAATCCTTACCTGGTGAAACCACTGCTTCAGGATCATTCATGTCAAAGGCAGCCATGTTGCCAATGGCAAACCCATAGCCCGAATGGACATCTGGCAGGCCGATCGATCTCTGAAAGAAAGTGAAGGAAATTTCCAAGTCCCACAAAACTCTGTACAGAGCTACGAGCCGTCTTGGTTATGCTTTGCCTTGTGGTAGTGGTTGTCACACATACAGACCAATACACCAAACAGAGAACGGATGTTCAGATGAAAATGGAGTAAACACCTGAATTTGGCTAAGTATCTAAACACATATAGGTACAGGAGAGACTGTCACAGAAAGCAGAGCGCAGCTGATCTCACTCTGAAGTGAGCACCCTGTGGCTAGGCAGCTGAGAAACCCCCTTGGCTCTGAGAACCAGATTTCAAGACCACTGAACACCTAAATATAGGAGCTGTGATCTCAAACTGAATTCCAATATAGCCTTTTCCTGGACCCAAGAGTCCTTGTATTCACATCCCATGTAGGCAACAGCTTATGAGTAGCATGAAGCAGGGATGTAAGAGTGACGATGAGTTTGTCTTTACCAAGTTCCATCTAGACACATCCACAATACTTAGAGACTGTAAATGTAACAAGGAAGGCATTCAATGCAATTGAATAATATCATGTAACAGTCAGTGTTTTCTCTTCTTACATATGTGATTAAATATTGGCCAAACGCTGCAGGCTGTAGGTGGGAAAAAGTCATTCTTTTGATACAATACAATAAGATCGGAGTGGTCTAGTTTTAATTTGTAATTTATTTTTTTTTTAACTGAACCTTTTTATATTACTACCAATTAAAAAAAAAGTGAGAACATGCTTCTGCACAACGCTGCAACTTCAAAGAATGGCAAGTTTAAATTAGGGCAGCACAAACAGGACTCCAAAATCCCCTTTTAAAAAAAAAATAAAAAATTTAAAAAGAGTTCCAAACACCCAGAAAACTGTCAGAAATTGGAACTTTTCAACAGCGTTACACTGTTATCAGGCATGTTTTTCAGGGGGTTATGTGCTTCTTTTGCACCCCCTTACCATCGAGGAAAAATGTTGTTTAAAAAAATAAGTGAAGATCTAAATAGAAAGATGATCCTAACACCTCTCCTACAAACTGCCAGCTGTAACTCCCATTTTAGCAGAATGACAGGCAACCTTTTACTGCAGCCACAAATTGAAAACTTATGCTGAGTCACCATAAGAAGCAATTAAAAAAAAATACCACCACAATTCTGGTACTGGTTAATTATCAATATAAGTGATACTGAACATGAAAAAGATGATTTCCACACGGAAGTTTAAGCTTACTGAAGAGTAGCACAGCCTAGTATGCTCTTCATACATCCTTCTGCTTCATTTCTAAAATGTGTGGGGCCAGGTAAAAGAGTGCTGAATGCAGGGGAAGGCTCACTGACAATGCTAGGGCAGCAATAACGCAGACAACACCATCACCTTCTGCTGTCTCTTTGTCCCCTCAGGCATTGCAGGTCAGCAGAGGTGACTCAGAAACAACAAACTGACCATAACAGCAGTGGAGAAAGTAGTAAGAGTAGTAAAAGTAAAAAGCAAAGGTAGAAAGTAGTTCAGCAGTAGGTTGAACATCCCCAGCCCTCTCAGCCTTTTTTCGTAGGAGAGGTGCTCCAGCCTTCTGATCATCTTTGTGGCCCTCCTCTGAACCTGTTCTAAGATCCCCACATCCTCCTTGTGCTGGGGGCCCCAGACATGGATGCAGTGCTCCAAGTGGGGCTTCATGAGGGCAGAGCAGAGGGGGACAGTCCCCTCCCTCTCCCTTTTGACCACTGCTGCTGCAGCCCAGGACGCAGTTGGCCTTCAGGGCTGCAAGCTCACAAGAGGCGAAGGAGGCGGGTGCCTTCCTTTCTGACAGGTTAATTTCACAGCCTGTCCTTGCGAGCACTCCTGAGTGTCCGAGGCAGGTTCCTTGCACACCAACCACCCTAAAACCAGCCTTGGTCCACAGCAGCGTGGCAAAGCGCCCTTTCCCAAGCAGCCACTTACATGAACGATGCCCGGCAGTGCTGCCACATTCCCGATCTGCTTCATAGCGGGCAAAAACCCTCCCGCACCTATAAAAAAAGAAGAAAAAAGCGTAAAAAAAAATGATAAAATACCAGAAGGAGGCACTCTGTAAGCGGCCTGCTGGCACCCCAGGGCTCCCCCATGCTCTCACCCCCCCCGCGGCAGGCGTTGCGCAGCTCCTCGAACATCAGCTTCTCCAGAGGGTCGTTCACGTAGAAAACACCCTCCACCTGCGGGGGGGAGAGAGAAAAAGAGAGAGAAAGAGAGAAAAAGAGAGAGCCCTCAGCACGGCCGGGCCTCCCTTCCCCTGTCCCTCACCCCTCCCCGCACCCACATGCATGTTGGGCACGAAGCCCTTCTTGATCCGCCAGCAGTTCTTGTCCAGCTTGTCCAGGAACTGCAGCTCGTCGTTGTAGCTGCGGCTCATGGCGGCGCCCTCACGGTCCCGATCCTATTCCCCGATCCTATTTCCCGATCCTATTCCCGGTCCCAACCCCGCTCGCCGCCGCCTCAGCCTCGTTGCTCTTCGCGGACGGCGGCCGCCCAGGGACAAACCCGCCTCAGCCCGGCTCCCCCTGGCGGTGTGGGGCCGGGCTCTGTGGGGGATGGAGGGAGGGAAACACGGAGCAGGCCCCGAAGTGAAATGCAGGAGGGATAGAGGAGCTGCGGCTGGAAGATGGAGAATTAGGCTTTTCAGAAAAAAAACATGTACTGAAGTGTTCAAGGACTGTAGCCGAGCAATGTCGTGTGGGGGCTTTTGGAGCCACCAGGGGAGAGGGGCTAGCAAAAAGCCCTAAAGACATGAAAACAGACAGCCCTTGGTCTCTTGAACCCATATAATAAAATTCTTTCTGCAGCTTTGTTAACACATTATTAGTTCAGTTCCCCCTGTAGGCAGGACAGTTCCCCTCTGCTGTAGCTCTAGAGAGCCCTCTCCACCTATTTAGTACATAACATTCAAAAGGAAGTTATTTGTTACAGTCAAAACACATTAGTAGACATGCCTGCCCTAGCTGCCTTTTGACAATGTATTTTTTCTTTGCTTGAGAGACTGCAGCACCATTCAGGAAGGGTGTAGACAAGGCTTTATTTCAAGAGAGGCATTCATCTTTTTTAAAAACAGTTTTACATCAGATAAACTCCAGAATAAATAATGCCAAGCATGCATCTTGCTTCCCCCTGAGTCTGCTTGTTATCACCCTTGTGAAGCCTAACCATTTCTTCAGAGCACCCCTTCCCACCCCACCAAACCAGGCCACTGCTCATCAGCACTCAGGTGAGGTGTTCCAGGAGCATTGCACAGTGGCCACAGTTGCTCAGCCCTCAGAGTCACATCATTGATTTGAATCCATGTCCAACAAGTGGTTGCTCTTCTCCTTTAATGGTTGTAGTGAACATCTGCAGAAATCAACACATAGCCCTGTGGGGAGAAGAACAGTCGCTGAATGCTATGCATTACAGAATATTTTAATTATTTATTCAATTCAACTCTATCCTGGTGTTAAAAGTCAGAAAATCTACTGAAGACAGTTGAGACTTGTTAATTCCATGTTCTACTAAACTATCCTTCAAACTTTGCAAAAAAGCCCTGTCTTTGCCTAGTATGTTATCCCTTTGCACCATGCTAGCGATGGGAGACACCTAGAGATCATCCAGCCTACCCAGGAAAGTTCATATGAGCCTTGAGGCAGCTAGATAATCCGACTTTGTGATGATTGTCTTTTTTTTTTTTTTTAAACCTAATTTGAGTCATTTTAGAATTATTCATGTAATCTAAATCTGCCCTTTGGGCTTTTCCCCATTGTCAGTGCATACAGAGCAACAAACCTTCAGAGAGCAGTCCACCACAGTCTAATATACTTATCTATGAAAAGCATGAGGAATTGTCTTCCTTCTTCTGAACTATAGCCAACAGACTGGGACTGGAAGTGGAGACTTTAGAATTAGTTTTTACTTGGGAATCCCATTCACACTGAACAGGTTTAGCAGTTCTCCTGTGTCCTCTCAACTCTCATTACTGACAGGAAGAGTGACTAGAGAAAGTGAGGTGGGGAACGGGTCCCACAAAACCGCTAAAATCCTTCATAATTAGCCTATAAGGTTGTTGGCAATTAGTGTTGCTGAAAGCAGTCTCCAAACAATTACTTATAGGGATTGCATACCCAGCTGCTGCAAGGCATGGGTGTTGCAAAGAAAGAGTGAAAAACAACCTTTGCACTTCTTTTCCTGAGTTGTGCTTTGTGCTTAATAGATATTGTGTGATTTGGAGAAGAATAAACAGGAAGGAAAGAATATTTCCTGAGAGCTTGCTAACTACTTTTGGTTAATAGTCTCAGCCTCAGCCAATATCAGCAGTTATTAACGAAATCCAGTCATACTGTGCATACTGCACACAAAATCAAATTCAGCTCCCTCCCATATTTCAACTATTCCTATTAAATTCAGTAGTATTGCATGGAAAGTGATACTTGAATGAAAGTGAAATGTGAATGAAATGTTAAGAGGTAAACCTGTTTTCACACTGAATTGCAACTTCCAAGGCTGAGGAAACGTGTTTGGTCACTCAGTGGTTATGTATATAATCCAGTTCAAGTTTTTCCTCTCAAAGAGATAATTTTGTTTCTAATAAGACTTTACCATTGTAACAGATCTCATTTTAAACAGTAAAAAAATCTTGTTTTTAACTAGCAGTAAAAGAAAGAAATCCAGCAGATTTCTTGTACAAGCAGAATGTGAATAAGTGCCTAGCTCCCTCACCCCCACCAAAAAGTAATAGCCTTGTCATAAGTGTATCAAAATCTCACCTGTACAATTGTAATATGAGGTCTCGTCAAAGTAACGTTGGCCAAATTGGGAAGAGGGAATCCTTTGGACAGTTTAGCTTAAGAAAAGACAAACACAATGATTTAGGGATGCATTAGGAAGATAATAAATACCCGCCCTTCAACAACCTTCTGTTTATTCAAAGATTTAGGTCATTTAAAACAATTATCCTCTTAGTCTTCACAGACAACCCTGGGAGGTAGATACAATACTCATTTACCAAAGGGGGAAAGAATTATAGGTGCTCTTCTCTTGGCAGTGTTGCAGCCAAATTAAGGCACTTCCTGTTCAATGCATTATCACATACTAACTGATTTGTCCTTAATGACCTGAGAGATTGTCAATACAGCTATAGAATCATTAGAACCTGTTCCCATTTGTCTCCATTAATTAAGGAAGGCAAGGTTCATCCCAGTACAGAGTGCTTGGACAAGCCTATGTCTCTCTTTAGGGCCTTAATTAAGATTATATGAGAGGCTAATATAACAGAGAGGAATACATTTCACACACTCTGGCAGCAAGTGGGTACACAGACTAGAGACAAGCATCTGTACTGATGCATCAAGGCCCCCTTTCATGAGGTAAAGGTGGATGAGTTTCCATGACCTTACTGCCCTGGACTTCTCTGCTGACACTGCAGAATAGTGCCAGTGAGCGACCATACTTACAGCCCTACAAATTGATCTCCCCATTCCACTGCTTACTGGCTGATGATCATATTCCAGTGAAGTTACTAGGAACTGGCTACTTCAGCAGAAAGTCAGTAGTTCCTAGAACTACTCTGCTGGAAGGTTTTAGCTGATGCTTAGAAACATAGCCTTACCATTAGCTGATGGAATTACTTCAGTCTGTAAGATGTAGGACAAGATGTTCTCCAGAAGCGAGACCTGTCACAAAGAAAGCTCAGCTAAACATCACTTTCTGATAGGAGTAGAATCGTCATGCCCTCATCCTGAATGAGGACTATAGGCTCACATTCAGCTTTTGGCTCTCATTTAGCCCAGAAGGATCTCATGCCTTCAAAGAGATGCAAAGGAAGTGAGATGCAAATTGCAAATAGCTCTCATCATGCTTGGACAACGTTTTCATTTAAGGCAGTCTACTTCCTTTACTTGTGAAACAATTTATCACCATTAGCAAAGCAGGACTAAAGTAGTTTTACTCTTTTCTCCTCACCTGCTCAGAACTGAGTAATTGTATTCAGAATTAAATGACTCTGGAGGCAGGTTTTTTCCCTGGAAGGCTGCAACAGCAGAGTTACATGCATCTGAGAAGAGCATTTTGGCTCCCATTCCGTATTGTAGTTCTGAGCATCTCTGATGAGTGCACACCACAACACATGGAGTGCCTCTGCCTCAGTCATGCATATGATTGCTTAGACAGCAGCACACTGCTCCCTCTACTGCTACAGTTCAGATTACTGCTGTGTTACAGGGCTGTGGTTAGTGATCTTTCAGTTTACTGATAAAATATGATACACAAGTCAGTGGAACTTCAGAATATATCATTTTTAGAAGACTAACTCGCCCCAAAGGAGTACACTTTTTTTTTCTTAAATCAACAGCATAGAGGTGGCAGCCAGAAGGTGGGAAAAATGCTGTCCAGGAATGAAGCCAAATGGTTTAGAAATACAGATGGAATTTAGCTGCTTACTCTTTAACCTTGATGTCATTGATATTCCTGGTTTGCATTTCCTATGTGCTTAAACTGTCTGCTTACCTCAAAAAAACCAACATTGGAATGGGTTAGGGAGAACTGGAGCCTGAGGGAAAGAAGTGAAAAAAAAAATGAGTCACTAGAAAGGACAAACACATATTATTCTAGATGAACAGTCACTGCTTTAGAGCTCTAGGCCTTATGAAGCATCTGTAAAGAGATTTTTGAAGCACTACATTTTACACAGCACATACTGCCTCATCAGGAAAGAGAAAGATGTGGTTTTCTTAGGGCGTTGCTGAGCATGCATACAGGAAGAGCACCCTAGAAGGGCTGTAGCCAGGGATGTGTGTACATTCTCCCTGTGTTGTGGTTTGGAAATCCTGCTGGTTATTGACTTTACCAAGGCCAGCATTAAAGACTTGCAGGTTCTCAGATCTTTTGGAAGGATTTATGTACATCAATATAATATTATGATATGAACCTTTCTAGGGATTGGAAGAATAACTCTTTTCACAGCATGGTGCTGCTGCTGCTGGCTACGTTGCTAATGTCTATTCTTCCAGATTCAAATATTTATTCAGTACAGAGTCATGTATCCAAATAATTATTCAAAATAAGATTTCTAGTTTTCCACAGCACCAGCATTCTAGCTTTCATGGCCAGTTTCCATTGTCTAAGGTTGAGAAAGTCTGTCCAGCTCAGGTAAGTGAAGGTTACCAAGGATTCAAGAGCAGCAACAGATCTTTAGCCTATCACAAGCATGAAGAAAAATACAGAAGTGCAAACCTTTCTCCTGATGGAGTTCCTACAGATGAACTCACTAGGGAACTACATTCATTAAATTCTGGTTATCTGGTCATGTGTCTAAACTGCTAATGTTGAGATTGCTAGCAGTATTTTCTAAACAGGCTCAGGCCATCCTGCCCGTGTTGAATTACCTGTTCAGACAGAGTGAGCCCATCAGTTTCTGGTTGAATATATTCAGAGCAATGCTGGTGTTGGCTGTCTGCAGAAGAAAAAAAAACATGGGTTGCCAGACATAGAAAATGGAACCCTTGATGGAAATTCATCACAAATGCAGAAACATCATTTTCCTGGTTGTACACAGCCGTGTTTCACGTAGGTGGAGCTTCTCTCTAGTCAGTGGCCCGTGCAAGGTTGCATGCAGTAAATTTCTGCTTGTCTGAATGGCATTGACAAGTGCTGAAGTGGGTAATGAGATTTCACTAATCAAAATCATTTTCAGATAAATGAACGAAGTGCCATGAGACATGACTGTTCATGCTTGCAGAACAATCATTCTAAAGAAGAAATATTTGGTTATTCATAATCACTATTTCTATTTTCATTTGTCTATAGGAAAAAAGTTCATCCCTATAAAAATTTCCTTTAGGTTAGTGTGGCCATACAACACCAACTGTGACTAAAGGGAATTTGCATGTTTAAATAATAAAAATCTATTACTTGGTTTCTTATACAGAGTTTTAACAGAAGGAAAGAACTTAAAAGGAAGGAAATATTTAGCCCTGAGTTAAATGTCATTTTGTTTCTTGTACTTACCATGTTCATTGTGAACAATAACTGGGTGGTTGAGTCTGGCAAAACAGCAAACACCTCCATGGACCCCTGAATCTCTAGAGTAAAGGAATCGGGCTGCAAGCTGATGAGAGGTGTTTCAGTAGCCATTAGCTTCAACATCACTGGATATGGTGTTACTGAATATTTGGCTACCTGTAAGGTTCCAAGGCAAAATAATAATAAAAAAGATAAATGCTTGTAGAACAGGCCAGAGTATTACAATTCCTCATTCCTGAAGTAATCACTTTGAAGTAGTTCTTTGAGATGAGGTTAAGAACAGCTGCTAACAAAATTCTTTCATGCAAGCAGGAAACAGAAAACTTCTGTGGTGATAAATCAATCTCGGCTAACAGGGATGCAGTAGAAAGTTCCTTCCACTCTAACGATACTTTTTTTCTCTATGCTGGTTTGAAAGAAATTTTGTGAACACAGGAAAGGAATGGAGCATAAATGTGACATTTAAGTGACAATAAAGGAGGTCAGGAGCCATTAATTCACTTTGAAATTAATCAATCTCATGAGACAGGTTCCTGCGCTGGACTGTTCGTTGGGAAGCCTCACTCTGTCCCTTGCCTAAGGAATGAGTAGGTTCACCAAGTTCATTAGTTGGAATAAGGGGGTGGAATAGTAGCATCAATGCTCATGGCATTTTATGAAGACCGTATGACAATTGCCCTGCAATTTTAGATTTCTGAGGAAGGAACCTGAAATCATCCAGGAAACAAACAAGGATGTGAAGTTCTTGGAACTGTGAGACTGATTTGATCCACCCATGGTACTCAAGAGCCGGGGTCTCTTATTCTCATTTTCAGTTTCTCATTTTTTCTAGGAATGCTGGTAGAAGCCATGCATGCTTATACCATCTTTCCTGTTATGTTGATCTTCTCCATGTGAAATAAATTGAAACCCTGTACACCTGCCTTGTCCTTTCCATAGATGTAATGTTTCCTGCCCATCTGTTAGCTTGCTTTCCTGCACATGGCCACTACTGTCCCTTCCCAGGTCTTTACTGGATTGCTTTCTGCTAGTCAGTCACAGGCTAATAGTGAAGCAAAGGCAATTACACGAGTTTTGACAGGAGAAAGGGGCTATTTCTGAGCTGAGGCCCCATCTCTCAAAGCAAGAATCATGACTGGAAGATTTTTCCTGCCCAGGGCTGGTTTGAGGTGGGAACAGCTGTAGCTTTGGCATAGCATCCAGAGTAAAGATTGATGCACAAGGTTATGGGCTAAGTTTGGTAACAACACAAGTCATTCAGTTTATTGGGGAGGCAAGAGGTGACAATGCCTTTCTGCTCTGCTGTTACCATGCACACATGTCCACTTCCCCAGTGGAAGATCCTGACTTGTGCTATAAGGCCATTGGGATACACCAGTGTTCAACACCCATATCAGGAAGTTTCCTATGTATTTGTGAAAGTACTGGTACTCACCTCAGGGATGATGCTGCCAAATATCTCTGTGCTTATATTGAAATAACTGTAAGTCTGGAAAAAAAAAAAGAGAAAATAAATGATGTTACCAGGTTTGACCTTCATTTTCAGCTTTTCTTTAATATATTATTACTGTCATTTCAATTAATCTTTGATTTTGTGCCTTTTGTTCTCAAAAATATTCTTAAGGGATTCAGTGTACCTAACACTGATTTTCAATAAAATACACCAAGGTATTTCCTGGGAAAGCAAATGCTTAATATTTTCATAGTGTGGGTTGCAGTCTATAGTTTTTTAGACTTACTGAACCTCAAGGAAAATAGTTAGCCAAATCTACCTACCTCCAATCCACAGCTTTCACAGAGGGGGCCCACTGTATTAGGCCTTTACAGCCCAATTAGCAGTCAAGCTGCCTCAGCTTTCACAGAGGGGGCCCACTGTATTAGGCCTTTACAGCCCAATTAACAGTCAAGCTGCCTCATGTTGACCACTGGCAGGTCAAAGCACCACCATGAACAACCTGAGCTACCCTGACTCTGTTCCTGTCTCCTACTCACCTCTTCTGCAATGATTTTGTTGAAGGCCCCTGCTGTGTAGTAAGCAAATGAGGAAGTCTGAAAGAAATACTCAGAGAAAGCAAGGTAGAGCATGGAGTCCGTTTGGTCTGTGATGGTGAAGGGAGCTGCCGCATAGGGAGGGCCAGTATAGTTTCCAGCTGGGTGGACTATCCCCTGAAAGATACATTCAGAGATGATAGAAGTTAGAATCGAAACATGGCTTTAAAGTGATTGCTGACAATTAATTGCTAATTTCCTTTGCATGAACTGTTCATTTTGAACAGTTCTTTATGAAGAACTACACAGGACTTGTAGTACACCCTGAAGTCCTAGTGCTTTCAAGCAGGCTGTGAAGACCAATCCTAACAGGGATTGGACACCTTCACAGATGACATCTGAGACCTGTCTTTTGGGATGCTGATCACCCACTGAAGACAGTCTACCAGCTCAGAAAATAAAATTAAGGCCTTACCTATTGAATGAGTAAGGCTCCTTCTTATTGAAAAACCTTACTTTCTCCTTTCCCCAGCTCCAAGAATTTAGACCTGAGAACTGCTGTCCAGAGCTAGCCAATGGCCTTAATTACAAGATGGATCTCTAGAATTACAGAGGCCTTTCTAGGTCAAAATCAGCACTTACTCTGAGAATGAAGTAAATTGTTCAGAGAAAATGTGCAAGAGGAAAAGTTATGTCAAACAATCCTGAAGAACATTTGTTGCCTTTTGCAGCACTCGTGATGCTAGCCAAAGCTCACAGATCTAATAACTCCAAGTACATCAAGATGAAACAAAAAAGTAAAACTAATTTAAAGTGAGGAAAATACTCAGATTAAGATTTTTTTATATCCTTTTTTTCTTTCCTTTGTTTCATCTCAAATGTATTCTGTGTGTCTGTATTTTCCTCAACTCTTGCCCATCTAAGTTTCATGTTATTTTCTAAGGACTGTCAACGTGCTTATGAAGTGCTGAGTCTCTTTGCTTATGACCTCCCCAGTCATCCCTCAATTGCTGGATTTACCAGCTGCTGGCTTTGTATGTTTTCCTCATGTTGTCTCTTCTGTGGGATAATAGCTTTTGCAGACACCCATGACTTTACCTCTTTGGTCTGCCTCAAGTCTCTACATAAGATCTAGTCACCAGAATACCGAGAACTTGGCAAGCATTCTGTGGCTGCTGCCAAGAACAGTGTCTACCACACTGAAACTGGCTTATTGTTCCGTTGTGTTCCTGTCTTTTATTTTCCTGTTGTCACTAAGTTCTTATAAATTAAGTATAAACAATAGACAAGACTGTCTTTTTGTTCTGTGTTTAGAGTACCTAGCAAAAGGCATCTTGAACTTTAATTAAGGATCTCAGATACTATGATCAGAACTACCCTCAGCCAAGTCACTTTACCCAGAATGGCAGTCAAGACATTCTAGAGTCAGAAACTCTACATTTTGTCTCAATACATAAGATTTTTTTCCCTTCATTTGAAATAAGCTTTCAGGCCTTCAAACTCAGGAGCATGCCTTGGACTTGCACTCTTTTTCAAGGGTCTTCTCTTTCCATTCAGTGTGGGAGGGGCTTAATTCCCACTTCTAGTCCTGCTATTCCTTTTTTCACCTAACAGCACACTCATCTAGTTAGTGCAAAGTGTAGAAGTCTTCCCCAACTGATAGAGCAAATAAATGCCAGATGTTAACAGTGAAAGAAGGATGAAGACTAATTCCTCTTTGAATACCTTTCTCCTTTCTTTCTTTCTTGTAGCTTGTTTAGTCAACTTTTATCACTATTTGCTATAACCAAGTCAACAGCAATTCAAAAAAAATCCATTTTTTAATAATTCATTTTACAACAGACTATTTAAAATTATTACTATAACAAATGTAGTGCTTAGTGTTTTAGTGTTCAGAACAGCAGGCATCTTCAATGCCTGAAAGAAAGAGGATCATACAAGAACAAAAAAAAAAATCCATCAATATTGGCAAAAGCACTACAGGCAATTACCTTTAAGTCCAGGTCAATGTATGGTTGGAATACTGCTGGCAAGCTATTTAAGGAGTAGTCTATTTCAGCCAAATCATCAATTGGCATTAGGACTGTAAAGATGGTAGATAAAGAAAAATACCCAATATTACAAAAACACAGAAAGAATTGTGTATTAAAACTAAATCAGTTCCTGAAAGAATGATACACATGGTTTCAGTGGGTAGGAAAGAACATAACCAGGGACATCCTAACACATATTCCAACCTCACACTTGATGTTTCTACTAGCACTTTCTTCAAAGTATCTTCTTAAATTTGTCTAATGTTTTCCCATTGGGGAAAAGTAAATTTAGTCTAACCAAATGTTTTTTTGCTTTTGGCAAGTAAGACCTACATTTCCAGGCAAGCTTCAGATTGTCAAGTGCTACATGCACAGGAAGAGTCACAGCATGAAGGGAAGGGAAAACTGCCTTACCAGTGCTGTGTAGCTTCTGAGTGGCATTTCTGATATCAGAAATACCACCTGCCACATTTGCAAGTTAAGAATAGCTCCTAAGTCCTTGGACTCTCAGAAATGTCATTTTCTTGTCCAAGTATCACTCCTTTAATCCACCTGTGGTCTTCTAAGTAAAGGAGCTGACACAATGTGGGGTCTGATATTGCTCCTGGAGGCTTTGTTAGCCAGCTGCTGTTAAGGAAACTACAGAGTTTCACTGAATAGGAGATGAAAGCAGAAGGAAAATATATCACTGGGGACTCACCATTCAGTGACTGAAGGTCTTCATTTATCAACTGGATTCCAGATCTGATGTTGGGACAAGACTGTATAAAAGCACACTCAGGTTATGGACTGATTAGCATGGAACTGTATGCACCTCTTATTTGTGTGCCAGCAAGTCTGTCTACTTATGTGACATACGTTGCAGCATTTGTCAAAACATCTAAGCTTGCTTTTCTTCAGCTAACTGGTTCCCCATGGTATCTATTCCATGGAATGTAAGCCCATTTCATGTCAGACCTGCCTTAAGGCAGGTAGAAGTTGCTAAAAGCAGCCTGATGGGGGTGACAAAACCACAGCCTTAAGTAGTGTGAGGAGGACACAGATCCCACATGGGTCTCGCAGCACAGATCCTTGTCCTGGGGCAGAATGACACCCACCTCAAGCTCTGCCTCCTCAAAGACAGGCACGTTGCCATCAGAACTACTCACTTGTTTGATACTATGAGATTTAGGTAAATCATACTATCAGGTGATGTACGACAAGATCTGTTACCCAATACATTTTACCTGGTGAGTAAAAAAAATTTCCCAATAATCAGAATGCATATGTACACATGCACAGGCCTATTTGCATTGGAACAGGAAAATAACTGCACATTCTGGCCCTGGTTGAGCTTACCCCTATATCAGTCAGTATCTCAGCCATGAACTCAATACTCTATCTCAAAGTGTTTCTGGCCAGTAAAATGAGCCTTTGTCAAGTTCCCAGTGCTGACTTGTGAAAGTGATATTCCTTACACCCCTCCCATACACAATCTGAAAGGCTTACGTTAGTGGCCAAACTCCTGTGAATGGGTTTCTTCAGATACTTGATAAAGAAGTTATGCAGGAAGCTATGAGAAAGAAAAAAAGCAATTCATGGGTCAAGTACTGCAGTCATTAACAGGAAATCAGATCTCTGCAGAACACGATTTTAACGGCCTCCAAGTGTGATATTCTAGCTTTCTGAAGTGAGCCACCACTTAAAAGATCATTTCACCACTAGGGACTGCAGTGGTTAGACTAGGTAGATGAAGTTTCATGTTTAAGAAAAGATTCTTTACATTAGCACCATCATATATGTACCAAAACAATAAACATTCTGTTCTAGGGACTTCCAATGCAAGTAAAAAACAACAAAAACAGAAGAACAAAGCCACGTAATATGAGCTG
Source organism: Aythya marila (assembly GCF_965140915.1). Taxonomy (NCBI): domain Eukaryota; kingdom Metazoa; phylum Chordata; class Aves; order Anseriformes; family Anatidae; genus Aythya; species Aythya marila. The sequence continues at coordinate 150,791,128 of NC_139042.1, forward strand.
TATTCAGAAAGTGACAGAAGTACAAGAAAACAATGAGATCATGTTGTCCAGGTTTATAACCAGAGGCACAACAGACAGCAGCCTGGTTCTGTTCAGTTTTTATAGCATTCTGACTAGAAGTACAAAACAAGCATGTAACTTCTACTTAGAGCTGAATATTAGAGCAGTATTTGGAAAGAACTGTCAAAGAAGCACAAGGGATTGTTTGATCTGACCAAAACTGCTGTATTTGTTCTCTACACAAGTGACAGTGGGCACAAATGAAAGAACAAAGGTCAAACTCTGCCATTTGAACACAGGATTAGTGCCCTGATTCTCATCTGTGGCAGCTATAGACACCTAAAAGCAGTTCTGGGTGTCTTATTTTGTGAAGTTGTTTTTGTGCCATTCACTGACACTTGTTTTCTCCCAGCATGCATACAGATCTCTTGCACTTACCCACTTTTTCCATTCAACTTGATGTTGATATCACCAGAAGTTGTCCGGCAGCTGGTAAGTGATATCAAAGTATGGCCTGAATTATCCAGGGGCGTTGAAAAGATTGCAGTAACAAACACCTTGGAAATGTACACTGTGCTTCTTCCACTGTCTCTGCTGCATAAAGTAAAAATACATAAACAACTGTAAAACCTATGTTAGTGAACATTTTAGACTCATTAACTCTCAAATGAGAGTTAATTTTTGCTGTCCACTGAGGATGAAGTTGTTTATCTGAATACTTTTTATTGTATTGCTCATAGAAAAAAAATAGACTCCAAGGGTCTGCAAAGAATCAAGTGTTCTACACAGATTTTCATGCTAGGAGTTCTGGAAAATTCTGAATATGGGAAAGTAAATAATTCACTATTTTGATATACTTGGTTCTAGTAAGAAGACATTCCCACAGCAGAGTTAACTGGGTTACATCTGGGACAGAGTAAGAGAGCTGTACTGCAGTCTCACCTGGTGCTATATGGGGATGCTCCATGCAAACCCATTTCAGGGTCTGGAGTGCCCTAATGGGTGCTGTGACCTCCTCCCCACCACCCCCAAGGGTTTGTCAGCCCACACTCAGGACCAACCCCAACATAGCAAAGATGTGTAATCAAACAGTTTGGATCAAACTGTTCATAGCTTGGTTCACACCTGTGAAAAACCTCATTGAGGGTCTCTACCCTTGGTTTATGAGTTGCACTGAAGCTCACACCTTTGCTTGAGCGACGTTGCAGGTACATCTATGTACAGTCTTATTCCTTAGTAATCCCAATGGTACTTTGCTGGCTTGGCTCATCACTATGGACTGGCCTGGTGGCTGATGCTGATCACTGCCACTCACAAGCTCTGATCAAGTGTTTGCATTTGCTAGCGAAGGCACTGCCCCTCCTCCTGTGCCCTCAGCTTCCAGGTCTCCTGCCCTCACTCAGCAGCCATCCCACCCTTACATCCCTGACAGCAGCAGCTCCAGACTGCAGCAATTCTGTCAGTTTAGCAATATCAGTAATGGAAGCTGTGAAGAAAGATGAGGAAGGATTCCTCTTCTCTGAAACCACCTACAACTGGGAATGTAGGGAGACAGCCATAAGGATATTGCCATTTCCTTGTCCCTTCTCCATCAGCTTCTGAGCTGCATTGCCTGGAGGCATAGCACAGGATTTCTAACAGTGCAGCTGCACTCGAAATATGCAAGGTTTTATTATACTGGACCACAATCAGTTTTTCTAAATGTGTCATTAGCTGGCAGACAGGACATTCAGCTATAACTTCTATCTTTTACTATTTGCAGAGGTGCTTCTCAGCATATGAATAGGCAGGGGCTGCCTCCCAGCAGCAGCCCTGGTGGTGAGGACCTATCCATTACTGGGTTTCTGCTCTCAGCTGTTAAAGAGCATCTTTGTCATGAGGAGATCACAAGACAAACTAATCTTTGCTTTTTGGTATTCTTCATCAAGAAAAATCCAAGGAAACATGAGGCTGTACATACAACATCCAGGTCCTTATGTTCCAGTTCATATCAGCTGTCAGAGAAGCATTTCCAATCACCAGTTTTATCCCAGTCCTGGGTATGAGGGAGATGGAAGCACTGGGGAATTCAACAGCAGCAACTCGTATTCTAGAGCATGAGGGAGATAAGGGGGAGAAAAAAATACATATTTCAAGAGTCAGGGTGAACATAAAACAAGATTCAAATTTAAGTCAAACACAAACTGCTCCCAGAAGGAATGAAATGGTAGGATGTCAGGGTAACTTTGACTCTTCAGGAATCACAAATCTGTATTGAACAGAACTAATTTTTTTTTTTTTTTTTCTAGCTCTTGCTTACATGAATTATGTTCTTCTGGAATTCATTTTCTAGTGAGACTATTTCCTTCATTAATATCAAATCTTGATATTGGAGCATCCAGTCACAGTTTACTGTACTGTAACTGGTAAGTAAAAACAATTGAAATGCAATCGTCATAATACTCATTCAACAATAAGCATAGCCATAAATTGAAGTCTTTACTCAGAGTTGTTGCTAAATTGATGTAATTTCAGCTGTCACTTGAAATATTCCTGTCCACCTTGTACTTTTTCAGGCTACAGTAATTGCCACTCCATTCTTATGTTGTAATGTTATGTTTACAGTCACTTTGCACAAATCAGTCATTAAGGCAAATTGGTTAAGTGCTGAACAACCAGCAAGGCACCTAATGAACTTTGTAACACTGAACTAAACAATAAAGTGTTATATCTAGACACTGTCATATGTATTTATGCATGAGGACCCCAAATGTTCTGCAACTTTCCCCATTTTACTATTTCAAATCATACAGTATTTCTGCATCTTTTGTGCATCTTAAGGCTGGCAGCCTTCAAAAGACTTGGCATCTGCTACATGGTATGTGTACAGGTGTTCAGAATCATACTACAGAGTGGGATCATTTATTTAGGTGGATGTCCTGGTGGTTCCAGCAAGCCCACCAACAAGCACAATAAAGTGCTGATGCCCTTTCTTCCAGCAGCTGTTCCAGGGAGTCTGTAACTCCAGTGACAAAACTGGTGGGGACAGCTACCCAGACCAGTAGCTAAGTCATGTTGTGTAGCAATTTAAAATCCATTCTCACAGATGTATTCATGATCTGCAGCTGATCTGTTCCAGCTTCCACTCTGCTCCACTCCAGGCACCTGGAGGCTGGATGTCTGGGGTAAGCTGTTTCTCTGGACTTTCTCTGTGGTCAGTGTAGAAACACTGACACCTGAAGAGGACATTTAATCTCATCCTAAAATAGGTGTCTACAGCATAGGTGTAACCACCCTCCGGGTATGTGAATCTTTCTCTGCTGATCATTGCAAGAGCTTAGCTGACTAAGATAGACCAGATAATTTTATCTGAAGATAAATAAATCAAGAACTTTTGCTTTGACTTCATCAGGGTTTGGATGAAAGCCACATGTGTATTCCTTTAAGTGATAGTTAACGTAAAACACATCAACATTCCCATTATAATGCATGTACAGTGCTAAATATAGCAGTAACATCTAACTTTTATATTAGAAAGCGTCTTTTGTAGAATTGTTACTTACCTTGAGATGTTGTATTTGACATTACCAAGCCCAAATTTCTCATAGCCAGTCAAATCAGGGAAACGTTCCTTCTCCATGTTCTGCTTCAGGATCTCTAGCCCAACCTCCTTGGCTACAGGATGAAAGTGATAGTTCAGTTACCTTCGATACTGGCAGTGAGTTTAAATTTATATGATACCATTTTAGGAGACTTTAAAACAATGCTTGCTTCCATTTGATGGGAATTTAACACAGGAATGCATTATTGTGCTCTTAAGACTTCCTTTAGACTTCCTTTTCTTTACAGCCTGTGACCAGCTCATTTCCTCCCACTGCCTTTACTACTAAAGATGCTCATCATGTAGGGATTGAATGCAATATCACTGCATGCTTCTGAAAACAGCTCACATACCGTACTCCAGGCCCTTCTGGGTGAGCCTCACTTTGACTCCAGGGTTGGCTTTGAGCTGCACACAGACCAAACTGAGGAGGAGGAGAGAACAGCAAGCCTTCATCTTTGTTTTTCAAAGGACCTGTTAAGAAATATTTATAATGATAGTAGAAGTTCATGCTATGCTATATGTGGCCATACTCCCTCTTCCCCCCCCAGAGAGGGGAGTTCTGACTCCAGCTTTCCCTCCAGAATGGAAAAAAAGTGAAAAATCCAGCAACCACAGAAGAGCAAGCATTCTCCTCAGGGCATAGGAGAAATGTCAAATTATTCACTGCAGCAGGGATACATCCACCTGGACAAACTCCGTTGGAAGGGAGGTCACATTGAATTTTTATGCTGTATTTTTTTTCCTCCTATTAGTGAAATAAGAACCTTATTTTTCCCAGAAGTTCAGAGATCTCAGTGCTTGCTGGTGAACCAACAGGTATCACTGGTCTTAACATTTTGGAAAAACCTATCAGGTTATTTAGTTTTAAACACAGATCCTCCACTTCAGGAACAATTTATGAAGATGTTAGTCACAGCTTTGAGAAGCCCTATAGGACGCCTCTAGCAGTCAACTAAAAACAATTTGTGCCAGCAGGCAGTGTTTTCATGTTAATAAATGCATTGAGTTTTACCCCAAAAAGTCTCCTTGCAAACTTCATGGTCAAATGAATGTTTATTTTTGCTTTTTTCTTTCCTGTTAAATAACTTCTGGCCTCTGTTAGGGTTGTATTTCTTATCCTAGGCTTCTGTGGGATTTTTCTTTATGTATTGTGGGAAACTAGGAAAGTGATGCAATAAATGCATCAGTTTTATCTGTTATTTTGGTCATGACACCATTAATTTTTTTAATAGCATTGAACATCATGACCTAGCTTCTCAAACTGGTTGTTTTAGACCTCTTTAAATGTGCAGTCTGTGTCCTTTATCATGCTTTTCCCCACTTTTTTTAAAACTTGAGATTTCAAGACTCTTGTCTAAATCTTGCTGTATCCTTGTTTTCCATTCATAAATAAGGACATCCATGTTCAAAGTACCTTATAAAACCAAATGAATGACAGCAAAATAAATGCCTTTGACAATAATTTACATATTAGTGCTGGTGATTAACTTATTCAGGCTTCTCAGTAACAGACTCTGTTCTTTAGTCATTTCCTCTCACAAAATTTTAAGAGGATACTTACAGCTGGGGACAGTAACCTTAACCTACTGTCCAGGACAAAAAAAATCATTCACAGAAGGTTGTCTTTCCCCAGCACACTTGCATGGGACTGGTCTTATTTAATTAGAGCCATTTAAAAGTTAGGCCTCTTGTCTAGGACCATCATCTTTATAGTGTAGAGGGATACAGCCCTCTATAAGCAGAGAGCATCACTCTTCCTTAACACCTGAAAAATTGTTTAGGTGTTGCTGTATTAACTATTTTAACTACCTATTAGAGATAGTAATACACCTCAAAACTTTAAAAGAATTTCAGTCATGACCACAATTTAAGCAAGCTGCAAAATAATAATATAAGATTAGCTTAACTTTACTGTAATAGACACTTAAATAATCCCACAAAACACCCTTGCCTTTTGCTAAGGCTAGTATTTTCTTTTCAATTTCAATTGACAGAACTCAAGAGGCAAAAGAAACATATGCTTAACATGTATGACCGAAACAAAATGCTGGAAGGAAGTGTGTTTTCTATGTAGGCAGAGTTCTCATAGTTTAAAATTCCAGAATTTTGCCAGATTCAGTCACATCTATCCCTTCCCAACAAAAGCGCTTCACAACAAAGAGCAATCAGTTATAAAATATTTGTTACCATACCTCTCCTCCAAAAGCTGAAAAGAGGAGCTTTGCTGTACCACAAGGCTGAGGATGCTGCAAGGAAAACCCTCTGCAGCCCCAACCCTGTCTTTTAAAGGAAAGAGCTGAGAGGCTGAAGAGAACCAATTGCTGCCATCTTCAGCAGTATCACACAGGGAGGGGTCTCTTGGGTAATCATGTCCTGAACTATTTTGGGTGTCATAGGTAAAATCTATCACTCTAATTTAATTTAGGGACTAAGCAGAGGACAGTGCAAACTGTAGGGTGGGGGTCTCAGATGCCAGGATGCTGAGATCAGGGTAGTGTGCTGCTTTCTTGTGGTTTTCTGTGCTGGCTTTTCAGATGGACCTGAGAGGATACTCCAGTGGAAACTATTCCAGTAGTTCCACAGAACTAATACTCATAACAAGAAATGAAATAAAGTGTGCTATTGCTAGGAAAAACAGATGGAAAACAACTGTCTAGGCCCACCTGTTCTGAAATTGCTCAGGATACAGAAAACTATAAATGATATAGTTTTTATTCTCTTGTGTGTGTTTAATTTAGTGTTTATCTATAGTGTAAATACACAGTGTCAAGCCCTTGAAGACAACATTTTCTATTTCTTCTGGTTGCCTATCCTTCAGCTGACCAGTGCTACTTGGCTTGTGAAAGAGGTGATTTAATCAATTAGCTTGAATGTAACCCAAGCTAATTCCCTCAGGCATGGAGCACTTTGCTGGACAATCTGAGTCACTTCATTGTGCAATCATGAATAGAAAAGGGGAGAGACATTTGTCAGTCAGTCAACAAATACTCATACTATACACAGATCCATCATTCACTGCAGGCAGTACGTGCATAATCATTCCATTATTTATACCTCTGGCAACTGAGGATGAATAAAAATCACAACACCGTTTACATAAACCTCTCCTTTAACTTTTTTTGTACAAGTTTCACAGTTCCTTCAGAGCAAAGAAAAAGCTCCACAATTTCCATCCGCTTAGATCTCCAAGATTTACAAAAAACAGTATTGCCTAAAAACTATCTCAGCTTATCCTCTTCATATCCTTTTAACATTTTATGGTTCTTCTAATGGAGTACCACCTGGTTCAGATAAAACTTTCAGCAAAAGTTAACAAAGAAAAACTAAGGCTTCTAGAACAGTTTTGTCATTTCTTTCTACAAACATACCAGTAAAAGCCAAGTATCTGCTCACAAATATATTCAGATCACATATTCAGATATGCTGCAAATTGTTTCTAAATCCAAACTTTTCACCTTTCAAGGCATGAGAAAGAGGCTCTGTGAGGAATATTTTATTTTGATTTTCCATATTGAGCCACCAAGCATTTGTTTCCATATATTTGTTAATGGGGATTGCAGTCCTTTTTACCCAATATACAAGAAACCCAATGAGCTTATCAGCATGGCAATCAATGGAGACTTGCTGCTGCATCTCTGCAGATCACTTTGGCTTTGCATGATTCCAGTTGTTGCCTCTAGCTTGGTGCTCCAGCAGTCCTCTTTCCCTGTCTCCCTAATTCTCCCCTTTCTCTATGCTCTCTAGACTGCAGCACACCGAGGCGCATGTATCTTTTCCCTTGCTCTGTCAACTGGAAAATAAGACCAGATCAAAAATGGTGCACTGAGCAGTAGGTAAGTACAGGATGATATGGCATGAACTGCTTTATCACTTTGTGAACAACAGCCACAGGCCTAGGGCTTAAGGGGCAGCATCACACTAAGGCATGGCTCTGGTTTGGAAAGGCCCATCCAGCCATGGCACTCAGTCTGTACTGGAGAACATGTCCCATTGGAAGAGAGAAGAGATGGGCACCGGGGCGTTAGTTCTTTTTTTCTCCTCTCTCATGAATCCTCCCTCAAACAGGCAGAAAGAAGTGCCTGGAGCAATGAGGGACACCAAACTATTTTAAAACCCTGATTTCTTCTGAGTTCTTTTCTTCCATTTATTTTATAGTCACTCTTCTCCTACCATAGAATACAATGAACTGGAAGTCCTGCAGTGATTTACTGCTGTTTGGTTTCAGGATGCTTTTTTTTTTTTTTTTTTTTTTTTCCTGTAAAAAAACTGTAGTAGCCAGCTAGCTACATAAACAGAGAAAAATCAACCCCACACCACATTTCTGTCCCAAGTTGGAGCAGTACTTTCTGCAGTGTGACATTTGTAGACTAGTTTTCCTTTTCATGCACTTTTACTATCTCCTGGTTAGGTCAATGTCTCTATGGTGACATTGGCATAGGACAAAAAAAACTTTCCAGCTCCATTTTAGAAAGACGAGAGCTATAGAATTATGTGGAGATTGATATCCTTAAAGAGCTGCAGCTACTCACAAACAAGGAAGAGCTGCTGGATGATGTTAAGATCAAGGACAGCCTTGGCTGCAATGAGCATGAGACTGGAGTTTCAGATCCTGAGAGGAGTAAGCAAGACAAAGAACAGAATTACAGCTGTAGACTTCAGATGTGCAGATTTCAGGAGCCTGCTTGGCAGGAGCTGTGGGAAATTGCCCTGGAGAGCAGAGGCCCAGAAGAGCTGGCTAATCTTCAAGGACAACCTCCTCAGAGCACAAGAACAGTCCACTGCAATGTTCAGACAGTTAGGCAAGTGTGGCAGAAGGCCAGAGTGGATGAACATGGAGCTCTTGAGTGAACTCAAATACAAAAAGGAAGCATACAGAAGATGGAAACTGGGATCAGCTACTTGGAATGAACACAAAGACATTCCTTGCACATGTAGGAATGAAGTCAGGAAAGCCAAAGCTCATTTGGAGCTGAAACAAGTGTGGGAGGTGCAGGGTAATGAGAAACGTTTCTGTAAATACATCAACAACAAAAGGAAGGCTAAGATGAGTGTGGGCCCATTGCTCAGGGGGCCAAGTGACTGGTGACAAGAAACGTAGAGAAAGACATCTTCATTAGCAAGATCTGCTGTGAGGATTCCCAGGTCCCTGGGCCTCTTGCAGAGTCTGTGGGAGTGAGGTATTATCTGCAGTAGAGGAAGACAGAATTTATGTTGTCCTGTACACAAATCCATGGGACCAGACAGGACGCATCCAAAGGTGCTGCACAACTGATATCAGCAAGAAGCTGCTCTCTATAACCTTTGAAAAGTCATGGCAGTAAGAAGTTCCTCATGACTGAAAAAAGGCAGACATCACACTTGCCTTCATGAAGGGCAAGAAGGATGTTTCAGTGAAATACAGGACAGTTGGTCTCAATGCAGTCCCTGAAAAGGACATGGAGCAAAGTATTTTAGAAGCCATTTCTAAAGCACATGATGGTGACTGGAAACAGCCCGCACAGGTATTCCCTGTGGGGGCTGATCACGTCCAACCAACCTCGTTACTTTCTGAGATGAGCTGAGTGGTTCTGTGGATGAGGGGAAGGCAGTGGATGTTGTCTACCTTGATTTCATTAAAGCCTTTCAAACACTATCAATTAGTCTCATCACCAAATTGGTGACATACTGGCTAGAGAAGGTAGGTGGAAAACTGCCAGAATCAAAGAGCTGTGATCAGCAAAGTCCAAATATTGACTGGCAACCACTGGATGTCCCATGGGGAATCAGTACTGTGACCAATGCCTTCGCTGGTGACCCAGATGAGGGGACAGATTGTGCTCTTGGGAAGTTTGTGCTCAACACCAAACTGGGGGAGCAAACAGTATTCTGGAGAGCAGGGCTGCAATTCAGAGGAACCTGGACAAGCTGTAGAAGTAGGCTGACAGGAACCACATAAAGTTCAACAAGATTAACCATGAAGTCTTGCATCTGGGAGTAAAGGGAGTAATGCCCTGCATCAGTACAGGCTTGGGGCTGTTTAGAAAGCAGCTCTGCAGAAAAGGATCTGGGAGTCTTAGTGGACAGCAAGTTGAACACAAAGCTGCAGGTCCAGGTAAATGGTCCTTACTCTCTATTTGGCACTTGCAAGACTGTGTTTGAAGTACTGTGTCCAGTTTGGCTCCCCAGTACAAGAAGGAGATTGACATCCTAGATCAAGTCCAGCAGATGTCATGAAAATGGTTAGGGGGCTGGAGAACATGACCTACTAGGAGAGTCTGACAGATCAAGTCTGTTCAGCTTGGGGAGAGACCTGCAAGGCCTTTTTGTTGTCTATAACTTCCTGATGTGAGGATACAGAGAAGATGGAGCCAGACTCTTCTTGAAAGTGCATGGTGGTGGGACAAAAGGTAACACAAGCTGAAACATGGGAAATTCTGATAAGATATCAGGAAAAAAATTACTCTGAGGTGGGTTAAGTAGCAAAGCAGGTTGCCCAGGGAGGTTGTGGTATTCAAGACTTACCTGGAAATAGCCCTCAGCAACTTGATTTAACAAGTCCTGTTCTTAGCTGGTCTCTGGACTAGATCTGGAGTTTACTTCCAACATAAATTATGATTCTGTAGCGTTCTGTGATAATTCACTGGATTTTATAACCTGTTCCCACTCGTGAAATACAGTTACAAAGGGACACATTGTGAAAATATTACAAAGAATAAGGTCTCACTCTATATAAAGTCTTGCTAACACTAATGGAGGTAAGTTGAACAATGCAACAACTGGTATCTGAAATTAATAAACATTGGTGTTTGTAACACTAGTAAAAAGAACCAGTCACTCCTTTCCATCACACTGCAACAAGTTTTCTAGAATATCAGTAACAGTCAGCTACACCTGCTATACTAAAAACAACAGATTCAGTTCATGAAAAGTGACAAAACATCAAAAATAGTGACCAAGGGCCATGCTTCTAATCTTGTAGCAACTACTCTGTACATGCCAACTGAAGGAAGACTTCATTTTTCTCTGTTGTTGTTTGAAAGTCAACATTAGGATAGACTTGGAAGGTCCTCATCTTCCCCTCCTTCGTGTTTGTAGTGAACATCAGTGAAAATCAACAGATGACCCTGAGGAAAGAAGAACACATACATTTCAGATGGACATATTCAAGGTTAGTAGATTCCACAGTAAAACCCTCAGCACTGCAGGTGATAATGGTAGCTTTATGCTTCCTGCAATTTAGTTGACCTCAGTGTATGAATAAGCTCTAATGTGAGTTAACACAACCCTCCAGAAGGCTGGGTAATGCTAACCCCAGGTTGCCTCTTCACTTTTCTGCACTACAGAAAGGGCAGAGTAGAGAGAACTCACGCACTCAAAGCTCCTACTGGGGATAGCAGAGCTATCTCTGTGATGTTTTCACTTTGCTGGCATTCCCCAAAAGGCTAGAGAACTCTTTATAACCTACAATTGCCCAAAGCACCCTAAGGTGGTGGTAGTGGGGTAGTGGGGTGCATCCAAAGTCTGGATTTTAAATCTAGTGTATAGTTACACTAAAGCTTTACTATTAACTACATTTAGAAACCCAACATGACAATACGCACAAATTCACAGGTCTGAAAGATAAGCATTTTTCTTGAACAAGAAATTGTGATTCTCACCTGATTCATTTTTATTACAGGTCCAATCAGGGTAGTGTGGGCGAAGTTAGGAATAGGAAATCCTTTTCTTAGTTTATCTTAGAAAAGGACAAATACAAATATACATGTATCTTTAGGTAATAATAAAATACACTTCAGAAGCATCTTTCAGTAGGAACTAAACTAGTTTTACAGTTTCCCTTTAATCAGTCATCACTGTGCCTCTGCAAGGGAGCTGTTACTTGTGTTTGCTAAAAATTAAAAAAGTCCTGTGAAAAGGGAGCACTCTTACATCTCTCAGCTGTATGACAATGGGACCTGACTGCCTCCACTCCTTTTCAGATTAACTGCCCCATGGGATTTGTTTTCTGCTGTTTCCCATTCTGACTTATTCTCTCTTCCTTTCATTTTCTTCTCTACCTGATCCTTTAATCCTGTCAATCCCTCTTATTCTCCTTTATCACTACTTTCGTGGATCAAGTCCCAGCTTTACTGCCACATGCTTTTCCAGCCATCTGACTTTTGTGTCTCTCCTTTCCATTCTTCCTTTCTCCTCATTAATATCTCCCCTCTTTCCTCAGCAGTCTCTTTGGTTCTGTTTACCCCATGGGCACCTTCTGTACTCTTCAATCTGTTTCTTTCCACCTTTACCTCCTTCTTCATCATCCTTCACTGTCTGTATCCCACTGAGCCCAGTTTCTACTTTGTCCTGCCTGGAGCAGCAGGGGAGTGCACAGGCAGAGGGAAGTGATAATGTTCTTGATGCTATCCTGTAGCCCCAGGATGCAGATATGATTCTGAGCTTCCCAAGTCTGGGCCCTTCTCTGGTCATGGCTTGACTCTGTGGGGATGATACTCAGGCATGTCTCATCCCTGCTGCTGCACTGCATTCAGGGAGAAGGAAACCCAGGCTCAGCATTCAGAAGGATGCTGAGACTCACCCTGTTCCAGCCCTTGCCTGATTCAGGTGATTGAGGGTCCAGCACAGAGCAGACCAGTCCAGATTTAGCCAAACTGACAAAAAACCTCCTGTAACATTCTTTAAAACTGGGCATTTCCTTTCGCAGTTTCAGTCTTGCTTTCCCACCAACTGTGCTCAGGAACTGGCCACGATCCTTACCATTGATTACTGGCATCACTACATTCCATAAAGCATAAGACAGAAAATTCTTTACCAGTGAGACCTGCAGTAAGGGGGAAAACACATCTGGTGATTATTGTGTGATGCCTAAAGGATTGTAACCTGAGGATGGAGATGAAGGGTTAGAACTGGTGTAACAGGCAAGAACATCAGAACAGAAATTGGAAAAGAAAATCTCAGGTTAAAAAGAATTTTTTTAAAGTTGCATCTGGACAATGCAAAATATACAAGGCAATGGGGTGGGGTGTTCATATTTCTTGCAATATAAGTGATTTTTTTTTTCTGTATGTAAAGTATCTGGGATCAACCTTAACTGTAAGAATATGATCCGTTTAACCTCATCTCAGCTTCCAAGTCTCAGTTCTCAGATCTGAATTGTGTTCTGTGTGGCAAGAACTGCCTCTGTTTCAGTGCTCTGTCTTCAGCTACTGTGATTAGTATTTTCCTCCCATCACTTAAAGATATAGGTTGGGCTGAGCTGCTGCAGAGTCACCCTGACCACTTCTCAGTCTATGGTGAAAGATCTAACCAGTGGCTTGCTGTTTCTTTTAACCCCTACTTTTTACTCCCCTTTTATTTGTTTGAAATGATTCAAGATATTTGAAACTGAGCTTAAGCTTGACTTTGTACTTACTCCTACTGCTAGGCCTACTTAATCCATCTGTAAATTCAGGTTGACTGACAGAAACAGCTAGATGTTCTAGCCCCATGCCTGCCTCTGTGTTGCTGGATGCAGAAAGAAGCAAAATCAACTAGCTTGCTAGGTCATGCAGCCCCAGGCCTCTCTGTTTCAATTAATTTTACATGGTAACAAACAACATTTGGTGCTTCTGATGAGAAAGAAAACACTCCAGGAGGTATTTCCTCTTACTGGAAAGAAAAAGAGAAGCAGAGAATATACTATTTCAAAGCAGAAAGAGCAGTAGCAGATGATATCCCCAATTCAGACCAAGAATTTTCCAGCAACAAGTTTTGTTGAATTGCTTTTATCTCTGAAGAGATCAGATACCTTTCCTAGGCACTGAAGCCATCAACTTACCTCAGAGAAGCCAACAGTACTGCTCAGCAGGGAGAACTGAAGCCTAAGGGGAAGAAGTAAAAGAAAAGGATTGATGAGAAAGGATGAAGGTACAAATTATGCACAGCCACTGCTTGAAGATGAAAGACCATCTGAAGTGAACAGTCTTGAAGAAACACACCTTTGCAGTCCAGAAAAAAAAAATTAAAAAAAAAAGATTTTTTTTGGTCTTTAAGTGCTGCATAATGTGTGTACAGAAATAAAATGCAAAAGTATAGTAGGCAGTGAGAATTGCATTTCCTTTTACATCTCATTTGTGCAATTACTGATTTCATGCTAATTTACTTTGCCAAAGACTCTTTGTTTCCCAACAGCTTTTAATCAAAACTCAGTTGTAGAGTTACTGGGATCTTTCTGATATCAATCTCCTACAGTCATGTGTAGTCTTGGGCTGTGACTACAATACTTAGGAAGAAAAATCTCTCTGGAATTACTACTTCCTGAAATGGCTGAACTACACATTACTCAAGTGTTTGTTATGATTTGGATAAACCTCAGGTCGTTGTAAACATAATTCTGGGGGAAACAAACACATAAAAAAGCACAGCATTTTGAAGAGCACAATCTCATGTCAAAAGCCCTGGCTGAGTGGCAACATTATTTCTTGAACTCATGACAGGCTCTGATCACTCCAAGCCTCCTCTTCCTGTTAAAAAGGCCCAGTGATCAAAACCAAGAAAAGGCTGCCTAAGTTTTTCTTTAATGAAAATGTAATAGACTAAAAAATATCACATATTCTGGAATTCTACCCCAATGTGGAGGGCAGAACTGCCAAGAAGAAACACAGGTAGGGACTACTTGTTTGAGAGTCTGTGCTTCTACACAAGTGTGTCTTTAGGGAGAAAGGAGTTGTAAAATATAGCCAGTTTGAAGTGTGAATAAAATTTACTGTAAGCCATCTGAGAAGACCCATAACTGTCCGTAACCACAAAACCAGCAAGTGTGGTTACTTTGTAGTCTCACTTTTCACTTCCCCTCATCTAAAGGCATACAAAGCTGGCACTCTTGTAAAGTGTTTTCATGGTGGCAGTTCTTTTTATGATGCTGACATGGCATGGGAAATACATGTAGGGGGTTTAGAATAAACTACTGAACTCTGTTCTCCAGCATTAGCACAGACTTAAACAGATGCCTTTAAAGTAACTAATACATTGCCATCTTGAGGGGTGTTGAACCTTGAGAAAGGGGTAATATTATGTTGTACAAGACACACAGTTGTTCCCCAGTATTATTATACTTCATCTGCATGATATAAATTAAGCAGTCAAAGAGAGCCCCTGTGAGAAAGAAGGTAATTAATGTTCTTTTTTCTCACAGCAAAGCAAACACTGTCAGACTAACACAATTAAGTTCTGGTGGGTCCTAATGTTGGGATCATTAATGCTGTTTTCTGAATTTTCCTTATTTACCTCTTCAGAAGTAATGAGATTATCAGCTTCTGTTTGGTTATTGTCAAATCGGCTCCGGTACTTGCTGTCTGCAAGGAAAAAACAAAACAGTCTTTTGTGACTCAATACACAGGCAGATACTGTCCTAGATACAGGCACTAATGCAATTGCTTCTTGTGACTGAAAACACAATGTCTAAATATTTTATTTAGTCAGTATGCATAGATAGTGAAATCATTTGTGAATTTGCCGCTTTCTGACAGCAACAGGGATTGTCTGGATGAAGCGATAGTACTGCCCTGATTGCCTCCTTATCATTAGGATCATTTCAATTCCTGCATGGCTGACATACTTGGTTCATTTTTCAACCTAATGAAGAGAGTCATGGGGATATGTTGAACTGTTTTATAACAAATAAATTAGGAAGACTGGGAATCAGATAATCGCTTATATATAGTAAAATTTATTCTTGAATAACCACTCAACCCCCCACATGGAAAGAATAAATAGCTTCTTGTACCTGCATATTAAATTCTACAATGTGTAGCACATATTTCGTCCCTGTAAAATGCAACAGAACAGTATGCATGTTTGTGGCAGGACTGCATAACGCGTTTCATGCTGATCTCTGATTTTCAAAGGAATTGGAAGATTCCTGTGTGATTTGTTCAGCTCCAGCACTGAATGTTATCTTATAGTTCATGCTACTTACTAGATTCCCTGTAAAGATGTGCTGGGAAGTTGAATTTGGCAGAACAGCAAACACTTCTACACAGCCAGTGATCTGCAGGCTGCATCTATCTGCCTGCAAACTGACCACGGGTGGTGATGTAGCCATCAGCTTCAGAAGCACTGGGCATGCTGTTACATAATGCAGAGCAATCTGTGGGGTTTCAAAGAGAATAAAAGATTGATTGTGAAGTTCCTGCACCTTAAGCTTTTCTTAAACTACAGTTTCTGTGGCTACAGCATAATCAGGTGCTATATAACAATATAGTTAATCAAACTAGATTCAAAATACTCAATTTCAATTACACCAAGTTAAATGTTTAAATTAGCATGGCATATACTGAGTTTCAGAGATCATAAATGATGAAGTTTTAGACACACCAATATTGAACATATCTGAAGAAATAATTTAAGTGACTTCAGACGGAGGGGATTGGCAACACATGTTAAAGAAATGAGTGACTCATGTAAATAAAAAAGCATTGACCCTGCCAATATAAAGAATTTGGAAGAGAGGTAGCCTTCCAGAACAGCCAATTTTCTGAAAAATAGAGAAACTCCTAGAGGACAAAACTTTAGTTTACAGTGCCATAGATGACTGATTTCATAAATTCATAGTAAATGTTGCCGTTTTAGGAATTGTTAAAGCATCTCATAGCATCTTAATGACTTGCATCACATTTATAAACTTTGCTCCTCATGACCATTACTTCCCATTGTGTATAATCTCCAGCAGCCAGCAGATATCTTGACATAGAGAAGTCAGGCTGCCAAGAACAGCGATGCCATTACTTTAAACAGGAATAAAAGTAGACTGATTTCCCTGAAGATGTCTACTACATATTCTTTAAAACTGTTTCAGAGACTGAGAGCAAATTTGACACTTATGGGGGCAGAGAATGACTTCAGAGTAGTGTGATATAGTTAAGAAGAACGTAGAGTTATGAGGGGCAAGACATGTATGTCTGAATCTTCCACTACTTGTAAACCATCTCAGTTTCCTTGTCTCCTCCAAACTTTTGCAAATGAGCAAGTACACAGACAATATCCACAGGACACATCAGCTACCATTCTTTCTTAAAAGGTCTGTACAAGCAGAAGTACCCACCTCAGGAATAAAATCTTTAAGTATGGCTGTATTTAGGTTAAATGTAGCAGCAAGCTGTAAACAAATTAAATAAATTATATCAGAGAATCATTAAGGTTGGATAAGGCCTCCAAGACCATCTGGTCCAACCGTCCCCCTACCACCAATATCACCCACTAAACCATGTCCCTAAATACCATGTCCAACCTTTTCTTAAACACTCCCAATGATGGTGACTCTACACCTCCTTGGGCAACCCATTCCAATGTCTGACTACTCCTTCTGAGAATAAATTTCTCTTAATTTCCAACCTGAGATCGTTATATCAGCTTGAAAATGAGGTTTTCTTTGAAAAAACATACTCTGTTTACTTTGTTTTTAAATAATCCATGTTTTAATTTACCATTTCCTTGCCCCAAAATGATTCTTAGGGAAGCCAGTGTTCTGTGGGACAGAGGAGAGACAGACATCTTTCTCATGGAATTCTTTCTTATGTCTCAGAGGCACTGACCAAATAGTGTGTAGGCATTATTTTTTGAAAGAAGAGACATGGCATGCTGCTTATGTCCTGCCTTTGGGACTTTCTTGGATGGAATATACTGAATCTCTCAGAGACAGGACTCAAAAATCTCATTTGCTCGTTTTCTGCTGACCACTATGACAGTGTTTGTCAGTGCTATTTGTGTCACCGCTTTTTATAAAGACTTTCTTAGCAATGTTTCAATAGAAAAAGTTCATGGATTCCCTGTCTACTAATGTCACTGTGGAAACAGCATTTCTGGGAGAAGTCTTATATGTTCTTCACCCACAACTGAAAGCTTAGTTTTCTTGTACTTTCTTCCTGATTTTTCTGGCTCTCAACAAAGCCAACACATTTGTTGTGGGCCTCTATGCAGCAGACCATGGCTTAAGTACACTTTTTCCTATTTTATGATTTCCTCTCCTATTTGGATCTTATGTAGATAAAAGCTTTCTTTGGTTCTTTCTGCCATCCCCTGCACACTGACTCTGTGACATTTGTATCTGTCACTCCCTGCCTAGAGCTGCCAGCAAACTCAGGTCTGAGGGAGGTTTTGACTGTCTAAAATCATGAAATACAGAATGAATGTCCTGGATCACTCTTACAAGTGGTAGAAGCATGACCCAGATCTGTGTGAAATTGCAAACCTAATGTATTTATCTCCTTTGCTGACTATCCATGCTCCTGATATTCATAATTCTACTACATGCAAATTATACTCACCTGTTTGGAAATGGTGATGTTAAAGGCCCCTGCTCTGTAGTAAGCCAGTGAAGCAGACTTAAGAAAATAATTGGAGACTCCCAGATAGAGCATGGAATCACCATGGTTTGAGAGACCAAATGGAGCTGGCACAAAGGGAGGGTCTGTGTGATTTCCTACTGGATAAACTGTGCCCTGCAATGAGTTATTAACAAGTATTTCTACTTGTAAACATTTGTATTTGTCAGAATGCATTAGCAGTGGTTTAACAGAAAGAATTCTTATTCCATCTTCTTACCTGAAGAAATACTTGACTTTAAAGAAAACCTGAAGCAAGCAAGAGAGTTGATTATATGCCCTGAAAATCAGCAAATGAAAGTTCTTTTGGAAAAACACAGATAAAACCTGGCTTCTACCCTTTCTAAATTTTAATTTGAGCATTCAGGTGAATATTCTGAACTGCTACCATGAGAGAGAACCAAAATCCTCTTGAACAGAATTTTCTCTCTCTTGTTGCAAAGATATATTTAAATTAATTCTAAGAGTGACATTCAACGAAAATCTTCAGGAACCCCTCCCCACACCCCAAAAGCACTGGAAGTAGTTTAAGAGAGGGACACAAAGGACCCTTTATACATGTATACCACCTAACTCTAAAACGAGAGTTGAGAGTTGGGAGATAGCAACTCAAAAACATTAAGAATCAGCCTGATCCATGGAACACTGAAGGCTAATAAGTTTCTTACCTGATTAATAACTGACTAAGACTCATCTGGTATCTCATCATGGGTGTCAACTTAAAAAGCTTATCCTGTAAGCTCTAGCTAGCTACAGTAGCTGAATAATGCTTAATACTGTTAAGCTGCGTATACTCTCTTTGCAGAGGTTTATTATTATTATTATTTATTTATTTTTGTATATGGTAACTGTTGTTTGAACAGAATAACCAGAGGGAGAGTTTCAACTGTAACTTTAGCACATCTATCTAAAGTGAAGCCAGTTCTGAGAGCAATAGGGATGCTCTAAGTTATGAAGATTGTTGAAGCTGCTGGAACAACTGGGTATTGCTGTGATATCTCTTGCCAGAGAAGGTGAAAAATAAATGAAGAAGGAATATTTTAATTCTAAATGATAACTTTGGTTAATTAACCAATGCAGTTATTTTATTAAATAAACAATTGTATCTGTTTTCTAAAATGGCTGTTACCCAAAACGTCCAATGTCTTATGGCTTTTCTAATTAAATAGCAGAGAGGCTGAGTAAGACTGTAGTGAAAGAAAATGAATCAATGCAAAAGAGTATCAGAACAGTCTTTGAGAGCACAGAAATATTAATGGCAAATTACCTTCAAATCCAAGTTAATGTGTGATTTGAAGACTGCTGGAGAACTAACTAGGGAATAGTCTATTTGTGCAAAGGCATCTATCTGGCTTAAGACTAGAAAAATAATGGACAAAAACAAAACAAGCATTACTACAAAAATATCACAAACATATTTTGTTTACTTAAAGGCAAAGGTGTTCTAGAAATTATGAATCTGAAGAAGAACAGTGGGAAAAGGAAGAACAAAATTTTAAAAAAATGTTTTAAATTAAAAAGGGAGAGTATCCCCTCAGAGAAAGTCACCAATTCCTCCAGTTTAAGGCCTGGTTCTCTTGTTTCACAACTGAATACACCCCTCAGAAATCTGCTTCCATTCAGTAAAAGAAATACTTAGGCAGGGTCCCCTTTTTTTGTTATGTGTTTGCACAAAAGAAATAAAATTCTATATGGTTAGTGAAATAATACTACATAGTACTAAATACTTTGGAAGATGACATTAGCACATTTTTGTGTATATCAGTGTTGAAGACAAGAGATATTTGTTCACAACAAGAGAGTGCTCTTTATCAGACAGTATGATTGAAGACCTTTTTTTCTGAAAGGTGCTCACATGCAACTTCAGACTGATTGCTGTTTCTGATTGCTGCACTGTAAGGTCTTTTCATACTGCAAAAACAATCACATGGTTTTACAGAGAAATGCTGAATTCACACAGAGATCATTAACTCCTCAATATGACAGCACAGCCTGAAGTGTTTGGTTAACAACTGTGTAAGATAATGTTCTTGATGACCATGATCTTCAGTAATATTTGCCAGTGCATGGCACATGGTGGGTATAAGCCATTGTAGGAAAAAACAATTTCCACACACACTGCTTCTGAATATGGAGCTGATAACAGCTATATCCACAATACAAACTGAAATGTTTCAAGAGCAGAAACAAATTATCTGACATGAATTATACAAAAGTGGAATTACATAAATTTGAATTGGTGAAAGCTACAGTTAAATATTATCAGTCTTGAAAAAAAAAAAAGAAAAGAAAAGAAAGAAAAGTTGTGGGATACTTATTGATTTAAATCATGAAAATCTTACATGCTTTTTGAACATATTTATCTATTGTCTCCATGTCTCTACAAGAGCAACACAGGAATTGTTAATGATGTGAAGAGAAATATGCTTAAGGTGACACTGTCATCCTGCAGCATTTTATTATCTCGCTGAACACAAGTTTAAAACGAGATACGATAAGTTTGCAAGATCTTGCAGGACAGCAGTGCAGGATGGGATGTTTATTAGCTTTTTAGTGGGTTACTACTTACTCAGGTTTTCTTATGTCCACAGTACCAAGAGCATAAAGGATCAGTGAGAAAATGTTCAACTTGAAAATCTAAATAAAGCACATGTTCAGCTAGAACAAACTGAGAAGGATTACAGGTGACCTGCTATGAGCATAGAAGAAACCTGTTTATTCTACATAAGGTTCTTGCAAGAGATTTCTAAGAGTCTGGAACAGGATAAGGTACAGAAAAATGGCTCTGTTTTTATCCCTTTACTTTTTTGTAGGGTGAACACAGGAAAGGTTTGGAATCTAACAAAAATGGTACAAACTGAGCACTGTGAAAATTACTTAAAAACGTGTTTTCAAAAACTCACCATTATATTTTCTAAGCTGTGCATCCATCATTTGTATTCTGTGTTCGATATTTAGGCATAGCTATATGAGAAGAGAGAGAAGTCAGTAACGTAAGGTCTGTATTTGAAATCCTCCCTTCACTAGCTGAAATTATCTTTAGAAACTTACATTTTCATCCAATTGGTTTTGTATGGGCTTCTGGAGATAACCAGACAGGAAGCTGGCTATCCAGCTGGAGAAAGGAAACAAACACAAAGACTTTATCATGGATTGAAATCTTTGAAATATAAAATCTACCAGACTGGAACATTAATATCATTTAGATTAATGAAATGCTATTACAGCAATATTGGTAGACTGTACAATTAATTGTTTTTATTAATTTGTGAGTCTCGGAAAATACTAGTTGTTCTCAGTCTCATGGGAACTATTTAGAAGGCAATCTGCAAAGTTGAGAATATTCATGTAAACTTGATGATAACAATTAACCACATTTTCTCTTTACATACGACATAAAGCTCTCTAGAAAATCAAAGTAATGAGAACTATAAACATTACTTCACATTTTATTTTGGAATAAAAAGTTTTATTTTTAAATTGTAGGTCAGATTGTAACAACACATAATCAATCTAAATCCCCTTCTGAAAATTTCTATTTGCAATCTTGTACTCTTTAATATACTCAAGCTGCAAATTTTTCATATGCATTATGTCTAGTCAGATCATTTTTTGGCACATGCTCAGAGAAATGTAGATTAACCACACTTCACACACTCGGCAAAGGAGCCTGTTTTTGAAAACAGACCTTTAAAAACCTATTTTGATAACCTTTGATAATTGTATCCTGTAACTGGATCCCTAAATGTCAAAATTTGAAAGTGGCCTTCGTGTGACAAACTCTACTATTTCCCACACAGCAATTACAAAATCTCCTGTACGTACCTAGATCCTCCATTTAACTTGACTTTTACTCCACTAACGCTCAGTTGGCAGTTGTGTAGCGATATGGACAAGTGGCCTGTGCTGTCCCGTGATACTTTGAAGATAACTGCAATAAACAGTCCTGAGATGGACACTGTAATTCCTCCTTGGTCTTTGCTGCTTAGAAAAACAAAACAATCAGTCTGGGAAACATGTCCTATAAGGCAATAATTTAAGAAACTATCTATAAATCCACTTTGAAAGGACTTCTTGCTTCTATAAGCAAGAAAGACTGTTTCTTTTTTAGGGATTAACTTCTATTAGGGATGTGCATTGAATTCAAAACATATTATATGCATGAGTTTACAGGACATGATTTATAGAGGCAGGGTCCCTGCTCCAGAGCTCCATGAGCAAAGGGCCTGCCAGGAGGTTTTGTGACTGGCAGAGTGGTCTGGGACACTGTAGAGAGGAGGGCAACAGTGAGATCTGGGAACACAGGGATACCTAAAAATCTAGGATAAGACCCAATTCTTGACCCCGAAAACAGCCAGGGGGACTGGGTGGTCAAGGGTCCTGGAAAGGGTCTTGGAAAGATCATTTTCAGCTGCGCCCTCTTATTCTAAACTGAAAGAAACATGGAGGACTGAAGAATGGGGCATACTTGGTATCTATCTAAATCTACAGCTATGCACAAAACATACCAAGCAGAGAGCGTAGTGTTCTCTCTGCCCCTCAAAAAGGCAAGAAAACTCCTTCACAGCCCTGCACTCCAACTAAGCTGGCATCAACCTCCTTCCCCAAACCCTGCATGCTTCAACTAGTATGTCTCCATTGCAGTTTGTGAAGCCTTCAGAATTTTGTATTTCTGGGGTCCCTTTAGATTATGCCCAGGTCCTTGCCCTTCAGCATGAGGGAGGGGTGGCTTTGTGTTTGGGAACAATTGATTTGCCCTGCTGAACACAGTATCCTTTTCCTCACAATGCTGGTATGACAGAATGAACAACAGACAGGTTAGGGCCACTGTGACAGCAGTTTCCAGCTGCCAGTACTAAAATTGAATGCAAAGCTGTGTGCTGCTTTGAAATCAGGACACGGGGTGAAACTTGTTGCCTGGTGATCCATCTTTCTGTCTTATCTGTCTCACAAATAGAGTGTCCCCTACTGCTGTTATCAGTTACTCCATTAACCCCAGTTGTAGAGATTAGTACCTTGCAACCTTTGCTGATATCCCAGATGTTCTACCTCTCCCTCTCTAAAAAGAAGGAGAAAAAAAAGAAAAAAGAAAAAAGAAGCAAAAGAGAAAATCTAGAATATTAAAAATCTGTAACAAGAATGCTGAGATAAAAAAGTGGAAAAATCAGTATACGATCATGTAATCGAAGACAACATCATAGTACATAGGCATCTGAAGCCAAATAAGTTTTCCGCAGTGACCTGAACTGTGTAATTTCGTAACCCCTGAATGTTTGGCATTTTGACAGTACTCTCCTTATAATATTAACACTTTGGAAGACAATATACACTGTACTAGCAAATAGTTAATTGGCTACAGAGTCAAAAAAAGTAACAAATGCTGTCATCGCAAACTCCGTGGTTCTGAATATTCCTATCACATACAGTCTGGACAAACTGAGCATGCTAACAGTTATCTGACTTGAGACTTCCCAAAGAGACATGCTTAGGTGTAGAATATTTAACCAACCAACCAACCAAAGTATTAATCAGCAGGGAATGTTTCCTTCTTGAGAGGAAACATCTAAACAGACTGTTGTTACATGATAAAGCATATCTGACTTAAAAAAAATAAAGCTGGCAACTAATTTTCTGAATTATCTTCGTAATCCTCTCCCAGAACTGTCTCCCCTACTCCCAATGCACTGTATAATACTTACAGCAGCCACGTTTCCATTCTCCAGTCTGCACTGATTGTAGCAGAAGCATGTGCCATGGATAGACTAATGCCAATCCCAGGAATAAAGGAAGCAGAATTTTCTGGGAAATCTACAGCGCCAATTCTGAGCCTACAAAAAAACAGAATGTGGGATATCAGATTACAGGTTAAAAGGTTAAGAGGGACTACTGATCACTGAACTCTTCTGCTATTACAGGCAAAGTCTATGCTTTGGTAGAAGAATTTTGCAATATTTTCCCCTTAAGTCCTTAAGGGGAAATGTGCTTCCTGGGGGAAATGTGTGTGTTAAACCCATACGCTACATCTATAAATAAACCCAGGTTGTCTGAATGCTAACATTTGCTGAAGAAGATCAAAGTTTCTCTTTCCATTTCCGTATCCCCTTCTTTGCCTCAGCAAAGGGCTCTGTAGTGGCTCAGTATTTCTAAATAAGAGCTTACCTAAAGATTTCCCTGTGAAAACAAATATTTCTGATACTCAAGGATATTGCAATGGGCGTGCTGAATTAAGCTGAACATAAAGATATCAGCTGCAACCTTATCACATAGTTGACTTTCCTCATTGTTTCCTTGTATCTGGCAGAGATCTCTGAAACAACTGCCTTTAATCTACTTCCCCTGGGGCTGAAGGTACCAGCTAGTTTTAGTTAAAATGACTGATTTTCTGATTTTCCAATAACATCTTGGGCAGCAGTAAGGCTGCCTTCAATAACCTGTTTTCAGTGGGCTAAAATCAGATTGTCTACTGGGAAGATTTCAAGAACTGTGGCTGGAAAAATGAATTGGGATTCTGAAGATCACATAACAGTGTAGGTGGGAAGGAACCTCAAGAGATCTTCTAGGTCACATCCTGCTCCAAGATGAGCCAGCTCAGGGCCCTGTCTACTTGAGTCTTGAACATCTCCAAGGATGGAGATGTCTCTGTATAGAGGTATCTCTCTGCCTCTCTCCCAGTCTCTCTGGGCTCTTGTTTTGGTGCACCCCAGCATTTCTCTTAACTTCTGATTGGAGTTTTTCTTGATGCCCATCATCGTTTCACTGGGTACTTCCAGGATGAATTTGGCTCCATATCCTCTATAACCACCATCCAGCAGGTGTGGAAGACATGCGCTAAGACATCCTACTACCACCATAGTCCTTTCTTCTCCAGACTGTCCAAACTCAGCTTTCTCAGATGGGCAAGGATTCAGGTCTCAAGGAAGATATAATACAATGATTAGTCACATGGTCTGAACTTTTGGGTAGACCTGTGCGGTGTCAAGAGTTGGACTTGATGATCCTTAAGGGTCCCTTCCAACTCAGGATATTCTATGATTCTATGATTCTATGAATATTATAATATTAGCAAAGTATTAGATATAGATACAGGATGTGGGCCCTATCCAGCATAAAATCATGAAGTCTCCCAGATTGTTATTCTTTGCTCTGGGTAATTTATAAGGAAAACAAAGTAAACACTATTGGGCAGTAGAGCTTTGCTCTGAAGTAGTATTAAATGACCAGAAATTATGTTTTTTTCAGGTTACAGCCTACTGGAAAAGCTTAAACTGGAAGATGGGAATGAAGGCTGTAAAAAACTCTGCTTTTCTGATAGTTTCCTCATTTGGGGATGTTGTAGGAAGCTCCACAAACCTGTTAGTCTACTGGCTGTTCCTAGTACAATGATTTTCCTCAGCAGGAAATAGAAGTGAAGACTTACATAATCAAAATTCTATTTTAGCCATTGTAAATCTACCCAAAAAGAAGTAATCTTCCTGCCTCATCAGCTCAAATGCATCATCCCCATGCACACATATTCATCCTAGCCTTTGTTGATGGCTTTTTCCTCATGAAGCAAACTCCTTTCACTGCTACATGTTCTTTATAGTAGCAGATGTTTAATAACACCAGTTATTCCCTCTTTCCCATCCGTTTCACCTGCTGTGTCACAGACATGCATACAACTGTCTTGCCCCAAAATCTGAGACAAATCAACTAATAAAATAGCTGAAGTGCTCTTTCAGAGGCTTTCTAAAGCTCACCTCCGAGTATGGTAGAAGGAAGTACTTTTAAAACAAACCAGCATTCCATCAAAGGGAGCAGAATTAGATGAGCCATTAAAAACTTGCACTTAGGAAAAAAAATGGCTGCATAATTATTACTATGCAGTAATAATATAATAAGCTGTTTCATCCTAGAACTTTGAGATGCATTTCCTTCACTTACTTTGAAATCATATAGTTGATCTTCATAGCTAAGAAACTCTCCTGCCCATTCCAGCCTGGGAAGGTCTCTTTCAATACTGCTTGCTTCAGGAGCTCCATTCCAATCTTCCTACCTATAAGGGGACAGAGGAAAGCACATACCTTGCAGGCCAGATTCTGACATACAAAGGTCTAGATATACTGATAAATAATTTAATCACTTTTAACATAGTTCTTAAAAACCTTCATAGTTCTTAAGAACCTTCAGTTCTTAAGCCCTTACCTTGACCTACTTCCAACCCCTTATTCATCCACATTTTAGCTTGTATTAGCCCACATACAAATCATTTAACCCAAGATGATTTTGACCTACATTTTATATTCCAGAACTCTTATCTGTTTTTTGAAACTGTTATACTTCTTTCACTTTACACACAATGTGGATAGCTTTGGAAACACTCCGTTATCACATTTATCTCAGATTATTTTACACCTGTTAAATAAAAGGGCCTATTAGGAATTTGCAAGATGACTTACATGTGTAGTCCTTGCTTTCATAAAAAGTGCCAATATATGCATCTGAATTGCTGGTACGTAAAATGGAGAACTGTCTGAATTGTTGTTTGTATAGAGGAAATTGTTTGAGGTTTAAATCCAACCTGTCTGGTTGGAAATGTTTCCTTCCCTTCTCTTTCTGAGTACATATTTTACAGCATGCTGCAGATCTCTGATTTATTTTGCTAACTTCTTTCCTTGCTGAAAGGAATCCCTGCTTTCCTGAAATCCCAAATTCATTGTGTCTTCGTCCTTTTTGCTCAACTTTGATGAAGACACCACTAAAATTTTAATACCAAATGATGTCCTGCTTTCAGAACATATTTTTGACTTGAATTCCTTTAGCTTTGGAGCCTCACAGTTGCTGAATAAAAAACTTTTTTTTTTTTTTTTTCCAGGCATTAAAAAAGAAAAAACACACAAATAATTGAGATCCATGATAACTTACAATGATTACCTAGGAATTCTGCCTCCAAAGCAAAATAATTGACTCTGTCTGACAGAAATAACCCAAAGTTCTCTATTACCACTGTAAATGAAAGCAGCCAGTGACCTCAGATGGATTATATGTAAAGGTTCTGGAAGAAGGTAAGGAGTGAGCAGGCAGGATTTATTGCCTCAGCTCTCAAATCTCATGTTAAGGGAAAAGGCATGACAGGTACCATGCTTGGCAAATATGAGAAATACCTTTGGGAGGGGCACTGTTAACATCTGTCCTTATCCCCAACTGCTAATGCAGGGTTGGTCTATTCCTTTGGCACTTGAAAGCCATCCTGAATGTCACAACTACTTCTGGGCTCACACTAAAAAATACCAGTCTGAGTTCTCATTTTTAAAGGCATCAGAGATGCCTAGGGAGCGCTTTCCCCTGTGTGTCATGAAAAAATACACAGATCATTTCTGTTTTGGATGACTGATGTTTGCCCTGCACTTCTTAACTTTTCAAAAGCCTTAAAAACAATGCTTATACAGAGAAAGAAGTGGACCTGATCCTTGCTTTCATCTTGAAGTCATAACCCCAAGCTTCCACTTTTCATCTCACAAGTCCATTGTCTACCTGTCAGGGTGTTGAGCACATAAATAGCAATTAATCCTTAGCATGACCCAGCCGTTGTTGAATTTGTACCTTGTTAACCTTTATTATTAACACTAATTCTGTAAACAATCAAAATTGTACTAAGTGCTCTCCACACCCATGGACTAAGTCTTAAGTGAGATAGTGAGAGCTAGCCTGAATAGAAAGAATAAGGAAAATATTTTGTGGATATTAGGACTACCATGCACAAGGTTGCTGATGTTCTGTTAAGGGGTAGAATTACGGCAGACAGTTACAAGAGTTTTTGAAAGAACAACACATGCAGATGCTATCCCACCCCAAAGGGAGGAATGACAGTAAAAGTATGCAGTTATGTGGCTGTTCCAAAATTGCAAGCTTTTTTTTTTTTTTTTTTTTTTTTTTTTTCAATTATGTCTTCATTATCATTGATTAAATATTGCACTTTCAGTTATATGACCATCTCGTTCTGGTTCTAAGAGAGTAGATCATTATGAGTGTAATAGAAACACTGTTAGATTGTAGGAGAATGTAATGAACAATACAAGGATAAACTTGCAGCTGGGGTGCACAAAAAGCAAGAGAGTAAGTGAGAGAAGAGACAAAGGATGTTCATGGTGCGAGGTGACAGAAGGAATTTATTCTATTTCAATATTTAAGGACTTGGTTTCTACACTGCACCTTTATTAAGGAACTACATATATTCTGTACACAGAACATTCATCTTAAATTAACTTTTGGCAATGTCAAGACGTACCATAGTCCAGCCCTTTCTGAGTAATCCTCACTTTAAGACCAGGATTAGCTTCAAGTTGTAAAAACAGCAAACACAGCAGCAAAGAATACCACATCTTTAGCATCTTCTCACCTTTGTCACAGGGACCTGTTAACAACATTTATGATGCAAGTGTGATTGTAAATGATGCATACCACGAGTCACAAAAAATCTTTATCCATCACTGTTCCCTCAAAGAGACTGGAACAAGGGTGGATAGTCATGGGCTGTTTAGCCAGTGGTCTATTGCACAAAGCAGTGAATGCGGGAGCAAAGAGATATTTTTGATTAATGGATAGCACTTTGCTAGGCATCAGTTACTGGTGAGACTGTGTGGTTCTGCTCCTCTACTCTATGCTTTCCCACCCATGTTTTGGCTGGTTTATTTTACTGTGTCCTACCTCCTGCAGAATGAACATGTCAGAGCAATACCTGTTGAGAAGGAGCATGCCTGTTTTAAAAATAAAGCACTTCTTTTTTTTTTTTTTATATATATATATATATACACGTTTATACAAACACTGATACATGCAATTGACCAAATCAACTCACAAGAAGGGACTGCAATGGTAAATTCAAAACATACACAAGAATTACACTGTGATCACATGGGAGGAGAGAAGGGTGCCATGGCAAGAGACTGCAGCATAGTACATGTATGTCTGAGTGCAAAGCAAGACAGTGAGCCACTATGTGGTGGGACACAACCACATAACACAGCTTCACAAAAGCAGTGGTAAATGATTTTTTTTCCTCTCTATTACACTTTTCTATCACAAAATTAAGGTTCCTTTGTTCAAAACTCTTGCATTCATCCTATTTTTCACCAGCAATGATAGCCACTGTTCAATTCCCTAGAAACAAAGCTGTTTCTCAAGACAACTTCAAAGCTTCTAAGTGCTGTGTTTGGAAGTTGTTAGGGACCTACAGTAATTTTACTTGGGCTTTAACACTGAGGAGACTGGCACACCCTTTTCCAAGATTTATGAATGTGATCATGGTACCTGTCATTAACAAAAACATGTTAACTAATGAGTAGCAAAAAGGTCTTACTAGTTTCTAAAGTAATCCAGCCTCTAAGATCTTCCCTGGATTTCCAATAAACACTACATCGTCTTGATCAACTTCTGACAATTTATTCCAAATCTGCCAGAAAACATACAAAAGTATAAAAAAAAAAAAAAACAAACAAACAAGGAAACAAACCCCTCCAACTCTTTGGTAGTCTTACTTCTGTGTTGTGACTGTGCTGTGACTGATGAGGCCAGACTCCAAACAGCTGCAAATTCAGTATCTACCCAGTACCTCAGAAAATACTGCTCTTCAAGGGACTTCTGAACTGTAAGACAAACAAAATGCATCATCACTATTGTTCTGATATCAGTTCTCTGAAGGAATTCTTGTGAAATTACCCCAATAAACTATGCACGAAAAAGTGGTTTCAGGAGAAAAATGAGTAACTCTGAAAACATTCTGACAATTTTTGAAAATCCCTCTTTAATTGGTCTTTCCATCTCTAGTTCTTATGCCTTTTTGGTTTTCTCTATTTTAACTGACACAAAATGAAGAATTATTTTAAAGTACCAATGTTATGTTATGCAAAACAGCCAGCTGGAGTCACAAATCCTAAAGTTGTTCCAAAAAGTGCCCCAGCTTTTCCTGCAAATGTAACTTTTTCTAGCCTACTCCTTCACAGTCAAGGAAAAATCAATATAAAACAACAACAACAAACAGATTTTTTATCATTAAAGCACACAGATTTTTATCTAATCTATCTAACGAGATTCCTAGGCAAGGTACCTCATTCTCATTGAATGTCTTTCCCACTGAGGAATAAAACCCAGCCATCTCAGTAACCACTGTGCTTTGTTAGTTAAACGTTTTTGTTTGGCTCTTAAATATTTCCCAAGTGGGAAGTGGAAAAGCACAAACAATTGAATTTCATGGCACTAAAAGATGGTATTTCATATGCTTTCTCAAATCAACAAGCTTTACTTTCACACTCCAAGGGTGATATTCTTGGTTTCAACAAAGCCCCAAGTCTTTGTCAGAATCAAGAGTTGATTGTACAAGCTTAGTCAGATGACCACAGCAGACAGAACTAAGGAGATGGAAGCTGTCATCTGACTGATAACCTAAATCAGACCTGCCATTTTCATTGTTGATGACAATAGATGACAGACAAATCGCTCTGATTTTTATCTTCAGTAACTGAGCATGTATCAAGCAATTGAAGCATTTGATGTAAATACAATCGATGTAAATAATTCTCTTAATTCTTTTGTCTTCTCAGAGATAGAGTATGCAAGTACCTTAAGAAGAAGAAAAAGATAAAAAGCTGCTTTGTTTCAGTCGGTGTGTCTGTCTGACCCTAATGAAGTACTACTTACCAGTCTGCAGATATCATGTTTGGGTTCCCCCTTGTGAATTGTCTGCCAAAAGTTTAAATAAAACTTACAGTAAAGATTACAGCTGAAACCCACCTAAGAACTAAGAAAGCTTCTGATACAAAATATGTCACTACCATTGTCTTGTACAGACTTAACAGAGCCATAAAAACACACTATCTTAAACTGCCCAATCTTTAGAATATCTCTGAAAAAGAGTTTTGTCAATGTCCTGTCTTGGTCTATCACAAACAATCCAGTTGCAGTCCACAGTGTGCTCACAGAAGAATTTCTTTCACTTCCAAAAATTCAGGAAAGAAGTCTCAATAGTTAAGAAACACAAGACAAACAGTTCTCAAATATGACAGTAAGTATAGTGTCTACCCAACCTGCACTCCAGAAAGAACATTTAGTTTCACAAATATCCCTGCTGTTAGCACAGAACTGGGGTTGCATATTTCAGTTTCTTCCTTGCTCCATTGTTTCTAGTTACTCTGCTGCATGCTGAAGAACAGGTAGGCTTTCTGCAGCTCACCCTGCGATATCAAATCAAAAAGGACTCAATGGCTTCACGGTTTTAACCCTTCCTATTCACTGATATTCCATATGGAAGATTACCTGAGGGAAAAGGAATACAAAATTTATATGGTTAATGGGAAAGAGAGATTGGCTGTAATGCTTAAAGAAACCAGAAAATGACAGAGACTGAAGTTTGCTAAATGACATAAAAACAGGTGATCTTCTGCTCTCTACAGCCACAGCAAAGCCTTGGAGTGGAGCTGTCAGAGAACTATAATCTGTGCCAAGCCACAAAATAAAAAAACACAAAAACAAAAACCAAAAAAACATAGCCGCAGTACTCACACAGAACTAATTTGATAATAATGATGGATAACTATGTTGATGGGCAGTCATCTTATGAGCTGATGGAAAAGAAATACACATGTTCCACCGTTTGAATCCATTTAGTTCAAATTCCTGACTTCTCTGACTGTCCTATCCTAGTACCCGAGCCAGAACCACTTGATTTATTTTTACCAAAGTCCATTTATTAAAAATCTTGGTGTTCTTGTCATAGCGCTGCTGCGCACTGCACACTGCCATTATGGCTGAGAACTGCAGGGGTGCTCGTAAGCTGGTCCCCAAGAAAAAGGGGAGGAGTAAGAAATACGGCTATGTTGAAAAGGAATGCAGCAGGCATAGATATCTGGGATCTGCCCAGACTCAGACCCCAATCTAGCATTTGAGTAGGTCTGTTCTAAGTTTTCTTCTCTGATTTCCTTCCAGTTTTTTGGCTCAATTATGAGACTCTTGCAAACATTTGGAGCAAGAACAGAGCTGTGTCAGGTGGTGGTATGTTTGCCACAATGGGTCCTGACCACCACAAAAGCCTGTGAAATAGAATTCAAATGGAAAGAATAATGAACTCTAAAAAATATTACCTATTCAATTACTTGTGGAGCTGACAGCATGAGGATGTGCTCCATGTGCAGCCTCTACCCTGGTTTTATATAAATTGCAAACCCGTAAGAAGTCGCCATAGACTCCTAGAAAGTACATGCAGTGATCTCAGTAAGAAAAACCTAACCCTTTTGGTTCCTCACAAGACAAAGGTAATCTTCCTGTGAGAATCTTCCTCCGTGGGTGAAGAAGCCTCCTACTATGACCCAGGGAAATGTGATTTTGGTCTGCTAATGCAAAGGTATCAAACTCTGCCTCTAAGATGTTACTTCAAAAAAAATTTGCCATGTACAAAGGAGTTCAGAAGTGAAAAAGAAAATAAAAGAAAAAAGCTCTAATATGCTTTTGAGAGGTAGAGTCTGATCTATGAAGAAAGAGCGAAAGATTTTATTGATAATTTTATCAAGAATTATCTATAACATGATTTCCTAAGATACCTAAGAGAATAATATATTCTGTGACTCAGGAGGTCCCTCACCAGTCTAAGGCTCCCACATCATTGCTGACAGCATTAGAGAAAAGGCAGTGCAGCAGCCAGCTGGGTGACTGCTGGCAGGAGAAATCCTGCAGGGTATTCTTGATTCAGACATCTCTGACAATTTTTTTACTGCCTCCAGCAAAGGAGTCCTTTGATCTTTAGGCAAGAATGATGAAGGAAAGCAACATAAATTATACAGTACTTCTGATACTTTAATATACCTTTTAGGAGTAAAGTTGACCACCATCAAGCCACAAGAACCTAGGAGGTTCTTTCCCCTGGCTTTGATTTGAACCTCCTTCCCCCGTGACAATCTCAAAATGTTACTCTGGACTTTCACAAATCTGACGACACTGCAGTCTTCATGCCCTTCTGCTCATCCTACCATCTCTGCCATCTTTTAATGTGGCCCTAGTCATAAAAAACACCAGTATTGCAAGGGTTAATACATATGCATGTATATATATTTATACATCTTATAAAACGCACTCTTTGTATTGGCAAATACAGAAAGAAAAACAATGGAAAAGGTCCACTGGTTCAGAGCTACTGTACTCAGCTTTCAGAAAAAAAAATATATTCCATGAGGTATTTAGTTGAACCAAAGAGACCTTTACTTTTTATAGTCCTCCCTTGGCATGGGAAGCTGACTGCAGGTCAACAGGACTACAGCTATATTAAGTTTAAAATTTCTCAAGAGAAATGTTACCATTAGGACTCTCAATAGTTCTTTGGTGAAATGGTTTCTATTACTTTTTATGCTGACCACGTGAGGAAAAAAAAACAACTAGATAAAGTACTTTGAGTTGAGAAACCAGTGTTGTCTCTTAACCTACTTCATGCTGACAAAGAACTTTCTTTTGTCACCATATTGTATAGTCTTTTCAAATTAATTTGACTAAAAAAAAGTCATCATTTCTGATAAGGGTGAACCATGCTGAAAGCCAAAACTCTTCTGTATACAACCATTTCTTCAAACTTGTAAGTACACAGTTTTTTTTGTACTATTTTTGCAGACTGCCTTTCCCAGCCTGATGTCAACTTCATACCTGGCCATTGGAAATCCTTCCCCAATAGATGGAGACAAAAGAAAATCAAAATGGTGGAGAAAAATATTACTCATCAAGTAACACCCCTTTTAAAAGGATGTGTGAGTACAAAAATAAGATGGTGGTTCTTGGTCATTTGAAATTGGCACAGGCAAACTTGGAAGCTATGCAAAATGTTTTAGCCTTTTAACATGATTATTTCTCAGTTTTTCCTGTTTTCTATTTACTGTTGTGTGCAGAGCATGTCTGAACCTTACACGGTGGCATGACTCATGAAATTCAAAGGGAAATTTAGCAGAATGTCAGCAGAAATGCTCATTTGTAACTGGTATATCTGGTTACCTAATAATGATTAATACAGCCAGGTCTTGAGAAACTGAACCATCTTACTTCACACAACTCCCTTAGCTTGTTCAAACTACTAAAATGGTGCTTCTGCTGGAAACATCACAACTGTATCCATGAGCATTTCTCAGACTAGGGGAGCCTTCTCCTTTCTAAGGAAGAGCACAGAAAGAGCTGTCATGAAGCCACTGGGAACACAGAAGGTGACTGGGACATGGACATGGACAACACAGAAAGGCAAAACAGAGCAGGATGCCACGGCCACTAGAAAATGGTCACAGTGTTGAAGCAGGAGCATGACTCATTTTGGAGTCAGCCCTCTCCAGGACAGAGGAAAGCAGTTTTTGACAGGCATGGTGCTCATGATCTGTCCTCAAACATTCTTTTTTTCTGTCCTTTTTTTTGTCCCCGCCTTTCCCACTTCCTTCCAGTTTCCCACATCTCTGCCACAGCAGCATATCCTTCTGGGGTTTATCCAGGATGCAGCCCCATTTTATTACTGCATAAATATGTCTGAAACTGGGCTAGTGGCAACAGATGCAGCAAGCTTCTTAGGAACTATCACTTGTTTTAATGCTCGCAGTTGGTATGTAAGATGAAGATAAATGTAACTAGCATCAGCTCTTTCATGGTGCAGTGAGTGGTATTCTTTCGTTTTGGTAGTGTCTTCACCTTTCATCATCAATACAAGCATGTCCTTTTTATTCAGAACTTTATTGACATGTTGAAAACAAAAATGGCTGCCCACCAGTTTTAGAAGTATTTGACACCAAAATCTTAATGAAATTTAACTATATTTACCTGGGTTGGATGGCCATGTTTACATAGAGTGGCATGAGATTTGGCTTGTAGCCCAGAACAGAATTTCACAAGTTTGATTCTCCTCTTTCTGACTGGCCTCATACATGCTGAAAGCACAGAGACAGGGCCATTCCTGTAGCCATGGAGTTAAGAAAGGTAAAGTGATACAAGAAACTGCACTTGATGGGAGCTGTGCAAGCTGTCTTTCAAGTTCACTCTGCCTACGGGTATTTAAATATTATATTCCTACAAAGTATGATTTTCCTGCACCTTGTAGTACTCATTCCTTGTGTGGAGAAATGCAGTTAATTGTGCTGTTAGAAGGAAAAATCATGATCATCTAAGAATAAGCATTATTCAAGTTACTTGGAACTCAGTCTTCCATTTAATATGATTCTTCAAACTCAGTACAAACTTGAATATTGTGCCTTTTGCATTTTTTCCGTCAACTTTCTGCCAAGTGGATATTTCCAGGTGAAACGGAATACTCTTAACAAAAAGTAGTATCAGGTGCAGGGAGATGCCTTTTTTCAAGTCTGAAAACTTCAGCTGAAGTGCAACTAATGCCAACATAGTAAAGTCTGCTACACTTCATATGTGATAGTATTATTCGGGTGCAGGGGCTAAGGCGTTAGATCTGAGGTGATAAGGAAAGTATGAAGGAATTACGAGTCCTTTTATAACGGGACGCGCTCTTACGGCTGTACCCTCCCTCAGCCCTTCCCCTGCCACCTGTTCCCAAGAACTCCCCCCCCCAGAGCGCACCACACAGCACACAACAAGCCCTCATTGAGATCTTTATTCTTAGAGACAACACCCAACGCGGTATTGAACCGAAAAGAAGGAAAACACCAAAAAAAACACCTCAGCTGACGACCAACCTCCCCCCCCCCGCACTGAGGGCACCAACGGCCGCCCCTCAGCGCGGCGCATGCGCGGCAGCCCAAGCAGCGCCCCGAGGGCGGTCCCGGGCGGGGCGGGGCGCGGCGGCGCGGCGCCAACCAAGCCAAGGCGGCGGCGGCGGCGGCCCGGCAGCACTCACGCCCGCCGCCGCCACCCGGGGCTCGGTGGGGCCGCGGTCGCAGCGCCCGGTGGCCGCCGGTGCCGGTGCCGCCGCCGCCATGAAGCTGCGCGTGCGGCTGCAGAAGCGGACGGCGCCGCTGGAGCTGCCGGGGGCGGAGCCAACGCTGGGGGAGCTGCGCGCGCAGCTGTGCCGGGCCCTGCTGCCCGCCTGGGGGTACAGGTAGCGCGGAGCGAACCACCCCGCGGAAGGAGGGGGGGGGGGGGATGCGGGGGGAGGTGGGGCTGTACCATTGTGGGGTGGAGAGGGGGGGGTTGGGGTATATCACCCCTGCGGTGGCGCTGCCGCCCCTTGTGGGGCGGGCCGTGAGGGGGTGGGGGGGGGGTTGGGGGGGGTCTCTGGTTTTTATTAAAATAAAAAAGTTTAAACCGTGAGGAAGTCTTGGCGGTGTTTGTAATAAAGTCTGTTGAATCCATTGAAGACGTGTGTGTGTGGAAGTGGCTCGTCTGGGGGCGGGTTTTGCGGGGTTTTAAGGCTCAGCCTCCCTGTGGGGACCAGGCGCTGGCAGGCTGTGTTACCTCAGCAGGCGTTTTATACGTGGTGCCCTCACGCTGACCAGCTCCCTTTATGTCGGTTTTCTTGTTGTAATCACTTTCTTTAAAGGAGCCCTTTTCACTGCCTTCGTTTGTAACTAGTGCGCTAGAGAGCGGCTGTGGGGTTTGAAACAAGTTTTGGTGCTTAATCGGATAGCCAGGGGGTTGAGTCAGCAACGCTAAATATACAACCGGCCAAGGTTATGTAAAAACAAGATAAAGTTTGTTTTGCAAAGTTCGGTATCTTCTGGTCTGGAGTGCACCTGTTTGCTCTCCTTCATAACCGCTTTATGAGTGGTTACAGTAGGCACCGCTGGGCTTCCCAAGCAGCTACAGCTACTTAAAATGTATTTGGGGAGAAAAATAGGAGAAAAAAAAATCACAAAGTAATCTTTTATCGCTTTTCCCTTTGTGTCTTACTAACTATAAATGCATTAAAACCCATGGGGTAGAACTATTGTAGTACGTGATACGTGTTTCTAACTATACCGCTGTTACCTCTCATACCCAAACGGAGCCAACCACATTTCATTTTTTTTCCCTATTATTTTGCAGTTCTGATACAGAGTTTTCAATAACGTTGAACAGCAAAGATGCTCTTACAGAAGACGAGAAGACTTTGGCTTCATATGGGATTGTTCCTGGTGATTTGATATGTTTATTGCTAAAAGAAAAAGATGCCAAACCCAGCCTACCTCCTCCCTCATCTTCTAATCCTCCCACGCTTCAGAATGGTCACGAGACATCCACCGTGATCCCCAGCAGAAGTCAGGCCGACAGTCCGAAAGAAGAAAGGCAGGATGGACAATCTGCCAACCAGAAAGCTCAAGAGGAAGTTCAAAGTAATGATGACAGGGTAAGGATGTGAGACCTGGCCTGTACAATGCAAAGCAAATTGTGCACATTTGCAAAGTGCACGATTCCTTTTTCATGGGTTGTAAGTTCCCTGTGATTTGGATGTTACGGAATGAGAGGCCTGCCTGTATTTCTTGTGTGTGGAGGTTATGTTGCTGAGACAGCTCCTGCCATGTGCTTCATGGAATCATCAATGTTGGAAAAGACCTCCAAGATCATCTGGTCCAACCATCCCCCTACCACCAATGTCATCCACTAAACCATGTCCCTAAGCACCAAGTCCAACCTTTCCTTAAGCACACCCAGAGATGGTGATGCTACCACGTCCCTGGGCAACCTGTTCCAATGACTGACTGCTCTTTCTGAGAAGAAAGGTGTACATCTGTATGACCCCATATACTTGTTGCAGTTAATAGGCACATTTTTTTGTATGTTATTCAGTGGTTTGTTTCCTGTGTGACAGTATATATAATAGTTAAGCAGGTAACTTCACCCACCAGCTGCTGGGTCCTAAGGTGAAAGGAGGCTTTCTGGAAGAAACTCTGTAGGTGCCACAGTGCTTGGTGCCTATCTCGTTAGGTGATTATGTCCCTGCTAGGCAGGAGCTAGAGAAGCTGATCATTCTTTTTAAAGCAATTAATTCTTTGTTTTGAAATAAATGTTTAATACAAAATGTCCCTTACTACAGCTTTTATACAAGGAATATTGCTAAGCATACTTACAAAAATATTGTTTTGAACTATAAGAGTTAAGATTTAGGATGAAAAGAATTGTAAGTAGTGAAAGTGAATGTAGTTGCTCCATTGTCACAGGAGCAGTATGCCCTTTGCACATGGTGCTGTGGGCACACATGGTCCTTATCTGTTGGTCAGGCCATCTTTAGCTCTGCAGAAATCCATCGTTTATTTCATTTTTCAAATGTGAAAAATTCTTACATCCTCCTCCAAAACTACAGTTACAGAAAGGTGTCCAAGCAGCTATGCATCATTAAAGTACAGCTGTAGAAATCTGCAAAACTGTTTTTAACGGGGCCTATGTGCGTTGTTCGTAATGAGAGGCAGGAAGCTCCCTGGGTGGATGGTCACGCCTCTTGTAAAAACGTGAAGGTGTCTTGTGCCATTGAACATGCATGTGGGAGAGAAATAGCTACAGCTCCTTTAGGCTCTTTTTTTTTTTTTCCTTTTTCGTCCTCTTCCCATAGATAAATCCAGCCATGGTTTTAATTCACTGCTTTTTTTAGTTTGTAGGTAGTTTTATAAGTTACGTAATAACATGGTGTGATTTTGGTGGGAGAAAAGAAGCCCAACAAAACCACAGCCCTCCTCAATTGTTCTATTGGTATTTTTTTTCAGCTATATAAGCCTATTATATTTTTAAGGAGTCTAAGCTAATCTCTTTACGTGCTATGCGTGTTGGTGTACCCCAGTGACTAAATTATTCCAGTATATGTTAAAAGAATTCTGGTGAAGGTTTGTTATGCTACCAATTTATCTTCGAGTACTATATGAAATAAAACAACTGACTTTTTTTTACAAAGGGCTTGCATTATAAGTATTAAAAAAAAAATAAATACAAAGGCTACGTGTATAATCCTAGTCTCCAAATCCCAGTGTTCAACTGGGATTCTAGAAAATGTAGACGAAACGAGTATGTACAAGTTGCGTGGGAAATCTGTAGTGTAGACTTGGGGCCCATGAAGGCTATGGTAAGCAGGTAAATAATACTGATGTATTTAGAGGTGTAAATTTCTGAATGTAAATGTCTTTTGCTATCCCTTGAAGGCAGGATCCAGCATAGAGTTTCCTTCTGGATTAGTCCCAGAGGATGTCGATCTGGAGGAAGGTACAGGCTCCTATCCCTCCGAACCCATGCTGTGCAGTGAAGCTGCTGATGGTGAGATACCACATTCCTTAGAGATGCTCTACCTTTCTGCTGAGTGTACCAGTGCTGCCGATGCTTTGATCGTTCTAGTACACCTGCTCATGATGGAGACAGGCTACGTACCACAGGTGAGTGCACCACCAAAAAAGAAACTTCCTGGTCAGTGTGAGTACGCTGCAGAACATCACAAGAATGTATGATACAAGATGCCTCTGAAGATCCCCATTGGGCTTTCTATGTCAGTCAGCAGCTGCTGAAGTATCACCTTGTCTTATTTGCCTGAGCAGTATGGCTTAAGGGCAAAGACTAGAGCAGCTTTTAAGGTGTGAAAAAAGAGGCTTGCCTCTGTGTTCCTTTCGGTCCCCATCCTCACTGGGACCCAGCTGGTAACCTCCCATTTCTGCTTTACACTGATGAGTTTGTTCAGATGTTCTTGGATTTTAGCACTTCATTGTAATGCTGTCTTCAATATCAGCATCATCTCAATAGGATTCAGTTCAAATGGTGGCTGACAAGGCTTAGGTCTGCCCAGGTATTGTCACCTAACTTGTATTAACTCAACTGCGTTCAGTTAGGCTTTGGTTCCGCTAACATATTGAGGTATCAAACTCAAAACTTGAGTACCTTATGGCACTGACACTATACAGTGTATGAATTCACCTTTTCTCTTCAGATTTTCAGACTAGCATTATATGTTTACTAGTGTGTGTGACTGAACATGCAAGATAAGACTTGCAATCTGTGGAGGTGGTTTAAGTCTCCTCATCTTCTTTGCAGTGCTAAGTATGTGTATGGAATCAGTTTAGGTGTCTGGTTGACCAGTACCATTTAAAAAATCTGCTAAGTTAACTGTATTCCCATAGCCTGAAATACTATCTGAAGAATACATTTGCTACTGGGAATAGTTTAAGTCTAATTAATCAATAGGCTTGGAAATATGGAATAATTTTCCTGCAAATTTAAGAGGAGAGAGTCTGCTTGTAGTTGTGGTTATGTTGTATCTCCCTATGGGAGTCTGAGTGTTTTCATACTGAAATTGAAAGGAAAGTTGTTAGTCCACTGAGATTTTCAAGTTGATTTCAAGCTATGATTCTTCAAGTCCCATCAGAGATCGTAAGTTCATGGAACAGGTGCAATAACATGTTTCTAATGCACAAATTAACATATATTCAGGAGTTGTCAGAATGCAGGAATAAATGACAGAGTGAAGTACAGATCTCAGAGAAATAGGTGTAAATCTGTATATTGAAAACCTTCTCTGTCAGAAACTGGGACAGAACAAAAAACACTAAACATTTCCTTGTATTTTCTTGGGGAAAACAGTATATACTCATGCAGTTATAGACTGTATCATAACACAGATTGGGGCTAAACTAAGATTTAAATTTCAAGCGTAATTCTGGAATTTTCAAACTTCTAGTCCTCTTCTTCCACTTGTGATGTATGGCGGTATTATCTCTGTATATTTTTAGGGGACAGAAGCTAAGGCAGTATCTATGCCAGAGAAATGGAGAGGGAATGGTGTTTATAAGCTACAGTACACACATCCCCTTTGTGAAGAAGGTTCTGCTGGTTTGACTTGTGTGCCTTTGGGAGATCTTGTTGCTATTAATGGTAAGTTGGTCAAGTTTTCATCCTGTGTACGCATCGTTAAATATCACCATTGTTTAGCAAGATAAAACTCTTATATACTTCCTTACACCCTCTTTGGAACCATAACTTGATTTTCCAGATTGATGAGGTGAGGTACCACTTCATGACGCTGAAAATTTTTGACATTTATTGTCTCAGTATTAGCTTTTTCCCTCCCTTTCTTCAGAACAGATCAGTGCTTGGGGGATTCAACTGGTCTTTTCATTGTAACGTTGTAAAAATCCTGTTTTATGTGTTTCATTTCATAAGAACTGTGTTATACATTACCAAAGACTAAAAAGAGGGAGATTTGCTCCAGCTACAATGTTTTGTTTGGTCTTATGTTCTTTACAAGACTTATAAACAACTCGTGGACTACATAATAGCTTTAATGTGTAATCTTTCTTGAAGCATGTTAACAGTCTAACTGTGGTCTCAAAAACTGCATTTATTTGATACAGAAAATTTAGGGAAGTCTAATGTTTTTTGAAGCAACTTCCATGTCACTAGATGTGTTTTTTTTCTTTTTTCATATTTTATTTAGCATTTGAGCAATTCCATGTTTTTCAAAAAAAAAAATAAAAAATTGAGCTTTATTTTTACTCAAGATACCTTTGATTAAAATTTGTAGGCTTTCTTGTTAAACATGTAGCTGCTTATGCTAGTTTGTGTAAGCATATAATGTATTCTCAGAACATGTACACAGTTTGCTTTCTGAAATTACAATCAAATGTTTTAACCAAGTCAGGCTAGCTTTATATTCATAGTAGTTGCAACACTGTCCTAGTGTTCACATAGTAAGACTCTTGAATCTTCTTCTAGAGTTTATAGCATTTGAGTTAATTTTTTTAATGACTGGGTTGTAATAATGGCTTGCTGTGTGTACCCCTTCTAGGTGTGTTGCATTTATTTCCATGGGATAGAATTGTTGAAGACAATGCTTGGTTTTTGCCACTAAGATATTTTTTTTTTCTTTACTATTTTAAGTTCCAGTTTATTTTTCTGAAACTCTTATTTATCTAGCTGCTTGAAGCCATTTAGTATTTTTCTGGAGGGGAGTTGGTAAGGGAGTAAAGTAAAACACCTTCTGAGAGTAAGGCGATAATAAAGTGGTCTTTGTCATCTCAATATGTTTTCAATTTTGATTTTCTTCTTATATTTGCAGCAACATTAAAAATCAACAAAGAGATTAAAGGTGTGAAGAGAATACAGCTACTGCCTGCGTCCTTTGTTTGCTTTCAGGAACCAGGTATGCTTGAGCTATGATACTGATAACGGTAAACTGAAGAGTAAGGGAGTAGAGTAACACAGTGGTTAAGGATATTCTTCAGTTTAAGACTGAAGTGGTAAAAAATAGCGAGAAAGAATAAAAATGTGGTCATCATTTAAATGGGCTGCTGCTTTTTGGTAGAAGGAATTCAGCGTATAGCCATTTCCTTGTATTTTGCTGCTAAAACAATTTGAATTTCTCGGATTCACTGAGTAAGAAAAGGACTTTGCAAAGCCTGAGTCATCCTTTGGCCCATATGCCTCTTACTTATGAAGTCCTGAATTTATGTGTGGATCTCTGAGGCAGCAATGCTGGACTGTACCCTCTTTCTGCCTCATATTTCAGGACTTTAGAGGCTGACAGTACCTACAGTCTTGCTGTGGTGCTATCACTGTTGTATTATTTTTGTTAGAAAATATGTGCTGACTGCATAGCTCTCTCCAGGATGCCAAAATCAGAGGAATACTAAGGTTGGGTTGGGCAGATGGATATAGATCCTTTGTCAGCAGAGTAGCCTGACTAGCCTTTTGTTTTATGAAGCATTAATGAACCTCTTTGTTGCCAGTTGAGGCTGACTCAGTGTCGTACGCTGTGTCCTCAGATCCCCAGTCCCTGATTTATGAGGCTAGTCAAAAGGCTGTAAAAGTGTAACTGAGTGCTGAAACGTGTCCAAGATAACGGTACAGTCTTCTGGCTCTCGTTTCTTCAGAGAACGGAATGGGAAAACATTCCTGTCAGAGACGTGAATGTTGCAGGCATTTACAACATAGGTGCATGCTGCCTATGGGCTTTGAAATCCAGGAAAAGAAGTGCTGAAAGCTTGGGAGCCAGTTTGTTTTTGAAGAACTCAGATATTTCTCTTAGTGGTGCTTTTTCAAGCCAAAGGAAAGACTAGCTTTAGCATGGAAATGGCCTGTAGTTTCTTGATTTCATTCCACGGTTGTAACATACTAGCTGCAGATGTGTTCCCATCAAGACTGCAAGCAAAGCACGGTTCTGTTTATAAGAAAACAGTAGTTTTCCTGCTCTTGTATAATCGTTGCATTCTAACCTGCTGAAGTTGAGCTTTTTCTCTCTCTGCTTTGATAGAAAAGGTTGCGGGTGTTTACAAAGACCTTCAGAAATTATCTCGTCTCTTTAAAGACCAGCTGGTTTACTCTCTTCTGGCTGCTGCCCGACAAGGTGAGAAAAAATATTTACAATACAGTACTTCATTTTTGAGGATGGAAGGAAGGGGTGTGTATCTATCCAAAGCTTTAAAGGGAAAAGTGTTAAAAACACTTGAAACAGCTGTTCAGTGGTAAGTACATAGAGAGTAAGAATGAATAATTTATACAAAGGTTAACCTAATTTATTTAGACTGTATTTCAAAAAATGCTCATGTAATGACAATTTCCTGGTTTTGCTATGTAAAGACAGAAAGTCCTTTCTCGTCTCACTTAAAAGATTGAGATGGAATGGCTGTTCTTCATACTTGGTGATGAGAAAATCACACCACAGTAACTTTGTGGCCGTGGTTTTGTAGTTTTGATCTATTTCTTTGTCAAAGCTGAAGAACTTGTATAGCATCGTATTTGGAAGTCAAACCACTGGAATGATCTCCTTGGTAAGTGGTCATTGAGGGCTTGGAAAGGATGGAAGAAGTAACCCTAGCTGGTGTTAGTGAAGCATTAGGAAACTGGGCTTTCAGCGTATAGGTATTGCCATAAAAGATTCAGCCTTGTATTCTGAAGACACAATGGGATTCCCTGTAGACTTCAGTGCAGGAAGGCTTTACGTGAAACATGCTCTGTACTT
Source organism: Aythya marila (assembly GCF_965140915.1). Lineage (NCBI taxonomy): Eukaryota > Metazoa > Chordata > Aves > Anseriformes > Anatidae > Aythya > Aythya marila. The sequence goes on from NC_139042.1 coordinate 150,834,905, forward strand.
AATGTGTTTTTTTTTTGTGGACTCCTGAAATTGGGCAGATTTTTTTTCCTTTACCTATTCCAGCCTTTGTTCTGTAGCCTGTAAACATAGTTAGGCATGTGGTGTGTTTCTTAGGCTCGCAGTGGACAGTGGTGTGCAGTATGAAATGTCATTTGCCCTATTTTGTGCACTCTATAAATGTCCTGAACATTGGGAAACATTTGTTTTATAAGAAGTCGCATCACAACACTTTGTGAGAAAAGTCATTTAATAAGGCATCAAAGGGAAATGATTGAAGGGAGAAATTATAATGTCCTTCCTTTCTTTAGAGTCTTCAGAGTAAGCTCTGCACCATTTCGGTAATGCTTCTATTTCCTCCACTTTGTAGCACTGAACTTGCCAGATGTTTTTGGGTTAGTGGTCCTTCCTCTTGAGCTGAAGCTTCGGATCTTCAGACTCCTGGATGTCCGTTCGCTCATCTCCCTGTCTGCTGTTTGCCGGGATCTTTATGCAGCTTCAAATGATCAGCTTCTGTGGAGGTTTATGTACCTGCGAGATTTCCGAGGTAATGTCGAGATGCATGTTTTCTCTAATTCTTATGTGAACAGAGGGATTAGGTCTGACAGATTTTGTCAAGAGGCTCCTTAAGGAACCACTTCTGTTTTTTTAAACGCTGGGAGGAAGTAGAGTCTTTTACAATACTAACCAGTACAGTTGGTCAGGGGTAATTCAGGTGGATATGCTGTTTTCTGCTTTGAAAAATGGTGATAGCCTGCAGTCATTTCTCATGGACTACGTAGTTTTGGCCATCATGTGGTACAGACTTTTTGTTGTTTTTTTCATCTGTTTCCCTGGGTAGTTTGGTGCACGGGCTATTGCAGATACTAGAGAGTAGAGGGAAGGGATATTCCTTCCAGCAGTCCCTTATAAGAGATTGCTATAAGAGATTGATTTCTGATAGTACTTCCCTAGATAACCTTATTTTTTCAAAGATGGGAATGGTGTTTCTGGGATATCTTACTAAGTTTTGAGATGATGCCTTACGTAGAATAGGTGTATGAGCAGCTTACCTACTGGATTGTCCTGGAGCTTAATTCTTTTTAAAGCCACATTATCTTTTTTAAGCCACATTATATATAAAAATGTATTTTTTATATATAAAAATGTATTTTTTATATAAAAATGTGTTTTTTCATCTCCTCCTGCAAGTTCCCACAAAATGGGGCATCCTTGTCATGAATGCTACTTAAAAGGGATTGCTCACTTTAATCTTTTTGCTTCTCTTGCAGATCCTATTGCAAGGCCTCGTGACACAGACTGGAAAGAAGTAGGTAACTTCTCAATATAATCTCTTTGAGAATAGTCTACATAGGATAATTTGAGGCTAAAGCATTGACTTGGGGAGGCTGTAGTTTTAAGTTCTATTTTAAAAGTGTGGTGGCCTGTGCACACACATTGAGTTTGATCAGAGTAGGAGAAAACAGCATCGGTGAGTGACAGTGCACGCATAAATTGCAGGTTACAGGCCCTTCAGACATGTGATTAGCCTTTGGCAGGCAGAGTGGCTGCAGTTCTGGGTTTTAAGAATGAAGAGGAGTTCTTTCTGAGAATTGAACAACTGAATGCAAGTGCTGAAGATGAAACACAAAGTGCTTCTAGACCATAAAATACCTTTGTTTCTGTCTGCAGCTATACAAGAAAAAGTTGAAACAGAAGAAGGAGGCCTTGAGATGGAGGCACATGATGTTTCTGCCCCCTACACCTCATCCAATTCCCTTTCATCCCAACCCGTTTTATCCTAGTCCCTTTCCTCCCAACCCCTTCCCATCAAACCCAATCTACCCCCCCACGATCATTGGTGGAGAATACGATGAGAGACCAACACTTCCATACGTTGGAGACCCAATTAACTCGCTTATTCCTGGTCCAGGGGAAGCACCGGGCCAGTTTCCTCCATTCAGACCACATTTTGACCCCATTGGTTCCTTGCCTGGAGCAAACCCTACACTTCCAGGACGAGCTGGACCCACTGACAGGTTTCCACCTAGACCCAGCCGGGGCCGCCCCATGGACATTCGCCGTGCGTTCATTTGACTGCTGCTTTCTCCTTCAGTGAATTTTCTAATTCCTGAGCTTGCTTTCTAACTGCAGGAGGTTGCAAAATCCAGGCACTAAAATCTGCCTTCTCTTCAGATTGTTGGAAGGACTTGTGTGCATGATACTGTTTTGACACCAAAGTTAGGGTTTGTTTATGTTCTGGTAACACTGCAGCACCTGGCACTAACATCTGTTTCAAGAAGAGCTATGAGTTAGAACAATTAATGCTGTTCTCTGCCCTCCTCCTCCTCCTCTTTAGTCATCTGTGAAGTGCTACTTAGAGACCAGAAGGATACTGGCCAAATATTTGCTGCATCAGATAAAAAGCACTTTAAATGCAAATCCTATCTTTGTCTGTCTTATTTGAAAAGTTTTATTAATTTGCCAGGAAAAAAAATATTTTGTTTAAAATCTACCTGGCTAATAATCTATCTTAACAAAAAATCTACCGTGTTCCATATAGAATAGGATACTATCACTGTTATGGTACATGTGAGTTCATAATTTTTTTTTTTTTTTTTTTTTCCAAAGATGACATTTTCTTTCTCCTTTTGTTTTTATTAGGTAAAAAGTATTTTTGTGTTATTATGTAATACACAAAGAATACAGGGAAGGGATTTTTAATGGATATATTAGAACACAAATCAATTCATTTTGCAAACAACTGAGTAAACTCATGCTACAGTGCAACTCTAAAATCTGAACAGAAGCAGAGCAATTTTACAAAGAACCAGCAGCAAGACTTCTGTCTTTTTTCTTGGTTGAACAAGTTGACTTTACAAATAAGTAGCTATAGTACATGGCCGCGTTTACTGTGTGTGAACTAAAATTGGTGCAAAAGTAAGTCCTTCCTCCTGCCTAACTACTTAAGGAATTAAGCAGCTTGATCTGGTTGCAGTGGAAATGGGACCGCAGCAGGAGAAACAGAGTTAATACTTACTTTACTGCAGTAAGTTCCATTTAATTCCATTACTGCAGTATTAAATCTTTCTGGAAGGAAACACTGTAGTTTGTTTTAAGCACCTTTCAAGTGTTGTCTCGTTAATTAATGAACAACTAACAAAGTCACTGTTGAAGTCTCCTGATAAGATCTTCGGTCTGATGCTGAACCTCAATTAAAGACTGGAATAACTAACAAAACTTTGCTAGAACTTTTCATTTCTTTCTTTTTTTTTCCTTTTTAAGATAGATTGATCACTGTTTCTGAAAATGTAAATGGTACTGATGACTGTTGTGACGGCTGATACTATTTTCTACAATCCTTCTGGAATTCAAAGAAGGGAAATGGATTACATTTCCTATTAAATACAAGCTGTTTAATCAGTAACACTTATGTGCTTTTCCAGGTGATATTTCAGTGACTCATCTTCTTTTGTATAAAATCAGCTGACGAGTGTGGTCAGAAAGTTTTGTTATTAACTCCCACGGGAGTAAAATATAATACTTTATTTTGCTCTCAAAAGTTGCATTTCCTTTTTTTTACCCTCTCCTACTTCGCATCTACAGCATACCAGTGCAAATCCTGCCCTTATCCAACAGTGAAGAATAAATATCTATAGAGCCTGGGGGGCAATGCTTCCCATTTGATGCCAAGTCTAGCCTTAATTTTTAACATTTTCCTAACGTGGTTGAATTTCCTTGTTCCAAGGGGTTTTTCACTTGAGTGAAGTGCACAGTCAGACATCTTGGAGCTAACAGTGATTCTTTATATTCCACTGACTATAAGAAATAAAATGGATGTCTACGCTGTGGATCTTGCACCATTTTGTCCTTGTGCTGAATTCTTCAGAAATGCATACATTAAATTCAGATAAGGTCAGACAATTTTAACTGATAAAATATTTTGTAACTTATTCTTCACTTTTTTTCAAGCTATTTCTGGGAACAATGATCTTTGTGTACGATACATTAATTTTGTGGTACCAAACGTACTCATTACTAATGCCTTGATGATATCCACATTGCTCACTCTGCTCATGCTTCTTGCTGCTGTGGAGTTGAGCCCTCTGCCACGAAGACAACCTGGTCATTTGTCTCCCAGGCTTATGCTGCAGGTTTTGTTTATCCTGGATTTTGTCATTTGGACGTTTGTTTGTGAAGAAATGAACTCAGCATTGTTACAGATATGCCAATGAGTGACCTGAAGATATTCCTTCATTTTCTTCTTTGTTCCCTCACATTGTAGTGAAGGCATCGTGAACCAAAGAGAAAGGAATCTGACTTATCCTCAACTGTTGAGTTTCCTACAGAGGAGTTCCCTTAATTCATAAAGCAGTACATTAAATGCTATTTGAATATCTCAGGACCAACAGTATAAAATGAGAAGAAAACAGGAAATATATGAGAACCAGCTACTTTTTTTTGTTATTTGGCAGTTTCTAAGACAGGTGTATGTGTCATTGCTGTTTGCAAACAACAGAAGAGACACCGCAAAAGGTGAAGTGCCTTAAGGTGGCCACCATTCCTTGCCTGTACTGTTCATCTGCATCCAGTGCTGTGTGGTCGCTACTAACATTCATTTGGAAATCAGAAACTTATTTTTTTCTCTGTTTATTGTTTTACCTTCGTCCTAAAATTTAAGACAATTATGTTAAAAAAAAAAAAAAAGGGTATATGCAAGGTATAAGGTCCTATGTACCTGTCTGTGATCAGTGATAGAGAAGAAGATACAGCTGCAGTTACTGGAGCAGAACTGCTATGCTGAGCCCTAGCTTTATACAAGATGTTTAATTGCGTGAGAACGTGAGTTACATTCCTCTTGAAATACCACACCTAGATATTACAAGAAGGTCAAGATGTTTTCTCGGTGTGTATCTAAACAGCAAACTGTAAAATCATTTTCCAGGTGATGGATATGAGTGGGTGTCTTAGCTGTGTCCCGGCTTCTTGGGCTGAATCCAAACACACATCTATTCATGTTTCCTGGCTTCCATGTGAAGAAAATTAAAGCATGCAGGGCAAAAGGGAGACCCAGTGTGCTCTGACCAGGTGTTCAGTTTTCACAGCTGTGAGAAAGACCCCAAGGCATGCTGTGGGGCATGTCTGTCCTGTGATTTAAATGTAACTTCTATTCACCAACTTCTATGTTGCCTTTTTAACTGTACTTAACTCCAGCTGTTATATCTAGACACCCAAACAGTTGGGTATACCTTAGTTCACGACTCGTAAAATGGAGAATATAATCCTTGTATTTCCTCTCTCTGTTGCTTTGTTAGGTTGTAGGGATTTAGGAATAGAAGCCCTGCATCGAAAGTGATAACCTGAACATACAATGGTGCATTTGTGAATCATCTGTTAGCCACAACATCTAGTTTGTAGATTGAAGTGTACTGTTAGAATATTTATAGGGCACAGCACAGCGTTTCATCATTTTAACTGAGGGCATCAGCTCAGTGTGTTCATTAAAGCACTCTTGTGGACAGAACTGAAAATACTTTTTAGGAACTATAGGAATAGGCAGGATAAGCTGATGCTGCCTGTTGGTTTTACTCATTTTTGCAAGCTGGCGCTAGAAGGGGGGTGAAATCCCATCCTGTTTGCTTGTCCCTTGAAAGATGACAGCTGGGAGCTGCAGGCAGGTCTGAGATTGCAGCTGGGCATCAAACCAACAGTGCTATGCTGCAGTGCTCAGCTGCAGGACAGCCCTGCTGTGTTCAAGTACAGCACCAGCAAAATGATTCCACTGCTGTGGTTTCAGTGAGCAACTGGGGTCGTTTTAAGGGGCCATGCCTTACTAGTCAGTAGTCACTTCATTTTTGTATAGGCTGTATTGATAAGAGAGACGTAAAAAGATTTGATAGAACAATTGAGGATTCTGGCAGTAAACTTCTGTATCTGTCTTTGCATCTCTGGTGACTGTGTAGTAGGGAAAGGCATAAGCTATGCTGAGGGAAGCACTACAGAAGGAAATCCTCTCCCACCAGGGTTGTGTTACCTCTCTCCATATAGCGGAGCCTGTTAATCTGCTATTGTTCTTGCTAGTGGGACAGTGTTTGCTCAAGGTCATTTGTCACTCTTTTATTGCTCCTGGAGGCTGCGGAACAGCAGGCTCTGTTTTCTTTCTCAGGCAGTGACATGTATTTATGATGCAACATTGTAAACTGCTTAGCAAACCTGGAAGGACAATGGTAGAGCTGAAAAAAAAAAAAAAAAAAAAAGAAAGATAAATCATTAGGGGATAGGGTGATTCTTTAATTCGAAATGTGAGGTATAAATCATTGGTCCAGATGAGTCTCTTGAGAGCCTCCCAAGCTGGAAAAGCTATGCAGTTACTTGCCTGAAAGTGCACAGGTCACAAAAGCTATTATATGTGTGCAGGCCTGCTCAGGGGTTGGTCATGCGAGGTCCAGGTGACTGCGTTGGATCTAGATGTTCATTACAGGTGCTGTGCAGGAAGGAATAGTTTGTTTGGCTTCGTTCCCACCAGTGAATCATGAGATCCCAAATGGCAACTATTGCTGTTGGTTTTGCTGATTTGAGGACCTCTCTCTTCAAGTGACAGCAAAAATCTGTGCCATCGGCTCCAACGTTTTTAGCTTACTGACCTCCCTTCCTCCCTTGGTATGCCTAAGAGCAACTGATGTGAAATTGCAAAGGAAAGTGTAAAGCCAGAAGTCTGGCCTTCAAGCTGTATGCATCATTTGTGACTCAAGTACTTGATAAAACTTGAGGGAAACCACAGCCAGCAGAGATCTCTCTCTGTCTTCTTTGGAAGATTGTTACCTGCTTGGGGCAATTGCATACGTGCCTTCCCATTGCTTGGTGTCTCTGGATGGAGCCCAGCTCATCTTACTTCGAAATGACAGTTTTCCTGTTCTATCGCAGGTCTGTCACCTTGATTCATTGTGCACTCACCCCAGTCAATGGGAGTTCGAGGAGCAAGACAGGATTTCACTCCATCTCTCTGTCCAATCTGTATTATGGAACACTCAGCACACAAGCATGTGCACTTCGTCAGCTCTGCTATTAATTAACCATGTTCCTGGGGGATATCCTTAGCCAGATGTGACCAAGTCACCCAAGCGTTTGGAGTGTAGCTGGCTTTTGTCTGAAATTTGTGTGAACTGTGGATACGAACTCCCTAGTGTTTCCGGGGACAGGGAAAGAAGTTTTTTTCCCCCCTTTTTTCTTGTGGAAGGCCCACTTCTCAGGTTATTTTTGAGCTAAGGCTACAGGGTTAGAACGTGACGTTTTTCTCTCAGAACTCAGGAATCACGTGCTGGGGACTTAAATGCAAGGCATGAAACAGACGTTTTAACTGCTATGAGCAGAGTGATCTGGAACAAACCAGCAGTTCATCTGGATGACCTGCTCATGTGATCTTCGGTGTTTACTGATGCCTGGTACTGTATTTAACTTGAATGTGTAATTTTACTCTGAAAAGTGACTTTTAGTAAAGTTGGTATCATGAAGTTCCACAGTTCACTGTGTTTCCATGCTCAGGCATGCTCACTTTATCAGTCAATGAATATGTGCCTCCGTCTTTGCACATCTGCTTCTGAAATAAGCCTGTTTTCTTTTATCTTAGCCTCAACAAGGATTCTGTAATTGGAAGTTAGCAATTGTATGGACTACATACAAACCGAAATAAAATCTAGTTTGCACTGTAATAACTGTTGACTACACACGGGTTAGCAGGAGTAAAATTTGATTTACAACTCAGTCATTTGAACATACATGATTCTGATTATGCACAAAAAACAAATGAAATAGTGCCACTTTTATACAGTCACTTTTCAGGCCGTTATTAGAATATTTTCTTTGTATTAAAACAACTGTTGTTTTCTAAATTCCTTTTACCCAGGTATTAGCTGTAATTGCTGGGTGCCACTGAGTATATTCCAGGATGACATTGGGTATATGAAGAGTGAAGGCTGAGCAAAGCACAGATCCAGCTGCAGGGCTGTTAATCAGAAAACAGGCTAGCAAATGATTTCCTCAGGTTGCGGATGGTCTCAGCTTTTGCTTCATCTTCGTTGGGGTTTCCCCGCTGAGATGATTCAGATATGCTGAAGGTGTTTGTCAGGGACTGCGATTTGCTGAAATGGAAAACAGAGTTGACACTGAGACTCAGCAGGAGAAGGCAGTTATTCAAAGCTGGTTACTGATGCTTTGTCCTCTGTCACAATTACATGGAGGAAAAAAGATGTAAGCAAATAGAATCTCCGTATGCTAAGACGTCCAGGATTTGGGGGGTATAGGAGGAATGAGGGATGGGCAAGTGGATCTAATCTACTATCACAGTCCATACTAGTACCTGTTTATGAAGGCATATGATTAAAAACATGCAATTCTTGGTGCTACTGCTGTGACAAACATTGATGTTATTTCACTGTTAATACAGAATAATGGATTCCTACTGAGGATCACCTTTAATCAGCCACACCATGCATGGCGATCCTTTGATTTCAAATGTAGAGCACAAGGTTTTGTACAAAGTGGTAGCCATGTCCCCACCCATTTTTCTAGTAATTGCCCAGTAAAGAACCTTGTGTGGCTCCTGCATCCAAAGAGAAGTGAAGGAATTACTCTTGTCAAGCTTTCTGATCAATAATGTGCTGCTTACAGTCTGTAAGGAAAAGGATTATATACCCTGCTGAGAAGGAAGTAGCTGAATTGATATGGCCAGGGCACAGCATGCATTTAACAATGAGCATACAAACAAGAGTAAGAACGTGATATCTCTGAGATGTAACCTAAAACTTGTTCTTCCTGACAACAGTTCAGTGGTGGCCTGAGTTCTGCTCAGGCACTTGTACCTCTGGAGTCACTCACAGCTGTCCAGGCCTTTGTCTTTGGGGACTGCTGCCTGACAACAAGTGATAAGTTCTTCATGCCAGCTCAGGATACTTTTTTTGATAGCCTTATTCTACAGTCTACAGATAATAGTGTTTTAACTGAGCACCTACTTCAGATGCGGGTGTGGGTTGGCTTGCTGCTTGGATGTTTCAGTGGGGCTTGGCTGGCTAGGAGCCCGGCCTTGAGCAGGGGGTCTGGGCTGCTGTGGTGGGAACACGCCTGCCTTGGAAGCCTGGACTGGAGAGGACCCAGTTGCTGATCGAAGTTGCTGTGGAGATCCAGGTGACCTTTGCTGCTGAGGTGAAGTGGACATGGGACTCTGGGGCTGCTGTCCTTGAGGAGAGAGCCGTTGCTGTGGAGGGGCGTTTGTCCGTGGAGGCTGAGATGCCTGAGGTTGGCGTGGCCCACCTGAAAGGGATGTGTGCATATAAGCATGAAGAAGGTCATGTGGAAAACAAGCAAGCATCTATATGGAGGAATGGGTTTTGCTATGAGGAGAGACTATTCAGACTACTTTTATGCAAAAAAGATAAGGGAAATCCTATATCTAACAGTGGTGTCTCTGGAGTTTTTGTCCATTTCTCTACCTCTTCAAAGAAGCCCTGCTGCTCCCCCCAAAGGAAGTCGTTTCAATGTGCTGTACTTTTCCATGTAACTAATACTTCTTATTCTCATGAAGTGCTTCCTGCATTGAGAAAGAAGAGTCACTGGAATACCAGCACTAAAGGAAATGAAAGCTGAATCTGCAGGTTTGGGTCAACAGTCCCTTCATGAGAAAAGCAATTTGATGTAAAAAAACAGTGCACCCTACTACTATCTGAGCATCTGTTCCAGCATTATTGGCAGGTGGCTTTAGCAATATTGGTAGCAGACCCTCAAATCTCGCTATCCCTTCTTAATACTTGTCGCCGCTACAGCTCTGTGCAAACACAAATACACTCTGTGCCCCAAATCCTGCTCCAGTGCCATTTCAAGTGCCCTTTCTTTGCTGAGCCAAGTCCTAACAGTTATCAACTGGATCTGTATTGAATTTTCAGCCCACTTTCAGAGCTGATATGGGATTTTACAGTAGCTGCTTTAAAAGTACACTGAATTTGCTTCCTGCTTATCAGTGAATTGGGACTATGACCGAAACCTTTATCCTGAGAGTGTTTGTTTAGAAAGCAAACTGATGTCTTACAGTCCATGCTGTCATGGGTCCCAAATAACTGTACCTTGTGGAGGAGGCCGTGGCTGAGACAGTTGTGCGAGCTGAGGTCCAGGCTGAGTTTTCACTGACTGAGGCTGAACTTGTGGAGGCTAGAGAAAAAAAAAAAAAAAAAAAGCTATTCCAGTTAATACAGAGTCCCCAAAGAGAAGCCCAGAGGTAATATAGGAGCAGTGGAGTCCTGAAGTGTTCCTTAAATACACACACACAGCATCTGGCTGGTAAATTTTCAAGGGACTGAAATTGAGAGCTAAGTAATAAGGAGCATATAAATTGTTTGTTCACAGGGAATAACGGTGAAGTTACAGTTCATAATGTTTTTTAGGTAATCGGGAATTGCCGAATTTATCAGGCCTGAGGGATCTCTTTGTCCCATCTCCCATTTTGGACAGTTGCCAGCACCAGATGTTCCAAAGGAAGGAGGGATGAACCATGGAAATGTCTATGGAGTAATCATCTTTTTACCCTGAGGCGTCTCATCTTGATTGCTCTTAAGTAAGGACCAGCTCAAACCCTGGAACATAAAGTTTATGATCTGCTCTGCAAAATCTTTGCAATAGTTCCAGGTATTTTTTTTTTTTTTTATATTGTCACTCAGACCATTTCAATCTTACAACCTTTCCCACTTCTTAACTCCATTACTTTGAGTTTGAGAATAGTTCTCACAACCTACCTTCGCTAGGCCATTCATTATTTTGCAGGTTTTTACTGCCCTCACTCCCATTCATGTCCTTTCTAAAGCCAACAGGTTGAATCCCTTTGGTCCCTCCATGGGAATGTTTCCAGGCTCCTAATCATTTTCATCACCCACTTCTCTTTCCTGGCTTTGTGATCTTTGCTGCAGCTGCCCAAAGCGGGTCTGCTTGTGTTACTCCAGATGAAGCAGTGTCTTGGTTCTCTGTATACGTCACCAACTCATTCCTTGTGCATCCAAATTCCCTGCTTCTCCCTTGTCAGCACAACCATAGGCTGAGCAATGGTTTTCGTTAGTCTGTTTGTAACAATGTCTTTCTTAAGAGAAACGGTGAGCAGGACTTACAAGGTATATATACAGTTTATGTTCTCCCTCTCTCTACCCCAGTTTAGCTTACTTTTCAGTCTTCGGTACAGTTTGCTGTTGTGGTGACTTAACATACATAGCTCTCTCAGAAGTTCTTCGCTGACATCCCTGGTCCTGGCTAACCCAAATAAGTTGGTGCCATCTGCACTTTCTTCTCTCTCACTGTTTACTCTTTCTGACAGATATTTTAATAAACAGATTAAGCAAAACAGAATTGTTGCACAGAGGGCTGGTCCAAGGTTAACAAAAGTCTGAGTAAGCCTATTGCACAAAATTGTTTATGAAAGAGCAAGGGAAGTTGGAGACAGATAGACTGGTATGTGCTGGATTATTTATATGGAGAACACAATGATAAAGGGGTTGTTGAAGCTCCTGGAAGGTCAAGAGAACGAGTTAAGTGATTCTGGAAGTGGGAAGAAATGTTTCATAGCTGGAAGCACTGAAATGAGTTTCAACTGACTAACATACTGACAACAATGATGTTGTCAGCCAATCTTGTACACAATTCATCTGTGACAGGCTAAATGGATGGGGAGGAAAACCTGGGACTTTTCTATTCCATAGCTTCTAGTCCTACATAGCTTGGGACACTAAAACATTGCCTTGGTGTTGCAGGAATTATACTGGAAATAACATAAAACATCCTGATTAGATCAGCCAAAGAAAGGGAATAAGATCTCATATTGACCTCTGTTGCCTCTGCCCACAGCCAACCCAAGGCTTCTCAGAGATGAAGGCAAAGCAATTTTGAGGTGGAGAGATGCAGGAGTGATGGCCACCCAATGTCCTTGACTGTTTGCAAGATTTAACATCTATCATATCTGTGTCTTCATCTGAGGCATTTTCTTCACAATGAAACTTTGCCTTCTAGACCCTCTTTGCTTGCTTTTTTAATAGCTCTTGTCTGCTACCTTCCCTAAGGCTTTGTGACAGTCTAGCTACATTATTTTGGCCGATTGCCTGCTGTCTACCACTTTATGAACAAATTCTCAGAGTTGATGGACAAAGAATGGAAAAGAAGATTAATGGGACATTTTTCTTTGAAAAAAGATATTGTGGTGGATGCTCTTAAGCCATGTTTCTGTAGGTTTATTAATCTTTTGTATTATTCTTTAAATTAATTGCTGAGATCATGTGTGAGATCCATGACTTCCTTACGTAAATTCTTCTATGTTAGTCTTATAGCCTTTTTAAACACAAATTTTGTATTTGTTATACACCAATCCTCTGGAGCAATAACTGTTTTTAATGAAATTGCACTTTTTTCTTGGCAGCTGAGTCACTTCCTAAATTCACGTCATTGGATGTAGCCAGCTGGGTCTGGGGGCTTAATAATTTTTTAAAATATCAGCTATCAGCAATTTAATAACTGCTTTTGCTCTCTGCCCTGCATGCCTGACTGGGAAAATCTATGTATGATTTAAGAAGTTCTCCACTTTCAGCAATTAAATTCAGTGGAGTCCCAGCACTGTGTCTGTTGTCTTCCCTTTCTCCCTTAACATTGGATGATCCATAAAGCTCACCAATGCTTTGGTGGGGTTCTGTCATCTGCTGAACTCAGAGAATTTGTTTCACTCTTCCCTCTATCTGATCTTTAAAATAAAATTCTATCCTTTTAAAGTTTCCTTTTATTACTTGTATGATTATATGCATGAATGATTTGTGTGCATAAATGTCTTTTAAAATGTCAGATTTCCAAATCTGGAAGATTTTTTTTCTGTTTGTCTTGAATGTCTTCTTTCACTTTGCGATTTAACCCTAGAAGTTTATTTCTTGCATTCCTCGTTTAGGAGCAGAAATGTATATACGCATTCAGGAAAACAATGTTCTCTTAAACAGCATCCATAAAGCTTGACTTCTAATAGTAGGGAGCTTTTGAATAATTTTCTTACTAAAAGTACATTTCCTAACTGTTTGTGCTATCTCATAACTTTTTGATACTGTCCCAAGCAAAGCAAACCTAGTACTACTTGTTCCCTTTCTGAAGTTGTACCTGGGTGTTTCAGAAGGCTAGGTCAAGCTGTTGTTTCCTATTGCACTTAGATTTCACAGTTCCCAGAAGAAATCACCTAAAAAGATGTAAAAACTCTCTCTGACTTACTGTCCCACTGTGTTATTTGACTTACTTGATAGCTGTATCTCATTATTATGACTTGTTGCTTCTTCCATTTCTGTCAATGCTGTGCACTCAATTTCTTAATTTCTCAGTTTTTCTTATTCAGAAACTTACAGAGATAGCCACAATAATATGCATAGTTATTCTATGCATACCCATAGGATATCTAAAGACTTATATTTTTATGTATTCATTACTGCTGCCTTCATATTCAGAACTGTTATTCTTCTTGTTTCTGTGGAAGTCTTCATCTGTAGTTCTATAACTATGTGTTATAGCATTCCAGTAGAAATTGTAGCTTGAGCAGTTTCTCCAATGTTTGCTGTACCAAGGTCTTTCTCTATCATAAAACACTGTAGTTAACACAGTTGTGGGTTTAATTTTCTTGATTTTGAACACAGGTATTTGCAGGCTGTATCCTTGTTGAGAAACCTTTTTTTTAACTTAAGTCTTCTATTTGACATCTTATGCTTCCAAGACCATTTGTTTTGTTTTCCTTTGACCCTGTTTTAGTTCTGTTGCAATTCAATCCAGTCCTGTACAGATATAGACAATATATGCATCTGTCCATGTTCTTCTCAGTTTCTGCAGGCTTCCCCTTTGCTCTTAGTTTATACACTCTTTATCTTGGTTATTTCAGAGGTCAGTTGTTGATTTCACTTTGGCCAGAGTAAATCCTATCCATTCTCTATGACTTTCACTGTCCCAAAGCATTTTTAGTGTCTATTAAAGGTTCCCCTCACTCTACCTAAAGTTTGCTTTGGATTTACTCTGAATGCACTGCATGCTGGGGTCCTGGTCTAGCAGGGAGTAGGCTGTCATACAGCAGAGGCAGAGAGCCACAGTCCTTCCTCTCACTTTATCTCTTGAGTGGAAATGGAAACTTTTCCAGTGTGTTGCAGTCAGTATTATCACTCAGCCTGATTACTCTTCTGCCCTTTCTTTTGTACAGATTTCTGTTGTTCTCAACCCTTCCTGCTTGGCTCCCTGCTAGACAGTGAAAGAGGTAATAGTGCATATACTCAGGGAATGAATGTGCCATGAGGAATGCGAAGGGATCAGCTTAAATGCAAAAATGACAGGTTATTATAGGAATTCAGCAGTAGTCATGCCTCCTACTGATAAAGTGGGTAAAGGGCATCTCCAAAGAAGTGAGGCTGCATTGAGAAACGAAACAAGTCAGGGTGGAAATTCCCACTCTCCTCTTTGGGAAGCACAGATTTTCACCAGAGATGCAAAAACTTGAATGAAACCTATCCTGAGGACTGGTTTTAGATGGAGGTGAAGCTGGGAGTTACAAGCACCTCTAGAAATGCTGTCTGCAATATGAATCTAGAATAGGATTTGATTTAGCAATTTGATTTTGCCTAGGTGTGTGCCCTCCCCCCCCCCCCCCCCCCACCATGTGATGCCACAGTTACATGAAAGCAGAGGGCAGGAGACTGAGCCATTTCTCAGGGCACCCAATGCAAAGATCTGCAAGAGACTTCTCTGTAAGAGCAGGATTCAGTCACTCTGGTATGGGACTGTTCATCTCCTTGGGATGTCTGACTGGCTGATATTTACAGGGAGAAGAGAGAGAAAAAGAGTTCAGGAAAGTAGCTTGGCCAAAAGGTTGATATTCTGTCTTACCCAAGGCCTCAGCGGTGATGGGGTAGATCCAGCAGTGGTGACAAGCTGAGTCATTTTGGAAACAACCAGATCGGCTATAAGCTGTCTGTCCTCTTCCACATGTTCCCCGATCAGGGGCATCGAGCTGTCCATCACCTGCCACAAGAAAGAAAAACAGCAGTTAAAAAAGAGGTTTCCTAGTGGCAGATACTTGTTTCAACTCACCTTTCATGCTAACCTGCTTTATGTCCCCACGTCCTTATCAACACATCTAGTCCTAAGTCTCTTCCATGCTGAAACATGCTAGGGTGGGATTTCTCTATTTTTTATTTTTTATTTTTTTGGAAATGGCATGTGCTTCCTCTGCTCCCCATCTTCCATTTACAACTTGGAAGCCAACCCAAGGCTTCTGGTGGCTGAAGGTTTTCTACATCAAGCAAACACAAACTTGCTTCTTCCTGAGGAGATGCCTCTCATGGATGAGGTCTCTCTGGCATTGTGCTACAGCATTTAGGGATGACACTGCAGCAGAAAGGGACACAGGCAGACACAAAATGTACTGAAGTCTGAAGAGATGAAAGCAACAGGGACTGGAGGAAACCAGGAAACATTTGGGATTAATCAACACAGAGCATTGCACCCTGAGAGGGGAAATAAACACCAGAAATGCATAATGAATAGGATGTCACCAAAACAACAGCACCCAGTGCAGAAAAGTAAACTTATTCCCTGCTTGTCTTCTTGATATTACTGTAATATTACTGCTGTCCAGCATGTACCACAACTGCTGGAGAAAGCTGGGAAGCAAGACTGTGAAGATGGGGGAAAGGGAGTTGTCAAAGGGTCATTGAGGTAAGAAATGTTCTGGCAACAACAATAATAAGGATAGCGTAGCAGATCCTCAGCTGTGTAGCAGCTCTAAACATCATTTTCAGCAGTTCATCATAAATCAAGTGCTTCACAAACAGCAGAATCCCACAGGAAGAACTGTGCTATGATGGAGTTAAGATTCAGCTGGAGTAAATATAACTGTACTAAAATAACAAGAAGAGTTGGAAAAGTTTATTTTATTTTGCTTTGATTTTTAATCCAAACATTAAAAACCCTGGAAATGCTGAGTTAAAGATTGTATTGCTCAAGAAAGGCACTGACTCACGCTCAGATAACAATTGGAATTGCACTCCACCCTGGCCAGGCGATCAGGGGCACTGAGTCCACTATTTGAGTGAAATGGAAAGTTTCATGTATTTTATTTAGAGGTAGAGGAGATCAGTGAGGTGAAGTCAATGAGTGTTTGTATTCTAGTCTGTTCTTGTGGAATAACTCTTCATTTGGGCTCGTTTCTGTAGGTGTCTCACACAAAGACTGGAGAAGCCACCAAGGAAGTTTTAACCGGGAGTTTGCGTGAAGAGTGAGTTGGCGCCTACATCCATGGCTGCTTGGCCTAGGGTGTCAATGAAGGAGGTTAGAAAAACAAATGGAAGTGCTCGGCTAAATGCACAAAGTGGCTTTTCATTCCTCTGTCTGCTCTCTGTAAAAAAATTAGGAGATAGGGAAAGATGTTCCCCAGAGGTGTCTGCAATAAGCCAGGGTGGCAGGGAACGGCCAGTTCCCCTCCGTGTCTCATACACAGGGGCTCCTGGGGGCCCTCTGGCAGCTTCCTTCACAAGTCGCCCTCCCTTAACCCCCCGTTAAAACCATTCCCACTTCATCTGGCAATTCCAATTCGTGTGTGAGGAAAAGAGGTCTCGGCTCCCTGCAATGCACCGTGCGAGGGACGTGTCCGGCCACTAGATGATGCCATTACCCTGCTGACAGGCCCAGCCTCGCTCGGCGGCTCCCTGACCCTCCCTGGGATACAGCTCAGTTCAAAACACGCAAATCAGATAAAAACCCTCGCTTCCCCACCTTAAGAACTGCTTTTCCCTGTTTCTGAGGCAGCAGTGGCTGGAGCAGAAGGGGAAGGAGTTGCCCAGGGAGGTGGTGGAGTTACCGTCCCTGGGGGTGTTAAAGGCAAGGTTGGATGTGGTGCTTGGGGACATGGGTTAGTGGGTGACATTGGTGGTAGGGGGATGGCTACATGCATAAGGGAAGGCCTTTGAAAATGGTGGTGATTTCAGTGAGGAAAGTGTCACAGCCTGTTGCCACTGAAGCGGGAAGGAGCACAAGATGTCACCTTGCGTGTCCTTCTGGGAAAGGCGCATTGCTCTGCAGCTGGGCAGCCACGAATGCTAGCGATGGAAGGAATACAGGAATCACTGACAGACTGCACTCATCCCTTCCCAAGGAGATCACAGACCAGCCATGGGAGACAAGAGGACGTCGGCACATGTGGACCCAGCCTTTGTAGTGGCCCAAGGTCAGTAGCTGCTCCTGAGGCAGCTGCTGTCGCCTGATAAGGTGTATGGGGGGAGCGGAAGGCGGCAGGGCAAAGAAGAGACTCTGGAAACCCCCCCTGCGCCGATCTGACGCTGAGGCCTGAAGGCTGGGCTTGTTATTTCGTGCTCTGGTGCGCAGGAGTGGGGTGTTAGGTGATTTTTAGGGAAGGAAGGAAGGACACAGATGATTAGACATATCCCAAGGACTGATAAGGCAGTGGTGAGGGGATGGGCAGGGCTCCTCGCGGGGCAGCAGGGAGTGTGTCTAGTAACACAGCTTGGCTATGTGGCAGGTGGGGCTTAGTTGATCCAGGAGGAAGAATAAAACAAAAGGATTATTTTACTTGCTCCCCACCTGCTCTGTATTTATCAGTATAGAAGAGGTGTGTCAAAGGGCTACATTATGAAAAAAAAGGGCCAAGGGAGAGATTATTAAACCATACACACTGCTGAGCTCTTTTGAGAGTCTGGCTGCTAACAGCGGTACCTAACTTGTGCTATTTTGAGGACCTGGCCTTCTGAATATTCATGCTGAATATTCTTTTACAGTGGCAAAGTCCTTTAAAGCAGAGAAAAAAGAAGAACCAGCATTTGCCATCAAATTCACAGCTGTTTTAATAGTATGAAATCAGTAGATTTTAGCTTTGAATATGAGCCATGAACACGGTGCTTAAGTGTGCTAGTGCTTTGAGGGGCAGAAAGGTAGTAGGTCCTGTTATCTGCTATGGGAAAAGAAGGTGAAGTTCACATGGCAGCAAACACCATGAGTGAAAGATTGTTCTTGTCCTGTGCTGATAACTCATCATTTTCAATCTGATTTTGTTTGCAACAAACCACTGTGCTAAATCGCAGTTCATAGAACTGCCCATCACTGCTTCTGCAATTCTCTCCTAGAGAACTGCTTTGCACTGTGAAAATTAATTACTGCCTGCAATTGCATTGTGCAGATTTCTTATTTATTCAGTCCATTTAGGTGTGCTTTCTTGTAAAATGTCACAGCTTACTGTTCCTTCTCACCAAGAAAAATACAACTGTTGCACAGTCAAAAACTTTTTTCTCCCTAGTATCAAAAGAGAAAAGCAAAATAAAGGATCAGTTTCAGACCAAGAAAAGTACCCCAGGAAGTAGGCTGGAGGCAATTAATTACTTGTCAACATCTCTCTTCAATCTGCATAAAGTAGAAAAGGTGCCTGTTTGGCTTTGTTCTGCTCTTTGTATTGCATTACTCTATTACTTTCCTGACAGTGTCCATCAGCTTGGCATCTGAATGCCTGCTCGATGTTGGTACACCAGACCTACTCAATTAGGTTCTCTGCTGGCATAATTCAGCATGACCTATCTGAGGCTGATGTGTTTCTTCTGATTTGTATCACATTAGATCCATTGCTTTTTACCTTGGAGAGAGGGAGGGTTTTGGTGTGCATTTCCCTCTGCGTGCAGCCTGGCGAGGGCTGTTAGCGTACGGCCGCGCTTTTCATGCAGTCACTCAGACAGGGGCAGATGTAAAAAAAACAGTGGTATATCCTGACAGAGGCATATAAACCTTAAACAGAGAATTACCCATGTGTGCACGTACATGGGCTTATGTGCAAGAATAGATGCAGGGATATGAAAGCCACATCTCACATCTGACCATGTATGGACACAGTCCAAACATCCTTACTCTAGCAAGACCGCTTTCTCGCTCTTCCTTTCTCAGCTACATGTGCACAGAGACATAAAAATGCACAGCAGGGAGGCAGCCTGCTCTAGGGGATGCTCCTCTAGGTGCCGATGAATTGCGTTCAGGAGCAGACCCATCAGCCGTGGCCCCATCACTGCAGAAAAGACGGAGGCTCCCCAGTGTTTTGTTGCTCGCAACATGCTTGGATCGCATGGCCTTTAACAGGTCACTGCTCCCCGGGGAATAGATACATAATGCTGGAATGTGCAGTCACTGGAGGGCTCATGTGGTTCTCATCAGCATCCCAACCTCATCAGTGGGTGGGACTGCGCTCCCACACATAGCTTTCTAGTGTGTCAGCACCCCTGCATGAAGCCGTAGGCTGTCTCTGCTCATCTTCCTCGGCTGGCCTGCGTTGGTAGAGTTTACAGCAGGTCAGATGCTGTGCCTCCTTGAATCACATAGTGACAGAGACGCTTGCTTACTTGCCAGATTTTTTTCTCCCCCAGAGTGTCTCTTAAGTTTCCACTTTGATTTTCTGGCCAGCTTTTCCTTCTCTGCCCCGCTCGGGTGACCTGAGTGTGCTATCCACCACGTTCCCACTCCTGCCTCCTGGTCTGGTGAGGAACGTGCCGAACCTTAACTCTTAGAGCCACAGGTTGTCCTGTTAGTGGGGCTCTGAGCACAGAAGTCTGTAGCCCACACCGCCTGGAGTAGCTCTGTACTGATCTGTCCTGCTGATCTGCTATTACAGTGAAAGCTGTCCAGGCAAAAATTTTAGCAAATTCACCTTTTTTTTAAAAAAAAATAAAATTGTTTCTGCTGTTTATGGGCCTTTTTGCTACACTCTTGCTATTTATTCTACCCTCTTAAATAAGGTGTGGCTAGGAGTTTTGTTACTGGTGTTCCCTTTTAAAGTGATTAGAGAAAGACATGTTCATTTAGAAACTAAGACTTTTAGTGCACTGAATCACCTGCTGGACATGACTATTTTTCTGTCTGAATGGGTAATGGGGGGGCATGAATACGATTAATATGCTAACATCCCGTGGCACCTGAATTCAGGTTGGGCTGAATCTGGGCATGCTTGTTCATGATTCTGCCAATCTCTCCTTGCAGCTCTGAGAGGTGTGCTGCCTTTGCAGGTGCTCAGCCTAGGATGAAAGGTACTGTGGCACTGGTGCAATGAGACATGCCAAACTTTGGATGCTGCCAGCAACACCTGCAGGCTGCTATGTGCTCGTTAAGAAGGTAGAATCACATCTGTCCCATAGTGGTAAATTGCCACACTATGGGGTCTCATCAGCTGGAAAACAGGGGTGGCCAAGCAGTGTGTGGCTCTCCCATTTCTTTTCACAGTACATACTGAGAATTGAGGGCACTATAAATCTGATCCCCTGCTGTAGATCTGTCAGTTTACATGTGACTCTGAACAAGTCCCTTGAATATCAGTGGGCCACAGCTTTGAGGAAATAGACGGACATTCAGGAGCAGCAACTGCTGGAGCATGCACACAGGAGTAAGAGAGCACATGGGTGCGTATGAACTCTGAGGGAACGTGTGTGCATGCAGACACACTTCCTGAAGGAGACTTGCCTTCAGGTTCCCCGTGCTCTCACCTCAATGATATAGTCTTTTCCATCTTTGCTGTGGACAGCTTTGACAGCACAAATATCGAGACCTCCAAACATTTCCGCGCAGGCGTCCGCCCAGAGTCTGTACCTGCAGAAACCAGAGTCATGGCCTACGATTAAATATCTTGGGTATTACACCAACAGTCACCCATCCTGCTGCTCAGAGGAGCACAAAGAGATTCTGAAGGCATACTTGGTATACTTTACATACTTTGCCCCTCTTGCACAGGAGATGGACCGGAAAAACAAGCAAACAAACAAAAAAAATCAGCAAAAGAGAGAATCTTGCCTGGAGTTTCTCTTTAGTGCAGATTGTTTCAATCCTGCCCTCAAAGCCACCTTAAAATGTTTCTTTCCCTCCTTGGTATTTACATCAGATCTCCAGTCAGTTGTCATTTAGCCAAGCTATAAATATTTAGCTCATTTAATCTCCCAGGAGAGTTGGCCCCTTAGCGTTTGTATTGGCTTTGCCTGAAAGCCCTCCATTATGCAGGCAGCTTTTCTCCTGATAAGATGTCCAGGATATTGGGGCTGCAATAAGATGGGAAAGCGAGTGCAGAATTTAGCAGGGTGTAGCCACCCCCTCCCTGATCTGTGACCTAGCGCCTCCTGCTTTTGACAATTCACTCTTTCAGTGCCATCCTTTTACAGCCTCCTCCCTTTGATCCCTTGGGCATTGCTCCTAGCCAGGCGGTGCCATCACAGGGACCAGGCACCGCTGGTCAGTGGGAGAGACACAGGCTACCAGCCCTTTTTTCTGTCCCTGAACGGGACCACCAGCTGGTATGAGCAGGGGCCAGGTCTGACAGGTGTCCCCTTAGCTGTCCTGGTGTCAGAGGAGGAGGGAGAATGACAAGGGGCCTGTTATGAGGGGGCCGCATCCCCCCGCTGTGGAAATGAAGAGGGAACGAGGCGGCCTGGTTTTATTTCCTGTGCAGCTGCTCTGCAGTCCCGGCCGTTTCAATAAGAATAATAATCTCAGAGCAGCAGAACTGTAAGCAGGACTGTGACAAGATGCGGGGAGGGAGGGAAGGCCACAGTCTTTTGAAAACACTGACATTTTGCAGACCCTGCAGGGACTGGGAAAAGAGCTGTTCTGGCCAAAGAACAAGTTTACATCCTTGAAGCCAGCCAGAGTCCCTGTAGCTTGACAATATAATGATCAACTTGTGCGAACACAATGTTTGCAGGAAAATGGCTCCTAATGAGGAGACCAAGCACGTTCACCCCAGCCCCTGTGAGGAAGGGAGAGCCTGAGGACTGACTAGCACAAGGAGGAGGAGAACTGCGGACCCTGTGAGCCAGGCAGGATGCCCTGCAAGCTGCCCTCATGCACTGCTGTGCTCCGACACCCAGCACCATCACAGATCTCCCTAAGGGACATCTCTAGGTGCCTGGGTTCGACAGGCAGCCTCAGGGAATTGCTGCCCATGCCAGAGCCCCTGATAGCTGCCTGGCCCTAGGTGAGCACTGGGAGGCATCAGGGCTGCTCGAGTGGAATAGCAGTGCTATGGGGCTGAGGAGCATATTTATGCATGTACATCAGGGTAGTTTTTTTACCTTTATCATTTGCAGATTTTTACTGTCATTTTGCTTATTATTATTTGGATGACAATTTTCTGGGCTACTGTTCAGTACAGCAGGTATTTCAGATGACTTCTACTCAGTAAAAAGTTTCAGCACACTCCTATCTTGTTGCATACACTGATGACTCACAGATTTCAAGGGTTTTTGCTGCATTTGTGGCTAGACAGGGCTAGTGCAGTAAATGGGGGAACTACTTCTGTAAACTGAACCTTCAAAATTCAGCTCAGTAGGTTAGCAGGAATCTGGGTTTTAATCCTGCAACACTGCAGTTAGGGAATGTCTGCCCTTCTTCTCTCTAGCTGCAGCTGTGTTGTAAAACAACCAGGATACATAATAATGTCCTGTTCCCATAGTCATATTAGCATCTTTCAGAGTTACCTACAGCATCAGATTAGGTGCTTGGCTTGGTTTCCCCATCTCACAGAACAAAAGGTGCAGAAGGGACCTTATATGATCACCTGCGCAACTCATGTAACCAAAAGAGGAGGCATTTCTCTAATCTAGTCTGAAAGAGCACACAAATTTCCCTTCCCCTTCAGGCAATCCATTTCTGTTCTGTGTTATCACAGAATCACACAGAATCACAGAATTTCTAGGTTGGAAGAGACCTCAAGATCATTGAGTCCAACCTCTGACCTAACGCTAACAGTCCCCACTAAATATCCTTACTGTTAAGAAATATTTCCTATGCCCAAATGAACCTTTTCTACTATAGTTTAAGCCTATTACTTCTTACAGGTTTGTATAGCAATATAAAGTGTGGGTAGTGCCCTATTAGCAGCCTTTCATATATGTGAAGACTTTGCACTCTAGATGTTTTCATCTTTGGGATGCAGCAGTATTCAGCTTGTGGACAACTTCTTCCAGCTCTGGGAAAGCTAATGAAGGAAAGTGAACTTCTGCACTGCAGACATACATTCATTATGCATGAGTGCACACCTCTACTGAAAAAAGTATCAGTGGTCCACAATTCGAAAAGGTAAAAAAACTTCATAAGCAATTGTTGCATATTTTTCTTATAGGCTCTCTTTTCTCCTCTGAGCATTTCCTTTATTATCCTGTGAGCTCTTTAACTCATCTGCTATATTTCTTCAAATGTGGTGCCCAAACCTGGACAGAGTTAGAATTAACTATGATACTAAGATCATTGGGAACTGGAGATATAGTCTGAAAAAAATCTTAGATTCACTAGAGATGAGTGAGTACACATGTACTATTAATTCTACAGAATTAATTTCTATTTTATATTTAGTCATAATTTCTAGACATATATTTATTATATTTCTATTATATATATATTCATATAATTAATTATATTTAATTTTATATTCATAGATTCTATAAATCTATGAATATAAATATATGAATATGAATATGAATCTACTTAAAAAACAGGATAGCAGTTCTGTAGAAAAAGGGTTGGGTTATGCAGCAAAACCGAAGTTACCATGAGTCAACAATATCACAAAGTTGTAATATTAGCAAATATCACAGTGATTTGAATATGTGGAATTACCATCTGCAAAGTTTAGTGTGAAAGATGCATGAGGCAGCTCCTTCTCCCCTTTTCAGCAGTGAGACCTTAGCTACAACAGTGTCCACTTTGGAAGACTAGAGCTTTCAACACTTCAGCTGACAGATTTTTCTCTCTGTTGAGCAGCAGGAAAACACTTTTTCTCTGTGTGCCTCTCATTAGTAATGTACTTAGAATAACTTCTTGTTTCTTCTTATTTTGCACTGTGACCTTTCTGATTTTATCCCTACATGTTTGTGCTTGTGTGCTTGACCTTAGTATGCTGGTCTTTTTTCCTGTGGCTAAATTCACCAAAGATCTAATGATTTAGCAATGTTGCTCCCTAGCTGTACTTCCAGTCTGTTCTCCAAAACAGGACAGTTTGCCTTTGTGCCCTTAGTATTTTTTTAAGGAAATATTTGGTCTTTTAAACTCCTTTATCCGGCCTCCCGAGAGACCTCGCTTACCAGTTCTATCAATGAACTGAAGTCTAAAATACAATTCCTCCCTTCTAACCCAAGAATAGCTAGTACTGTCGTGAAACCCTCTTCCTTACCTCTCTGTCATTGCAATCTGTTCCAGCATTGCAGAACCTGTGTTTGCCTTCCAGTTTCCAGAGATAGACGTCCTCCTAGGAAAACAAACCAAAAACACAACCATGAACATGAAAATACATCCCTGCCCCATCCTCCCTCATACTGTAGTCCTCATTCTTGACTCAGTGCTTGTACAGGAGGGGATGAGGTGAGGTACTTCCTCATAGAAATCTTTCCAAATCCTGCCTCAACAACACTCCATACAGGATATGTTGTTCGAACTCATGAAAGGCTGAGTGAGGAGTTAGGCATGGAAACCTCCAAGGAATCTTGAGTACACATCCAGCTCTGTGAGTACTTTCTTTCTTTATATATCTGGCCTAGGAGAGCTGAAATGTTGGTAGAAGGTCTCTGGGATAATCACCCTTGTGTTCAGCAATCGTAGCATCCTCTGTCTGTGGCTGAGCAACACTCTGTGCAAACATCTGACTAAGCAGTTCCACAAATGTCAGTTATAGCACTCAGGTCTCCCTAACTTTGACTTCAGTTGTACAGTAATCTTAGGAAATATGCTTATATCCTCTTTTCCACTGGATTTTCATTGATCTTACTGTGGCTTACTATGTTTGGACTTGGAGAATTTACTATTGCAAAATGGTTTGAGCCTCATTAGCTGCAACTGATGATTAATTTCCCCAAAATGGTACTGTTGCTGGCATATCTTGAGTTTCACCATCATCCATTAAGAGATGAAAAATTTCCTTTCCTTGACCCTAGGCATGGGGCAGACTTTGGACAGCTTGCTTTGACAACACTGTCCAGATAATCCTGGCATAGTGTACAATCTAAGAAAAGTCAGCAAGCTGACAGCATACATCCAGGGAGAATCTCTACATTGAAAGATATTTAGGCAGAGATTTAGGAGGGGAGCATGATCAAGCATTTTCAACAGGAGGTTTTGGAACCCTCCCTACCACCTCCTTTTATTCTGGTGAAGGACAGCCTGGTGTCCTTTTCCTGATTTCTCTTCTTAAGTGGTATGCATAGTTGCTGTGAAATTTAAATAGTCTTTGTAACCCATATTTAAAGGTGTGGGAGGAGGGCCAAAGGAGCCTAATTACTGTTTTGAATAATTGTGTTTTCATATAGTTGACTCTTGCCTTTTGTTCCCTTCACCCAACATCCACCTTCCTGCTCTACTTCCTAAGCAAAAGTATGGATCCCTCCTTGAGGTTTGGTTGTTGTGAGTCCTTGATACCCTGTAGGGACAGTGTTCAAATCTCTTTTTCTTTTGATACGTGATTCTTAGGATTACGTTTTTCAGTTCTATAATGGGAAGACCCATGCTTTATTATCATATAGATGCCACCATAGTGGCAGGTGGCACCTAGAATGCCATTAGCACTGATGAGAACTCCTGGAGTCTGAACAGTAACAAGATGATTGAATACCAGTGTTCAGAAAATGTACCTGGCATACCAAATGTAAGCAGCTGAGCCATCCGTGAGTAAACCAAACCACAGCTATACAGTTTGACAAAGTATTTCAAAGTCTTCACTGGAAATGAACCCCTTACTCTGACTTGAGAAGGAGGAATGTGGGGGTGTATAATTTCTCCCACAATTTCTTCAGCCACATGAGTAGTATTCATGTTTTCTCCTCACCAGTAGTACAATGTCGGTCCATTATATTTGGTGGAATTTTAGGCATGTATCACATGCTACTTATCTGCTGTTTTGTAACTGGCCCAAGGCATGGGCTAAGTAGGTGTTTGTTAGTAGTGTAAATCTGGAGTCACTGCACTGAAGTCAATGGGAAACTGAACTCAAGCCTTGGGTCATGGGCTGGAAGGAAGTGCATTGAACATCTGGGGAGGAGAGGAATGAGTCACCCTGCAGTATCCTCCCTCGGGCAGATGCGTGCTAAGTAAACATATTCTGCAGAAATGTTGATATACAGTCTGTTCTCAGAAGGAAGGGTTTTTTTTAAAGCCTATATGTGTGGGTGAAGGTATAGAAATCCTGGGTAGATTCCATGGCTCACAGATCAAAGCAATTATCTTAGTCTGACGCATGCTGTAATTGCTTTAAGGCTGCGATTTGCTAGCATGACTAATGAATTTGAGTCTTCTATGTGAGACACCAATGAGAGCCCTGATATTTTGGTGCTTCTACCTCTGCCCTCTGACATAATAGGAACTCATGATATCATAGAAAGAACCTTCTCTTCTGTCTGACACTGGTACAGAAGGGGCAGCCCACGATCAAACTGGCTACGCCGATCCTCAGGCTCACTTCCACAAACGGCTCTCTCAACATAAGTAAATACTCTGGGTTAGCAAGTCACTTGGTGAATTTTGCTGTTTGCTTTCTTTGCTAATAAGCTTAATTTCTCATTAAGGTGTTTCCCGTTCATGGCTGTTTTTTTTTTTTTTTTTTTTTTGTGAAAACGTATTTCATTTAGCAAACAATTGTTTGCACAGCTATATTCCCAAATGGGATTAGCTCTTAGTGTGACTGCTTTCTTTTCTCAATCATCTGGTATTATTTCTGATCCCTGTCTGGATGAGAGTGTGGTGAGTGCGAATAATAAACAGGGAGAGGATATGATCAGCCTAACTGGGCCTTTGTTTCACGTAGAGGCGGTGTGGGAGCGGGCTCTGGAGCCAAGGCTGGGTAGGTTGGCAGGAACAGGGAATTTTAATGGACACTTTAAACCTTCCTTCCTTTGGCCAGTTTGAGTTGTTGTTGACCCGATCAGGTTTAAAACAATTTTTCTCTCATTGGGTTCACATGAAGCAGCTGAGTGTTCCAAAAGTCCTTCCCATGAAGAATGCAGCTCAGTCATTATCTAGTTTGCTTAAATACCTCC
This sequence comes from Aythya marila, assembly GCF_965140915.1. Taxonomy (NCBI): domain Eukaryota; kingdom Metazoa; phylum Chordata; class Aves; order Anseriformes; family Anatidae; genus Aythya; species Aythya marila. Next base: position 150,861,955 of record NC_139042.1, read on the forward strand.
GTGTCAGGAATCCGGCCAGGTAACTAGAACCAAAAAATATGTGATCAGGTCCATTTGATTATCTTATGTAACGATGTTTGTGCCAGAGCTAGATGGCCTGGGGGTTGGTAAGCATGGATCCAAAACTCACGCTGTTGCAGGTCTTAGGTAACATGTGAGATGTTATCTGGTGACCTGAAGAATGTGCTGCCAGGGCTGGCCACTTGTCCAGCATTTTGTGGCTGCATAAGGAGTGGTATTCCTGGAGAAGCTGTGCTATTTGGCTTAGCTTTGTCTACTGGTTTGCAGTAAGCAGAAACAGGTGTTTTATTGAGCCGTGTGGTTACATCCTTAATTGAGCTTGACAACTGCTGAAGTTTGGCTGAGCACTGTTTTATATTTTTAAACACCCCAGTGCTGAGGGTTGCCCTTGTCCCGCCTCTCTCACTCCCTTGCAGAGCAGGGAGGAGCACTGGGCCACCTGCAGAAATACCCCTCCTATGTATGCTCCAGGGAGCAATCATGCAAAATGCCCCTGGAAACCCTGTGAGGTGGCCAAGTGAGGCCACCTGTGCATCGTGCTGCATGCTCCTCATGCCCTTGTGTAAGGACAGTGCCACGATCTCTGTCTGGGGAGAAGACAGGGTGTTGCTGTGGCTTGGACACTGTAGGACTCCATGAGTTACAACCGCCTCTTCCAAACTTCTCAGCTCCCTGAGGCTGTTGGGACACCCCTCCTTTTTATTGCCCCCACTGGCAGGGAGGGTGGTGGGCTCAGTTTCCTCAGGAGGGCACTGAGAGCCGGAGGATTTTGCTAAACTGCTGGGTAGGATGAGCCCTGTCACAAGGGGAGGTGGAGGTGGTAGGTGACAGCACAGCAGGGTTTTACAGTGGGAACTAACTGAAGCTCAGCAACAGGTAGAGGGAGATTTATCTTCCAAAACAACGAGCTGATGATGAGTAATGAGGATGATCAGTGGAAGCGGCATCTGGGTTCAGAGGTGGGAGATGAACAGCAGGGCTATTTTTCAAGGGAATTAAGTCAGCCTCCTACTCTGCCCAGAGCAGACTCTGAATGAATTGCACCCACAGCAATGTCTCCCCCCACCCCTGCCCACGTCTCACCCTGGCATAGCCACGCACTCACATGTAAGCCTTGTAATTGTTGCCGATTTTCTGGATTCGGATGTCATACTTGGAGTCGATGAATGGCTCGGCGGTGGCATAGGTTCTTGCCATGGCTACAATGCTCGCCATGTCCCGGAAATCATGCTGGTTCTCAACCTTGACCTTGATTGCCAAAAATACAGCAAAAACAAGACAAGTGCAAAAAGAACAGGAATACTTTGTGAGTGGAAGTCATTTCCGTGACTGTGTCACACAATGTCTGTAAAAAAACACAGAGCTGAGAACAGAGCAGAGATTGCATGAGAGAGAAATTCCCCAACGAACCTAGCCCAGAGCAAATGAACCCCTTTCTCCTTCCTCATGCACGAGCCCTGGCAAACCTGGCACCAAGCAGGCAGCTAGAACTTGGACCAGATGGCTCTTGCTAACGCTCATTGCTTTTATGATACTTCAAAAAAATATTTCATCTCTTAAGGGGCATTACTTCATTCAAATTTTGAAACTGCTATTTCCCATGTCGGGACGGATGAAAACAGAGCATTTTGGGTGGCCGGGAAATCAACAAGCGAGCTGGTTGCCTGCCACTTCTAGGCTTCCGTTCCCTGGCATTTCACATTGCCCCCATCCAGATTGTCCTTGAGGAGAAGTGCAGGTCTCCTGGTGGGAAGCAAGCTCTGAAGGAAGAGGCTGTCTCTGGGGGAGCCCAGGATTTTGGGGGGATCGGTGTGAGCAGGATGCCATGGTGCGTGCGTGGGACAGCTGGTTGGGTGTTGGGCTTGAGTCACACTTGGAGATGAGGGCGATAACCTACGAACTGGAGAACTTTCTGAGAAGCTCGCTTTTCACAGATTTGGGTTCATTTATGAGAAATGCTTTGAACCTTATCCAAAAAAAAAAAAAAAAAAAAAAAAAAAAAGGTAACATCTCGAGATCACAGCCGGGGATGGCAGCCCCGCTTTGTCTGCTCGCCTGTAGCAGCCAGAAGGGCTCTGCCCCAGAGGAGCTCCGTGGTTGTGTCGGTGTGTGTGTGCTGAAGGAGGGAGATGCCAGACTGCGCGGAGCCGGCTGAAGGAAACTGCATGCAGTGGCATTTGGTGTTTCTCTGCGAAGAACAAACACGTGGTTTTACATATCTGCCTGCAGCCATGAGAGGGCAGGAGCCATCTTCACTAGGGAACAGAGGGCAGGTTTGCTGCTAACCTGTTTTGCTTTTCAGATGCCTTTGTGTGAGCTTCAGCCACAGCAGAAGCCAAGGACTCAGCCACAGCCTGGTGCAGAGAAGCTCTTGAGAACTGCACAGGTTGTGGGAAAGGTGAAAAATGCAGCTATTTTGACCTATAACCATCTCTAGATGCCTGAGTAAAAAGAAAAATGTCTGGTCTCTGCTTCTTCCCTTGCTGAATGCGGAATGCCCCTCATGCTCCTCCCTGTGGCTGCGGTGAGGGTTGGGCTCTTACTATTCAGGGCCATCAGAGAAAAGGAGCAGAGGGGGACTCCAGGCATGTGTGTGGGTGGGGAAAAAATAAAAAGAACTAAAATAGCCAAAGGGGAAATGTAAAGGGAACCTCTCTACATCATGCAGGAGAGCAGCCTTGCTTCTAGCTGGGCCGTTGCCCTCTGTGCCTTACGGGGAGCACCCCATGCCGGGGGAGCTCCAAACCTGGGCACGGCTCACAAAATCCTGGGGGGAGCAGTGCAGGGTGGACGGGTATGGGGTGTTTTTGCTGCAGAGATAAGAGCAGCACTGGTACTGCTGGGTGACACCAAGCCGGAGCGTCCCACCCTGCGGAGATGATGGCAGGAGGGACTGCAGGGCGTTACGACACAGGCTCCCAGACCCTGCTGGCGATGGGGAAAGACAAAAGCCATTACGTAATGACCTACTTGGAACCAGGACCTCTGTGGGATCTGAAACAAAGTGCTGCTGCGCTTGTGCAACAGATGTCTCCGGGCCTCGGCCAAGGCATTTTTGTCCCCAGCCCGAGAGCGTCAGTCTGGGGGCAGAGGAAGGGATGCCGCTTCCCCTCGCAGACCGGAGTTAGATCATACTGCTAGAAGGGACTTGGATGCTCTTCTCGTAAATGGGTTTTTTCCTCAAAGAAGTGGCATGCTGTAGGAAGGAAGGGTGCTTTCCTTCCTCCTCTCTCCCTGCAGGGACATGAAACACGTGTTCTCCCATGGGCCGGAGGATTTTTGGTTGGGTAAGTAGGACGCAATGTAAGAAATGAAGGACACAGCAGCTGACTTCCCCGGTGCTACATCGCTGTGCCATCCTCTGCAAACAGCTTCGCTGTCTTCCCCAGCCCTTGCCACAGCCCTTCCCGTGGACTTCTTAGAGAAAGCACCTCGCCAGGTCCCCTTCTGGGAGGCCAAGGCCCTATTTCCCACCAGGCATCAAAATAATCACCACACCAAAGCTGAAATCTGAGCTGCCTCTTGTTAATTGTGAGAGCCAGCCAAATTTGACAAAATAACAACTGTGTCCTGGGTTAATGCTGGCTTAGTCCAGGATACGGTTATTACTTCATAAACAGGAAGCACTCCAGTTACAGTCAAATTAGATTTATTTTCCTGTCTTATCTATCAAGTCCACCATTTTATTAGCTTTCTACTTTTACATTTTTTTATAATTCATTTCCTCCTGCCTTGTAACCATTTTACATGTCAATAAAATCTCCATTCTCCTAACAGGAGAGAAAAAAAAGAGAACCAAAGGCAGGGTGTATGTGGCATGACACCAGAGGGCATTATTTAAGACAGGACTGTTAAAAATCATTACAGAGCAAACAGTTACCAATTTACCCAATAAGGGATAAATCTGCCTTCTAAAATGGCAGGTTGGTCAAAAAACATGGAAGTGAGAAAAGAAAGAAGTTGGAAAGGAATCAATAGGAAGCTATTTTGTCTCTCTTTTTTTTTGCATCCTTCTTAGGATAAATGCAGTATCCCATTAGCTGCATAGAGGAGTGCAAACAGCGAGGGCAAATAGAGCCCTTGCCCCGCCGGGCTGTTTGCTTAGCTGTGCTGGCTGTTTGAGCAGCAATAGGCTCATTCTGGGGCCATCAGCTGCTGTTTGCTATAGAGTTTTAGTGACCTGTTGTGAAGAGCTTGGGCCAGCGTGTTGACAAATGCCTTTTCTGAGCAAGAAAGCTCCTCGGGAGAGTCGCTGCTTCCCTTCTGGCTCTCTTCTCTCACCCAGGTGCCGGCAGTGCCCAGCATGCTCCCTGTGGCTGCAGGAGAGGGACCTGGATCCTTGGGGACACGCTCACACAGAGGTGACCAACCCTTTGCTGGTGGCACCTCAGAAGATGATACTGCGACAACTTCCACCCTCAGCTTTCCCAAGAGGCATTGATCTTACTGCCCCTTGAGCAGACTTGGGCAAAAACTTCTGTTTCCTCTGTCTCGTATTCCCCAAATCCACTGCCTCATATACACGCCACATCTTCCTGCACACCAGGATCCCAAGGCTGGGTCCTCCTCACTCATCTCCAACCTAAGCAGTGCAGGTATTGCCTTGCTGTGCCCTTTTGCTTTCATTAGTTTTGTAGCCACAATAATAATAATAAAAAGTCAGCCAAAGTGGCATAATTACAGTAGTTTGCTAGGACTGCCCTCGTGTTGCCCTCTCTGAGTGTCATCCAGAGTTAACTCAGCCTCACAGGTTAATCCCACACCACCCGGGAGATGGCTTGCAGAAGCAGTTTCTCTGTCCAAACTGGGTTTAGAGACAGGTTCAGCTGCAAAGTAAATGTCCAAGGCTGAGCCAGGGCTGGGCTTGGCTCTGTGGTGTTTAACTGAGTCTCGGTAGGCTTGTGAAAATACACATTGAGTGCTTTCCTCTAGAGGAGCTGGCTTGGCCACACAGAGCTTGGGATTTTTCATCCATCTCAAACTGCGCTTGGCTTTTCTGAAGTGACTTTGCTATTTGGGGACACTGGGTCTTGAGGAACAGCTCTGCACAGAGGGCTTCCTCAGCCTCTCCTTCCCTCCACCCCGAGTTAAACTCTCCTTCTCAGAAGATACCTGATCCAATTGACACACATGTGGTTTAGGCCTAACTGAATGTGTTTAATCCTTTGACCCACCTCAAAATAATAAATATACAACAGCATCCGCGCTTCCTGATTATTTTCAGACTGAAGCTCTCCAAATGTTATGCTATCTTTAATGCATTCAGCTTTAAAATCCCTATTAACTTCCCAATGAACAACTATCAGCCATGGGTCTTGGCAGCTTTGGTCCCCAGTACCCTGGGTCAGTCACCATTTTCTGTGTCCAGCAAAAGGTTCAAGGCTGCTGCGCAAGAAATGAGGATGCTCTTGCTATTTTCAAGATGGGTCAGTGGGAATGCAGTGATTGGGCTGCTCTGTTCTGAAAGTTACATGTCAAGTCATTATTTGTCCTCTGCAAATGAAAATATTTGTTTCTTGACAAGCCAAGGCAACCCTTTCCTCTTCCTTTCCTCTTCAGTGCACTGGGTTTTCAAAGCTCTTACTTTTAGAACATTCTATTTCAAGTCTCAGAGAGAGAGACAAGGTGATGAACTGTCCTTCCTGATAAAAAGCTTGTGGTATTTTTACTTTACATAGTGGCTCTGTTCAGTTTGTGCTATGTTTATACCAGAAAAAAAAAAAAAAAAGTCTTTCCCATCCAGTAAAAGAGAAAATAACTCTGACCACATTATTATGAACAACAAGTTTTTCTTCTACAATGTAATAAATTCGTCTGAGCCAGGATTTGTACTGGGGAGGTGTTTTCATAATTGTGGGGCAGGCATGGAGAGGAGGTGACTCTTAAATTGGCCTAATTAGAGAGGTCTAAAAATAAAGCAAGAGTAGCAAAAAACATATATCTATTTATTAAATTTATATAAATATATATATAGCCACATGCATAGAAACAGTTTTTCCTCTCTTTGCAGATCTGGCAGTTGTTTCTTTCTCATGATCTGATCAGGAAGAGGTGAAGAGACTCTTTGAGTGAATTTGCAGTGCTGGGCTCTGTTCCTAGGGCACTTAAGGGTCATGTTAGCGCACAAATGTCAGATATTAACACACTAAGAGCTTTATTTCTTGCAATGGGCTCTGGCATTATGAGCTCTGGAGTCAGGAAGAAGTGTTATTCCTTTCTCACTGTAGCGCTCACCCTGTTCAACAAAGACCCCCCAACCACATCTGGGGTAAATAGGCTCAAACTGTACAATGCTTAAAAATGTCTTAACCTCTTGTGAATTGCTGCATGAACAACAGTTCAGTGCTTTGTGAGGAAGGACCTCTCCTCTCAGTGTCCTTCTGTGATTTTCATTGAAAATAAAAGGGTCTTTCTCTGCTGACTCCATTGTAAAATATTGTCTAAGTAATATTTCTGATATTGCATCTGTATCGATCGGGTATTGGACTAGCAGCACAGAGCACTTGTTATGTCCTCCAGTGCCAATGAGCTATGGGGTGACTTCAAAATTTGGCAGGGGGTAATAAGGGTCATGGGAGGGGCTGAGGGGCATATGTCCTGATTTTAGATGAGTAGATTGTCTGGGGCCCCTTAGTCTCTCCTGGTGAAGGCTATTCCTGGTGTCTCTGTTCAAGTCACACAGAATCACAGAATCTCAGAGTTGTCTAGGTTGGAAGAGACCTCAAGATCATCGAGTCCAGCCTCTGACCTAACACTAACAAGTCCTCAACTAACCCATATCGCTAAGTTCAACATCTAAACGTCTTTTAAAGACCTCCAGGGATGGTGACTCCACCACTATCCTGGGCAGCCCATTCCAATGCCTCACAACCCTCTCAGTAAAAAAGTTCTTCCTAATATCCAACCGAAAACACCCCTGGTGCAAGTTTAGCCCGTTCCCCCTCGTCCTGTCACTAGGAGAATAGACCAACCCCCACCTCTCTACAACGTCCTTTAATGTACTTATAGAGAGCGATAAGGTCGCCCCTGAGCCTCCTTTTCTCCAGGCTGAACAAGCCCAGCTTCCTCAGCTGCTCCTCGTAGGACTTATTCACCAGCTTTGTCGCCCTTCTTTGGACTCTCTCGAGCACCTCGATGTCCTTCTTGTAGCAAGGGGCCCAAAACTGAACACAGTACTTGAGGTGTGGCCTCACCAGAGCCGAGTACAGGGGGACAATCACTTCCCTAGCCCTGCTGGTCACACTGTTTCTTACGCAAGCCAGGATGCTGTTGGCCTTCTTGGCCACCTGAGCACACTGCTGGCTCATATTCAGCCGACTATCCACCATCACTCCCAGGTCCTTCTCTGCCTGGCAGCTCTCCAACCACTCATCTCCCAGCCTGTAGCTCTGCTTGGGGTTATTGCGCCCCAGGTGCAGGACCCAGCACTTGGCCTTGTTAAGCTTCATGCAGTTGGCCTCAGCCCATCGCTGCAGCCTATCCAGATCCTCCTGCAGAGCCTTCCTACCCTCAAGCAGATCGACACACGCCCCTAGCTTGGTGTCATCTGCGAACTTACTGAGGGTGCACTCAATGCCCTCATCCAGATCATCAGTAAAGATATTAAAGAGAACTGGCCCCAGTACTGAGCCCTGGGGAACGCCACTAGTGACCAGCCTCCAACTGGATTTGACTCCATTCACCACGACTCTTTGGGCCCGGCTATCCAGCCAGTTTCTAACCCAACGAAGCGTGCGTCAGTCCAAGCCATGAGCAGCCAGTTTCTTGAGGAGAATGCTGTGGGAAACGGTGTCAAAAGCCTTGCTGGAGTCAAGGTAGACCACATCCACAGCCTTTCCCTCATCCACCAAGTGCGTCACTTTGTCATAGAAGGAGATCAGGTTCATCAAGCAGGACCTGCCTTTCATAAACCCATGCTGACTGGGCCTGATCACCTACTTGCCTTGTAAGTGGCGCGTGATGACACTCAAGATAATCTGTTCCATGAGTTTCCCCAGCACTGAGGTCAAACAACACAGCTACTGTTTCTGGATTTCTCAACAGAAAGTTCAAAAGATGCCTTTTATTGTCGTTTTATTCATCTCCAACCTGCACCTTACACACATGCATCGCATGGCAAGAGCTTTTCTGTCACTACTGGTACGCTGCCACCCTTCTTGGTTCTGACCTTGACTGGTCCACTTCCAAGCTAAAGACAATCAACAGAGCCTCTTTCTTACAAGTCCTAATGCAGTTATTTTTTATTTTAGGTTTGAGGATTCTCTGTTCAACTCTTTCATTAAAAAACGTGGTGAGCGAATTTAGTGAAAATGTTGTGAAAACAAAGGATATGTGAAAATGATAGTCTGAATATTTTAATTATGCTCTTTCTAGCCATTATTACAAAATAATAAACACTCAGCACTTCTGAGAGTGCCAAGAGCCTTATGAACATGAATTACCAGTAATCATTATAGCACTCTGGTCCATAATACAGAGAAGATGAAGAACTGTGAAATGACACAAATCTGCCTGCAGGTCAATGGTGGAGCTTGCTGGGGAAGATGCCTTTTCTTTGTCCAGAGTTTGGCTTCTGGCCACTACCTCAGTACAAATAAAGAATAACAGTGTCTGGACTTCCAGTCTTTGCTCATTCTTCTAAGTCTTGGTGCCTCCCATTACATGTGATTTTATCGTTAATAAAAAGAAAAATGTAAGTACTTCTTTGACAATTTCTCCTGGTAATGAGATTGTAATCTGAATCCTTTGAAGCACCCATTACAGGTACCGGTACATGGCTCTCTATCTTGGCATCATTTGCTGCAGTAAGTACTATTTTTAATACTCACATGTGTACTTTGGCTAATAGGCTGGTTATTTTATCTTTTGTTTCTTCAGTCACTGCTTCTATACAAAACATGACCTGATGTAGGTGCTCTATTAATGCTTACTTTTTAACACTCATCCAAACCGAAAGCAAACCTCTCTCTTTTCTTATTATGTATATTTAGAACTAAAGACCTGCTATTTTCTTGTCATCTCTACTTCTGAAGACCAATGCAAAGAAATCCTTTGCCTCTCTGTAATCTCCTTATTGTCACTGATTATTGCTTTTATGTTGTAATGGTTAAAACCACCATAATGTCTCCTGGAAATGTTCCTCTTCTGGGTTTCTTAAAAGGACATTTGATAATTCTATTTTCTTCCTTCCTTCCTTTCTTTCTTTCTTTCTTTCTTTCTTTCTTTCTTTCTTTCTTTCTTTCTTTCTTTCTTTCTTTCTTTCTTTCTTTCTTTCTTTCTTTCTTTCTCTCTTGCTTGCTCTCTTTCTTGCTCTCTTGCTTTCTTGCTCTCTTTCTTTCTCTTCCTTCCTTCCTTCCTTCCTTCCTTCCTTCCTTCCTTCCTTCCTTCCTTCCTTCCTTCCTTCCTTCCTTCCTTCTTTCTTTCTTTCTTTCTTTCTTTCTTTCTTTCTTTCTTTCTTTCTTTCTTTCTTTCTTTCTTTCTTTCTTTCTTTCTTTCTTTCTTTTTCTTTCTTTCTTCCCCCCTCCTTTTTTTTTTTTTTTTAATGTAAAAGTGTTGTTTTTCTAGAAAACCCATAGTTCTGCTTATCTGTATTTCTCCTGTCATTTTCTGTGGTTTCTTTCCATCAGCCCCACTTGATCTTGAACTCTACTGTCTTAAAAATAAAACAATTTCCTGTTACTTGCTTTTTATACCAACCAACTTGTTCTTTATTTTCACCTCCTCTCTTCTCTCTCTTTATTTTTTTTTTCCTCAATGCAATGAAATGAAGCGGGACTTCAAGAAGACTACTTTAATGAGCCTCAACTTTCCATCAGGCTGATAGTGACAGGAAGAAACCTAAACTGAAGAACCCAAACCTAAACTGTAAGGTCAACAGCCCTTCCTTCCTTTACCTTCCCCATTTACTGAACAGAGCCGTGTTGAAACTCTGTGCCCAAATCCACATTTAGACTTTCCTAGTAGTCCCTAATTTCATAATGACTAAAGTAAACTTGGCCTCAGACCAGTTCTTTCTTCTAGGACCCTGGCTGTCAGCCTATCTGCATCTGGAATGACTTCCTGCGTAACCCCCTTGTACCATTGCATACAATTGTGCACTGAATTGTGCACAATAGAAACCCCCTTTCCCTGTAACTTGTGACAGCAAAAATCAGTGTCATTAGAGAATAAAATGGGAGAGAAAGTGAGAGGTGGAAGAAGATCTGCTGTCTTGTGCAGAAGACACCAATTAAATATTCTGGGGACAGTTTTGTCTGGAAACGCTGTTTAGGCTGGGGCACTTTCCTTTGATTCTATTCTTCCCTCATTTCTGTAGCCACCCAAGCATCCTTGTTGCACAAGAGAGACACATGAAGCTCTCCCTACATTACAGATGAAACTGCAGAGTAGTCAGAGAGGTCCAGGATTGCAGTAGGACTAAGATACCCACTGAGGCCTCAGGGAACTTGAAACCCTTCATCAGGGAGAAGCCTCTTCCTCCTGGTTTGTCCTGTTTGGATTTTGCTAATGAAGTCCTTCTTGGGGACATGTTCAACAGCTTGCCCTGAAAGCAGCTCTACATGGTCTGCATGTAGTCTCATTCAATGACCCCCCCGTGTGTTCAGTATACGGAACACCAATATTTTAGCAAACTTTTCCTGCTTGTTTAAATGCATGTGCTTTAATTCTGTAAGCCACCTCCACCACTTTGCCCAGGGATGTGAGCCCACTTCCTCTCCGGCAGCTACCATCTAGACAGGGGAGCATTGCAACCAAAGCAAGAATGATCATGAGAGCTCCTGTGTGCAATCCAGGAAGCCAGAAAGAATTTCTGTTTATGTAGCGCAAGCAAACAAGCTGTACCCAGCTTTAGGTCAGTTGTACCTATGTATAATTTTCAGGCAAAGAGAGTGTGAGGCAGGCAGAAGTCTGGTCTGCTCTAGGAAAGTGCTGTGAGAGGAGTGTCAGTCACAAAGTTCAAATACCACCCATTTGGATTCAGAGATGATACACCAGAATTCCCTAATTTTGAACAAATCACGTTTTAGACAGATAGAGGGTGTTTTTTAAAGAGGTATATGCAAGGAAAGGAGGCAAAAGCACAGCAGGGACGTGCTGGCGAAGCCTCACTGAAAAGGGAGCCCAGACACCCCCAGAAACAGGGGCTGGTAATTCGCTGGGGGAATAAAGATCCCAGCGAGCCTGGGAAAAACAAACAGGTCCTTCTGGGGAGCGAACTGTTTTTCAGGATTCCTTGGCAGGCGACCAGCCACTCTGCTTTGTAAAGTCTTGTTCTTCCTAGCAAGGAGGAAAAAAAAAATAACTGAAGGGCTCCCACTTTGTTGAATAAGTTCATCATCATGCGCACAGAAGGACCAGTGCTGCCGTGCCTCATTGTGATAACTGTGGGGTGTAGCTGTGCATTGCAGGTGCTTGAATAAACAACATCACCACTTTCGGGAGAGAAGAAAATGTATAAAAGACGAGCCTAATGACTTCAGCCCAGCCAGCTTTCCCCCCACTCTTCACGACCCCCCTCCTGCAACCCGGTAGCCTGCAAGCCAACATGGCTGCCCGGCTCCAAGTGCAGGGCGGCAGCAGCAGGCCCCTTCTCCCCCAGCAGCATCCAGAGCGACCCAGATAGGCCGGGGGCACGTCTAAGCCCTTCACCATCCGGCCACACACAGGGTACGATCGCAGGGATGTTGTGCCACATAGCATACTCTTTCCTGAAGCGTATGTATTTTTCCTTTTACTTACCTTCCCCATTCCAGCGTGAGCATGTCCCAGCTTGACCACTACCGGGAAATTCGGAGTTGTGACCTGAAAGACAGAAGAAGGAACTCCTCATTAGTATTCATTTCCAGCCATTGTATCTGAAATAGTTTACTTTCATTTAGTAGCTTTCATGCCCATGCCAATGGGAAGATAAACAGGTCCGATGAAGACTGTCCAGGTGTCAGGACAATTAGCTAGTAGCTCTTCATTGGGACCCGTATGGTCGGAAATAGAGGCCAGGCAGAATTCCTCAGATCTGACCCACTTTTGCTGCCTAATAGCAGTAACTTCTAAACCCTCCTTTTATTTTTATTTTATTTCCCCCACACACACACTGTACGTGTGTGGATGTGCATAGACTCATATGCATGCAAAAAAGCTGCACCTGCAAGCCTGAATACGTGAACACATTCAGATGCTGAAAACATTTGAGTTCTAAGAAAGATGAGGGTTGTTTCTTTTTCCACGCCAACTGCTTTGGCCTTTAGCATGAGTGTGAGCTGTCCCTCGGCAGCTCCCATTCCCCTCCCATCAGCAGTGGTGGGGGAAGGCGAGGGGGAACAGCCAACTCTTGGGTACAACTCACAAAGTCCATCTATTCATAAAGCGCCCTTTCTCCTCTAATTTCAGGGGTGGGTGTAGGGAATAAAAGAGAACAAAGAAGGGTTGGGATCAGCAATAAAAATAGAAAAAATTATGTCATGTCTTCTCCGTTGGCTCATGTGATGTTTACATTGGGCAGGGTTCTGCCATCTGAGCATGCAAGTACATCTGAGTGCACATGTAGGATTTTATTTGGAAAGCTGCTAGTATCCCCTCTCCCTTCTGCTCCTCAGTTTCACTCTCAAGCAAGGATTCACTTGTAGAGATCAGCTGAGAGTGGGTTGCACAGGCTGCTAGGAAGTGGACATGGCAGGACAGCGACCAGGTCTGTCTGGATATTCACACCACGCCCTCCCTACATCCTGTTTGGTCCATTTCTATGCCTTGGCTTGACATCACCATGAGCTTCATCTTGTCCCGTGCTCCTGATCCTAGTGATCTCAATGCTATCCCTACAGTACATAACCCATTGTTTTTATTGCATACCTCATTTGCTTTGATGGAAAGTGTTTTATAAGATACTTTTGTCTCTACCTACATGCCTGAAGCACTGAGCTCTGCTCATTAAGCAGTTAACCTGGAAATCCAGCAATGGAAGGGACTTGAATTTTGACAGATAAATGGCTCTCCTATTTATTTAAGTTTGAGAATACATAAACAAATTGTTCTTGTGCTAATTACCAATTGTCTGTATGGACAGGCAGGCGCTACGCCCTAAAGATAGAATGGTGCTGCCGTCTCCATCTGTAGCAGCCCGCTATAAATAAATTAGTAATGAACACTAATGTTTTGCTGTTCATCTGCTTATGTAAAGAAATGGCACAAGAGGGGGAAACAGTGAGTGTATCATGTACTCAAGAAACCTGTGTCACTTGTGGGGATTTTCTTCAGGCAGAAAGCTGAAGGACCCTCCACGGAAGGGCACCCTCAGAGTCAATATATCACAGCTCTGGCACAGCAGTGACCGGCAGCCCTGTGCCAGAGGAAGAAGTGAGAGACCACGATAGGTGGCCTTCCTGGAGCCTCACAGTTAAGATAAGCATATGTCCAGGCACATGAGTTAGTGCTCCATTTCCCCTTCACCTCTCTAATTCATTGTAAGAGTCTGAAACTTAATTTGCTGCTGGCATAACAGAATCAAATGGAGGGCTGCACCTGAGGCTTACTGAAGATAGGACTGCGGATGGACCGTGCCAGGCCTTTAATGCTGGGAGATGAAAGGTAACCCAGCAGTCAGGGCACCCACCTGCTCAGGCTCAGGGAGACCTGGCTTGCTTCCCAGCTTTGTCATCCGTGCCCCATGCACATTGTTTGAGCCAAAGCGCTTGCAAGGCCTGGCCTCTGCTCCCTGTTTGGGAGCGCAGGCGGTGGCTGTTCCCACCGCACAGGAAAAGCAAGCCACAAGCTGCGAGCCCCTGGCAAGGGGGCAAAGAAATGCACGGGATAGATAATGCGGTATCGCAGGCTCAGAGTGGCCAGAGGCAGGAAGCAGTGTCTCTGCTATCCCGGCTGTGTACCCTACCTGCGGGTTTTTTCTGAGGGAGCCTGGCTCGAGCACGGGGCCCGGGAGTGGGAAGCATCTGTTTTCCTGTGTACATGCGAAGAAAGTTTGGGATCCGATAAACAACCCAAGTTTACTGCTAGCCTGGGAGAAACCACAGGCAGTGGCAAAGCTCCGCTCAAACATCTCCCTTTCTCTTTGCTTCTTGGAAACATGAGCTCAGCTTTCTTGGTAAGGCTTTGCCTCATCCCAAGTGGTGACTGGCCGATGCCAGAGCAGGCTGGAGCCATGAGCTGCTTGGGCTGGCCGCGGTGCCAGGGGCTGGGGGTGAAACACGGAGCCAGGCTCTGAATGTGCAGCAGGCAGCCTCACTGGGGAAGCTGTAGCCCTGGGGAAATGCTGGCACATGGCTTGCCAGCAATATGTTTCTTCCACTGAAAGCCCACACTGAAATAATTTGTATGTATATGAACCTGCCTTATGGAGGAAGCAAAGAGAGAGCAGCACACGCACTCACTGCAATTTATAATGGGTGTGTCTAGTGATGATGGAGTACCGTTAGTCTGTGCTGAAGTTAAGTGGGAATGAAAGCTGTCAATAATCCACAGGATTAAAGCAGAGTCCACAACCATCTGAGTTAGGATGCTTCTGCTGAAGTGGTGGAAGTGGGGTGGACTCCAACCCAGTCAACGGAGATATTGTGAGCTTCTACCATAGACAGGTTGGGACCCCAACCCCATTTCTGTTGCTAATGAGTTGGTCTGCCAGCATACTTGGCAAACAGATGAATGGGCAGGGAAGCTGAACGGAGGGAGAATGTGTTACACATGTGAGTATGGGGCAATGGACACACAGACCCAGTGAGAAATTCTGGGGGTGGCCACAACTGCCACAAGAGCAGATCCCCAACATGAGTATTTACATGTGCTTAGTCATAGATTTCCTGGGAAAGAAGATGCTTTCGATCAAAGGATAACAGAGTTTAATAAGAAAAGCATGCTTTTACTAAAATCATGCAAAGACATGTCTGTGTCTCTCTATGTGTTTGTTTATGTTTAGGAAAGGCTCTTTTTCTTGGAGAAACGGGGATAAACACTTTGATGCTTTTAAAATGTGCATAAATTGTTGACAGGGCTTGTATAGATGATGTCTGCGGGTTTGGGGATGGGACTGCAGCACTGCAGCTAACCCAGTGATCAGACACGGAGTGCTAGTTCATATGCACAACTCAACCCTTTGAATTAAAATCCTGTAAACTGATTCCCAGATGTTGTCACACAAAAGCCTTGAGATGGCAAGGTTTACAGATGTGCCTAGAACTCGGTGTATGGAGTCAAGCAGGAGTCTGAATCCTAAATTAGGGACTTAGCAAAGCCACCTTTGGTAAGGGTGAGGGGAGAGTCATGAAGTATTTCCAATTTAGGACATGGATGGCCCAAAGTATGTCATTTTAGTCCCTGATTTTACCGGCTTTGCTCCGTGTGTAGTGTCACTACAAAGACAACTCTGCAGTTAATCAGTATTTTGGCACTGGCGTGTGAAAGTGAGTGCCGGTATGCATGCATTAGCCTCTGTTTGAAAACACATGGCTGTAAACTATGACACTTTCTTCTTTACCCTCTGCCCCCTCCTTTCCAACAAATACGACAGTTTTCAGGGCTTCTTGTAAATATACAGATATCTTCTGCATTTGTTGCTGGTGGAGCAGTAGAACAGAGCTGGATATAAATTGATCCCCAGGGAGATATCTTAGATGAAACCTGTTCTATCACATAAATACAATGTTTTCCACTCTTTTACTTCACGGAGGCCCTCAACAGATGCTGGTCTTAGGTCTATGATTTTATATACTGTCCTGCAGTCCATAAACAATGCTGAATGCCTCTCTCAGTTTCCTTCTGCCATGCTCAGTTCTGTGCATTAGTTCACATTATCCACCTCACACAATGCACTTCCGGTTTCCAGGGTTACTCCTTCTTCTGCAGAGCCTTTCCAGTCAACGCTAAAACAACCCTGGGAGCAGTGACATCGCGGTTGATATTCGGAGGGTTTTGGGGAGATGGGAAAAGGTGACGTTAAAACGTCAGTCTCTTGGCACCAGTACTGTATTACCATAGTGTCCAGTGTTTCCAACTGGGTCTGAAGCCCCATTGCAAAGGTACTCTAAGACTTTTGCTTCATATTGCCCCCAGAAGTAATACTGTGACTTTTTTAATCTTTTATTTATTTATTTTTTTTTTCAAGCTTTGACACTCTAAAACTGACCTTTCTGTTTATTTAGCTGTCTTTACTTGTAGGATGACAAAATCTGTTCTGGGTGGGTACCTAATGGGTTCTGGGAATGTTGTTCATGCCCTTGAGTGCTGAATGTTGAAAGTAATGTGTGTGGCACTTCCCTGGTGTCAATTAAGTCGGACGAGCAGTGAATATATATGTTTTCCTGTAAAAGCAAGCAAGCTGATGCAAATGTAGAGGAAAGTAATGATGTCATGACATGATGTCATTATGTTTATTGAACTATCTTACTGAAGGTCTAAGCTAAAGATCAGCACTGATTGCATGCTGGCCTTGCCAGTCGTGGCAAAATTCAGGGCTGTTTAGTAAAATATGGAGGAGAAGAAGTGTTGTTTCCAGTTATTCACTTGCTCCCTCATGTAATCACCAACTCCGTGCAGAATGGCTGACTCAGTGGATCAGTACTATGGCCCCGTGGAGGTTTGTGGTCACCCATGTATGACAGACAAGTTGTTCTTTGCTGTTTACCGGATCAGGAATAGTGTGAGAAAAAAACAACAAGCAACTATAGGGGAACATGTTGAACAATAATAGCTGCCAACATGAACATCTGTGCTCTATTAAAGGCACGTGATACGGATTCCTTCAAATCACATGTGTCTGTTCATTACTGTATTATAATTGCAGCACAATGGAGAAAAAATCATTAGCTGGGGGAAGAGGGCCTGTGCTTCCAACCAGCTGAAGAAAACCCTGAGGAGAAGTAGGTATCCTCAAAGGTCTCTGGAGGAAGGAGAATATAGGAGTTATCATGAGAAAAATGCTGAGATACTTGTGTCAGGAGTTCAGTAACAGCTGTATCAGGACAGCATCATATAAGGCAGGACCTGGAGCAGTACGGTGGTTGGTAGATGGGGGTGGCAGCTGGTGTACGGTAGTGCACCTTCTAAAAAAGTAGAGACAATGCCTCATTTTAGGATGGGATAAGTTTTACAGAGCCTTACTGAGCTGGGGTGGTGAAATCAGTGCCGTGGGGCAAGGTGGATGCCTTAGACGCCAGTAGTTTGGGTAGATTGTAAGGGATGCTTGCAAAATCAAATGGGAATAAGCTAACACACAAAACAGCACTGTGAGGCCAGAGGGCAGCATTTTAGCAAGCAAGTGCAAGTTTTTGGAGGTGGCGCAGAGAATAGTCAAGAATGAGGCTGCTGATAACAAGGTTGTGAGGAGAGAAAACATTGACTAATTTGGAGGAGACCTCACTGCTACAGGGGTGGATATCCGAGAGCAATGGGAGGGCCAGGAACGATTGCAAAGCAAAGGGTTAGATTCAAGATGCTTTGAGTGGATGGACTTCTGCTCATTTCATTTAGCACTGGAGCTGAGACCTCCAGTTTTAAATAGAAAGAGTAACTGGGTGGAGATACAGCAATAGTCAATTTGTGCTACGAAGTCAAGTCAGCCGTGCCTTAGTGTGAGAAGATCCTTCAGGGTGGTACAGATCTATTCTTTGATCTTATCATTGCTTTTAGAAAACACAACACACACAAAAAAATGAAAGGCCAACAGCAACACAACTTACTGTCCACATCCTGGAGTAAACAAACCACAAACCAATGTTTCAGAGCTCATAGCACTTGCTGTGGTTAGACATGGAAATGGGTGGAAAGGGTTAAGGACAAAGCAGAACTTTTTGTCATTAAGTCCACCTCTAATGTTACTGTGACTTCTGTTTTACTTGAGACAGGATCCTTTTGGGTTCCCAGTGGTCTCCCTCAGCACATGGAGGATAAGAGTGCGAGCATTTTATATTATTCTCATTCCCTTGGAGCTTCAAGTGTGAGAATTATATGAACAAGTCCAGACAAACAAATGCTCAGTGAAACAACAATATAGCTTGTGTCTGTGTGTGTGCTTCTATGCACACACACATCTAGCAGTGCTGGTCAATAAATTCCCATTACCACCTCTCAAAATGCAAGCAAGTTTTTTTAAAGGTCATTAGGAGTACATGGAAATGTTTAATTCCTTAATGTGTGGGGTTTGCTTAGCCACTCTTTTTCAGCATTTTCATTAAGGAAGCCATCCATATTCCTCACTTGTTAGGGGAAGGAATACATTCTGATGTTGAAAAATTGTATATATATATATGTTTATATATATATATGTTTATATATATATATATATATATATTTGCTGGATGGAGTGAGGAGAAAAGAGGAAAATCAAGAGGAAATGCAGGAGTTCTCTCTCCCTCCTGCCTCCCCAAACCTGATTTGGGTATTTTTGTCATGTTTTTCTCAAATTAGAAAATTCCATTCCCCATATCAACACACTGCAGGGGGAGGGAAGGTGAGTGCCTGCTGTCGGCAGGGTGGGGAACTCTCTAGGAATTTTCTTGTGAGGGGTTACCTTGGGAAAACATTTAGTGCCTCAGCTGTGGTAGAAGATACAGTAAGGAAACAGAGAGAAGAAAATGCTTTATGAAGTTATGCTGGGATCTTCAAAGCTGTCCCTTTTCCAAGAGCCCCTAAGGTTTAGAAGACACAGGCCAACAGAGCTCATCCTTCGCTCAGAAGGCTGTCCTTTTTTCGGGACAGACTGAATTCTCACTGATACCAAAATGAGCAGCTTAGGGTTTCCAAAGTGAGAATGAAACTTCCCTGAACTTCACGGTAGAAAAAAAAAAAAACCTTCAGGAGCAGGCAGTGCAGAAATAATGAGGCCTTGCTGAAGCTGATCATTCACCTGCTAGCGTGGGCTTCCAGCCTCACCACGTGCTGAGCTGCAGATGCTTTCCTGGCTCCAAAGGGCAAAGCAAAAGCGGTTCCCAGCCCTTACACAAAGCATGCCCTGATGGCAATGCTCAGGAGGATCACACCCCTCCAAGGGCTGGGCTGTGGTTTCACAACCTGCAGCTCGCCAGGCAGTGCTGCAGCTTCGGCAGCGTGCAGCGAGCAGCGGGCCCTGGGCTCGTTAGTGCGTTCGGCACGAAACACCCTGCCTGACACAGAAGAGGCTCTGATGTTTCACCGCAGGTCTCATGCCGCTGTAAGTGTGCCAATGACCCTGAGCAGCCTTGGTTGACATTGCCGTGCCAGATGCGGGCAGGAGGAGCAATGAGGCATGGATGTTGCCTGGTAAATGGGACGGGATGCCACGGTCTGCTGGAACATTTCAAATGCCCTCTGGGCTCCTGAAAGCTGCAGGGCAATGGATCATTGCCTCCTTCCTCCTTGCCATTCTTCAGCACTCAGAGCTATAGAAATAGCAGCACAAGGGAAACAGGCAGTCACAGTCTGACCTTTTTTTATGAAAAATCCCTGCTTTATTTCTGTAATTTTTTAAAAGTCCAAGGGACCAGCACAGTTAGTGATCTTAATTACTATCCCTCTCAAGTAACCTTGATTACTACATGCCCTCCAGGGCATGAGATGGCTTTGGATATAAAAAAGAAAGAGGAACGTGGAAGTGTCCCTTGAGTAGTCAGTATCTCAGGGTACATCTGTTCTGGTAAGTTAATGCCATAGCAAGGACAATGGCATTGAGTTGCTTTTACTAATAAATCCCCTAACATTTCCCAAGCACAACATGAAAACCAGTGTGGGTCTACAGGGTATTTTGGAGGCCAAGACAGTTTAATAGCGTGGCTGTGGCCAGACCACACCAGCATTGCCAGAGAATGGCCCTGGCACTGCGTGGTTTGCTACTGTAAACGCGACCTCGGTCTGTCTCACAGGGCTGAGCAGCAGAGCAGTTTTTAATCTCACGTTATGCCCTATCCGTGTATGCTGCCACATTAGTGTTTTACTTCTGTTGAACAAAGAAAGGTCTATCTCAGGCACAATAGCTTAAAACTGCTGTACGTCACACCAGTCCCTTGTGATAATTTTCACTGTTTCATACTGAATTCACGATGGCCACGTTTTTCACCTGCAGCCACAAATATTTACACCACATATCTTTAGTCCACTGACCTAGAGAATCAAGTATTACCTCACATGAGAAATGTTTATGCTCTGGGCCCACTTTGTTATATTCTACAACCAGATTCCATTTTAGGCATTTTGAGCCCTTAGGCTTGTGCAGGAATCCAAATCCTTCACCAATGTGGCTTGGCAGGGACACACATCCCCTACCTTTTGTGGTCTCTCCAGCTCTCTGTGCCATAGATGTGTGGAGTAAGGGTCTCCAAAGGCTCCAAAAGCAAGGACCCACCTTATCCATGGGCTGCACATGGAGCTGAACCCTGGTAGAAGCTCTTCTGAGCCCTGAAGGTGTTGTGACATCTTTTGTAGGCACCTACAGTGGGCGGAGGCTGAGTATGAGCCTTGTTCTTTCTACACTCTTGTTCTTGTGCTTCACAGTTTCAAGTTTATTTCTCCAGATAAAAATCTTGTATGTTTATCCAGGCTAATTTTTGCCTTATGTCAGAGACACTGAGGACATGAAAGGCAACCATTGTATCCTGTGATTGAATTAGCTCTGTGTCTCTTGGGGGTTCTTAGGAACTTTCAAATTATAAGTTTTTGGTAGGAGCCAAAAACTGTAGGAAGGGCTCTATTTCACCATCTCCCCAAAAGTTGCCTGGGGAAAAAAATAAGGTTCCAAGCTGCAAATTTTGTGTTTTCAAAGCAGAAAGTTTCACATTTCAATGATTCTGTGAATGAGCACTAATTAACTTTTTTAATCCAACAGGGAAATGAAATGCTTCCAAACCGTACAAGGGAAGCATTTTTGATATGCGTTTTATTTCTGCATGTTTCATTCATGAGGCTTTTTGACTTTGGGCTAGGGAAATAATCTGAAACCTCGAAACCTCTGGAGAGCTGAGAAAACCTACCCAGGCTTTAGGGCGTAACCCAAAATGGCCCCATATGGGTATTTGTCTCCCTCTTGTGGCTCATTCCATGAGATAAGACATGATCCTCCTCCAGCTGTTTCCTGAAGGCATTATAGCTTTAAATGAAGTGGGAGAAAGGCATTCCGTGGCTGTCCTGTGCAATTAACATAAATGTAAACCTTGGCTGCAACCTCGATGCTAAGAGGAAACCTAGTATGCCAATCTGAATCAAAAATGATTGAGGAGACGAGCGGGCTCCACACCCAGGGCACAGGCAGAGTTATTTTCAGCTGGGACTGGCTTCTGTTGACATCTTTCCCAGCCGTAGCGAGAAAGGGGCTCCTCAAGTGTCTGCACTCAGAGGAAACAGAAGAAACCACTGTGCGGATCAGCCTTTTTCATCTCGCAGCCACCACCTCGGTCAGCAGCATTTTTCCCTTGCTGCGCACACACATTGATGTATGGCAGGCTGCAGCAGCCAGGAACGGCAGGCGAGCAGCAGGAAGCAGAGAAATTCCATTCCCAGTAACACATAGACCCTCTTCTTTAGCTTGGGCAAGCCTGGAGAGCCAAAGGATGCTGTGGTCTCCGTAAGCCCACTCCTGTTTTGTCTGGAGAGAAAGTGTTCGCCCTTTACTGGAAAAAGAGGTGGAGACCTGAGCTGATTTCATCTGTGAGGCAATATCTCCACTTCTCTGGGATAAATGAGGCAAATGTGAGTGAGCTGGTCCACGCCCAGTGAAGGAAGGTGTTTGTTTCTTTCCCAGGCTGTCACGGGATACAGGTAGGATTTCGGAATATGGGCAGAAGCCAGCATGGAGGTACACGGGCACGTGCCTGAGAGAAGGGCGCTGGGAGAGCCAGGGGAGCTCAGGCCTGGCACGCTGGCTGGAGACGGGGCACAGGAGAGGAAAGAGAAGCAGTGGCACCTCTTGTCCCCACTGCTGTCACTGCACTGCTGCACCAGCCTGGAGCTCATTCATGAGCAAAATCTAAGACCAGTCCGGAAAGATGTGTACTTCTTTCCTTATAATGATTCTACCCCTTTTCTTCCCATCAGATCATGAAATTATTTCCCCAAAGTGCCTGCTAAAGTCTTTCACAGTGGTTCTTGCTTTGTTTCTCACAGAGGTAGCGTCAGCACCTCAGAAATACGGCAACTGAACGCCACTGTTGCCTGAACTCTGCTGAAAAAACAGTTGCTATTGAAATGTATAGGTAAAACTTCAGGGGAGTGGGAGCTGCTCTTAAAGAAAGAAAGAAAGAAAGAAAAAAAAGCCTTGGCACCCACCAAAAAACAACACAAAACAAACCAAACAAACAAAAATGCTCTCTCAAAGAAACTAAATCGTACCTCAAACTCTTTAGACTACTCAAAATCTGTGAGAGAAAACCTAGTCTCAGGTGGCAGAAGCCAGCAGGGCTTTTTCCTTTTTCTTGATTTTGTTTCTTAAACTCTGAAATGAGAAAGTTTTGTACACACTTGTCCTGGTGGACTTCTTGGTTGATTGGTTTTCACCCAGCAGCTGTAGGTGGGTCCCTGAGGAAACTGTTCAAAACTTCCTATGCAGAGGTAGCTCCGTTAGAGAAGCAGGTGTCCAGGCTATGTGTGCACACTTCTGGACTTTGGTAGCAAGACCCTGATACTGGACCTTCAGGACAGGGTACTATTTCATATGCATTTAGTAGACAGCCCTAATTAGCTAAATTAGTTTGTCTGCATCATAAATGTAAAGCAGCGCACACTGGATTTGTCTCTAATTGTGGCATTGCTGTGGTGATGGGTTGCAGACTTTTTTTTAACTTTCTCATTAGTACTTAGCTTTAGGCATTTGTGAGAAACCACAGCCTCCAAAGGCTCCCACTCCTGTCCTCTTAATTTTGACTCACAAGGTTTTAATGGATGAACAAGAAAGCAAAGAAAGCCTTTGGTTCTCATACCATTCAGCAAACCTCCGGCTGGCACTGGCATTGTTTGGGAACCCTTGTGGGGATGAAAGCAAATTCTGTACAGATGTGGCCTCTTCTGAGCCTGCTCTTTGAGGCCTGTTGATTCTCAGAACAAAAAGCACGTGAGGAGGGTGACTGGCAGGGGATTTCCATGGAGGGCTCTGAGCGAAGTTATTTTAAACCGATCCTGCACCACACGGGGCTAGCGATAGTCCTCGGTGGGAGGGGTTCCCAAAAGCACGAATGCTGCTGTGACCCTTTGTATGCACTGAATTTTTCAGCAACCTCAGTGGGACCGGAGCTGGCATGTCTGCTCCACGCAGTGGGACACTGCATGGAGATCCTCTGGGCTGATGGGCTCATGAAGCATGTCGTGATACGGGTTTGGAGCTGGGAAATGTACACTTGGATGAACGTGGCAAAAAGAACACATGTAGATGGCTTATGCAGGGACAGCTTGGGCGTTTCTGTTCCCAGACCTTTCCAGGGAGGGAGACAGGGGTTAGCATACGTGGATCTGGCTGCTTGTGTATTTTTGCACCTTGGCCTCCACCCATGAGAAGTTAATGGGGTGAAGCCACCTGGTTGGGTATCTCTGTGCCTGCTGTGAAGACACGCTCACGGAGCAGTTACAAAAAAATCCTGCCCTTTCTTCCTAAACCTTCATGGAGGGAGTTTATGAGGCATGATATGTGAACCCGGCCCCATGAAAGGATTAACCAGCTCTCAGCAACTGGGAGTGGTAAAGGGGGTCCCTCCTGAAACAAATCCCACTCTGTGTAAGATTGCTGATTAAACTGAGTCTTTGGACGGTAAAACTGTAACCGGGGCAGGAAATTTGATTACATCCATCAATCCAGCCGTCTGACTTCATGGGGCTAACGTTATCCTGAGCTCATCACTATGGCAGCGTGGCATCTCACACGTAAAGACTGAAACCCGGGCCTCACTGAAGGCGATGGGAGTTAGCTCATTCATTTCAACAAGGCTACGGTTTCTTTTGCAATGTTTGGTAAAGATTGTTTATCTCAAATTCCTCTCCCACCCTGTGGTATTTTCACTGTTTTATTACTCGGTTATGCAACTTTTAAGCAACCCTGCGAGGACGGCCTTTTGTGCCAAAAGTTGAGGCCAACTGAGAGTAGGAGGGCAGCGGGGAGGCTGTGGTCACCCAGCTCATCATGCAAAGCCTGGGGGGATGTGGGTCACAGCTGCCTTGAGGCATCCTTGAAGGGAGAAGTAGGCTCCTAGGGGAACTTGGAGCAGTTCGGTGCAAGCCCAAAAAGAGGAAGGGACGGACCACATCTTCCCTCTCTTCTCGTACAGAGTCTCGGCCGTGTGGGCTAAGATCACCTCATAGAGGCGAGCAGCAGGGTTTATGTGTGCGTAGAGAAGGGCCTCGTGAGACCGAGCAGGTATCTCAGCCAGCTTTCATGCCGCAGCACGCTCCGTGATCAAAGAGCCGGCCTCGGTGCTCTGGGTAAAAGCATCTGAGGGACGAGGAGCCTGCTTCTTCCCCAGTTCTCAGGAACGTGCCCGGCTCCCCACATTCCCCGCTCTCTCAAGCACGTGCTGCTTCTTCACGTGGTGCCACTTTTGCAGCCAGTGCACACAGGGGCTGTTCAGGAAAGGCCGTGACTGCTGCCTTTGTGGTGGCATGGGCCGACCTGCCACCACGGGCCTAGTTTGCCCCAAAGTTTCCGCGTTGCCAAGGGAACGGTAGGAGGCACAAATCATTCCTATATGTGATTTCATTCTTTTATGCTATAAGCTAATTGCTTCCTTGTACCACAATATGTTCCAGCTGTTGGTCTTTATCTGTTTCTGTGTTTCTTCCGTCACTCTGGTGCATGGGTAATTTTGAAATGGTTCCCACATTTCCTCTTTTACTTCAAAAGAAACAAGAAAACAAGAACACTCACAGGCAAAATCTGCTTGCTCCTCACTACGTTTCCCCATGTGAGAGGCTCCCAGATCAAATTCCCTAGAATATCACCTATCAAAAGGATTATTTTGCATTTGTTGATGCAGAGCAGAGCTTCTTCCCTGGTGACGCTATACATGTAAAAGCCCAGAACAGGGACAACTTACACGCTGCAGCGTGTGACAAACCCAACCTTAATCTTTAATGCAGTCTGCTTGTCCAGGCTTACGAAGACTGGTTTAGAAGAGAGGGAGAATGAGGAATTCAGTTGCCTCAGAACCACCAGGCTGTTTTGAGAGCTGGCTTGGAGGAATGTAGAACTAGATGGACAACTGGAGACCAGATTTCCAGAGCTGCAAATGATCCATGTGAGAGATGGATTAAACAGGTCCTGCTTCTTCAACCACAGCCTCAAGATATCTCCAAATACCCAAGAGCACGATTACAATTAATGTTCTTTCAAGATATAAAGTAATATGTTGGTTTTAATTATTTTCAACTGCAAGTAGGGAAGAGAAGAAGCATAAGGAGTTGCCCAGAGAGGTGGGTGAACTTGGTAGTGTGATTCAAAGTTGACCTTTTAAAAAGCTGCATTAATCACTGGCTAAGCTAACATCTGACTTCAACAGAAGACAGGCTGCTGAGTTTACAGAAAGAGTGAGGGAGAATTTTTCAGTGAATCGTGAGGAAGAAATGAAAAAGGAAATAGCTGTATGAGTTAGGCATGAATTGCAAGTGAGCTGACTAAATGGGGTGAAGCAGAGGCTATTTGCTTTAATTCACTGTGAATGTTACAGGAGGCAGATGCCCATGGATACCCTGATCCTTGGTTTCTACTGCTCCTGTTTCCTGACTGCTCTTCTTTGCTTACAGCTTATTGATGGGAACCAGCAACGTGAAGAATTAAATACCCAGGTGCAAACTGAACAAGCTTTGAACTTCAGTGACCTCTATTTCAGGCTCATTAGTTTGATCTGTCTTGGGAGTGCCAGCTGGTGGCCAGAATTTTTCTGCTAAGGGATAGCCCACAAACCAGAGGTCTATTGCACGATCGTGTTGTTCGTGAATAGGATGAGTTGCATCATGAAGCTTACAGTGCTGTTGGGCAAATATACCCAGCAATGAGCAGGGCAGATTTAAACTGCATGAAATTGTTATAATGAGAGGGGTTTATACTGACTCCACATGACACTAAAAGCCATCCTAGCAATTTCTCGCTGTGGACATGATCAGACAAGCAAGTGGGGTAATGGTACTCCAGCTCTTTGGGTCATGCTTGGGGCATAGGCTGTACCACAAGCTTGGCTATGGGAAATACATCATTTAGTGGAAATTTTGGAGTATGGGGCCCCAAACTGGCATGTGTGTTAGCAGCAGTGCAAAGCTGGGACTCCCCCTCTTTGGTGACAGGACAGTCCAGGCCCAGCTGGCCAGGCAAAGGATTGGCACCCTGAGGACACTCAGTTAACCTCATGTTAGGTCTGAGTTATGCTTGCAAAGTGGTACAATGTATTAAAAGTGAAGGCAGGAGCTTTAGGCTGGTAGAAATATGCCTACGTTGGGACTAGGCTGGTAGAAATGTACCTACTTTGTGCAGGTAGAAAAATGGTAAGGGTCGCCTAGCCCTTATACTGCTGTAGGGCAGCGGAAGGCAGCAGTAAGGGGGGAGGACCCCAGACACCTTGCCCTTTTGGAATGAGGGGTGTATACTGGCTGTAGATGGTATTGAAAAGCACTCTGGTTGCTGTCAGGTAGAAATAGCTAAACTAACAGCATAATTCCATCATGCATTAGCTCCTGCTCACCCTCCTTACTGCAAATGTAGTTGGATACCCTAGATTTGGGGAAATAAGTGCTTAGATCTGGGGTTCAGTAGAGATGCTGGGTTTGAGAAAATGATTTAGCTAAAGGCAGCACTGACTGAAGACAGTGCACTGCCTCCAATAACTGCTAATCCAGTGATGCCAGCCTAAGGCCAAGGCCTTGAATGTACTGGCATTGCACAAAACCATAAGGCAAAATCCCAGCAAAACATGACTGGTGAATAAACAGCGAAGCAGATGTGTGAGGGTGTAGTGGGAAGACGGTCAGCACAAACAAGCATACGTTAAGTCCTGATAGAAAATCATCACAGCTGCTGTGGAGTTACCAGGCTAATCGGGGTCAGGTCCTGCCCGCCCAGTGGAGCTTGTGCTGAGCCTGATTACTTGAGGCACAGAGGTGAAAAACCACCGTGGTGAAGCAGGTCCTTCAGCCATTCACATGACAACGAGTTTTCCCAGGCGTGCTGGCCAATTGTGCTCAAGCCAGAGTTTCTGTCTTACCTAACCCACAGGCCTGGACCTGATCTGTAGTAAAACTCCCTGGGAGATTTCACAAACTCCTTCACTTAGATGAAGGGACGCGACAAGAGAACTAAGCTCTCCTTGAAGAGCAGTACTTGACTTCCAGAATAAATCCGCAGGGTTTAGAAACCTGAGCTCGGCGTATTTCCTCTGGTGAAAACTCAGTTTTGAGCGTGATCTGACAGAGCTCTGCCTGGCTGCCCTTCTGGGCGGAGTGGAAAGCATATTTATTTGCAAAATCTGTGCATTGGGAGCAACTTGCAGAGTTGTTCTTTCTTGGAAAGAAGTTGGCGTATTATCAATATATGCAATTATAAACGAAACTCACAGGATACTATGCCAAGCACTGTGCAAAATAAACCCTGCTTTAAGCATTTGCAGTCAAAACAGACAAGATGAAGGTGAATTATTGTCTTCATTTTGGGAATGAAGAACTGAAACACTGGGAGATTAAGTAACTTGCCATGAATCAAGCAGGCAATCTGTGGAAGAGCCAAGAATAAAACCCAGATCCCACTGAAGCAACCTAACCAGGAACATCCTTCCCATTGAATAGTTTAATTAACATAAATTAAGCAGCAAGTTGACTCAACATGTTTTTAATTTTACATGTGTACTTCAGAGAACACGATAATTGCATTTTATAATCTAAAAATAAACAAACACATATGTCTGTCAGAAAAACAACAGGCACAGAGGAAAAATAGTTCAGTGCTTTATTATATTTGGTGTGAAGTCCTTTGTTAGGAGACTAAAATTGTGATGTGAAGCAAAGGAAGAAGGCAAAGAACTCTCTCCTTCTGTGCTAAATTATTGGAATCAAAAATAATCCTTCTCTTAGGTCTCTACTGTCTGAGTGCCAGGGCTCTGTGTAAACAGAAGAGCCAATGACAGGTTCTTTAAGCACAAATCTTGCCAAATCCGCCACATCCTCAGTTAGCTCAGTGATGTTCAGTGGGTAAGAGGCAGAGCTGAGGATTTGCTAGCACCTAATATGTGCATTTGGAAGGGTCCGAAGACGGAAGGAGCCTGGAAAGCACCTGAGCCCTCCCATGCGCTGAAAGGGAAGATGAGAGCAGAAGAGATACAATAGCAAATCCCACTCAAGGGGAAGATGTCTTTTAAGCTCAACAACAAATCTGTCTGCTCTTTGAAGCTGCCTATGCCAGGCTTCATTCCCAGACAGCAGGGTGAGCATTCCTCTCTAAAATTAAGCCCCTGGCAATTGCTCCCCCCAGGAATAGGCATGTACTGAGCGCAGGAAAGCTACACATGAGTGACAATAGGATTTAAAGAGCAAGAGAAAAGAGAGGAACCGATTTAGACCTCATGGGAACATTCATGGAGCCT
This sequence comes from Aythya marila, assembly GCF_965140915.1. Lineage (NCBI taxonomy): Eukaryota > Metazoa > Chordata > Aves > Anseriformes > Anatidae > Aythya > Aythya marila. The sequence goes on from NC_139042.1 coordinate 150,890,484, forward strand.
TTTCTACATGCAAAACACTTGCATTGAATTAAGCTAAATCAATATAAGCCAGCTGGAAAATGATCAATGGGGATGGCATTCACAAGCAAACAGGAGATTACTTGGCAGGGGCTGCACACCAGCTGAGGGCCATGCAGCCCTCCCCTGGTCAGCCCAGATCCATAGGGAAGGGTGGAAGGAAACAGTTCTGGTGGTAACCGCCGTCGCATTGCAGGGTGCAAGCACAGCCACGTGTCTGCATGCTGCACCCCTCCCAGCTCACCGTGCCACCTCTGCCCCTGACAACACCGTGCTGAGCCTGGAGCAACTGCCCCTGCTGATGAGAGCACAGCCGCCAGAGCTGGGAGCTGTGCTAGGAGGTTTGGGCATCTCCTGGCCGGCTGAGAGCATGTGCCAAACAACTGCAAGTCTGCCTGGTTCATGTCTTCTACATAGATTTGCATTTACTATCCTAGGGTATCTTCTGCAGCTCTTTTCCCACAGTGAAAGCAAAGCTGGAAAATTCGGCAGCTTTTGTCTACAGAGCTGAAAAACGCTCTCCTCCTGTGATGTTTGTACAAGTACTACATAAACCCAACTTGGATTTTCACTGGGACAAATGCATACACTCTTTTTTTTTTTTTTTTTTGTCTGTGACGAATGTTAGGAAAATGTCAGTGATACTTGATGCACCCAGAGTTATGTGTGAGATGGCACTTTGAGATACAAGCTTGGAAAGCTGGTGTCTTTTGGCTGCTTCTGAGACAAAGTTCCTGCTCTAACCTGCTTTTCTTTAAGGCTTGAAGACCTTCTAATACAAAGCCTGGTGCTCCGTGTCATCACTGTGACTGTGGCTATAGGCTTACGTGGTAGTACCTTGTTTCGGTGAGCAGGTGCCAGCAGGAGGGGAGCAGTGTCTTTCAGAAAGGTTGTGCCCTGCAGATGTCATGCTGGGACTGATCCCACTCCTGTGCTGGGGTTTATGTCAGTCGCTGCTGAACAGTTGGGAATCAGAGACTGAACAAAGCAGACCTCTGTCAGACTCCTTCAATGAGAAACTTCTCACCTAACATTAGACATTTCTGGCTTTTGCCTACATCTCAACAGCCAGTCTGAACAAACTTTACAATCAGTGGAAAGAAATTGGGGTTTTTGGAGCCTGATTTGTCCAAAGTATTTGAGACACATACCTCAGACTGAAAATAGCTGCTCCACCGTAATGCTTGTCCCATTGACGACAAAGACAATGCTGGTGACCAAGGCCAAATATACACAACTGCATAATATACATCTATATGTTTGCATTTGGTTAGATGAATCCTAGCCCTGGAATGTAATTGATTTTGAGCAACATCCTGCTATCCAGAGGTTAAAAAAAAAATGCTAAGAAAATACTTTTCCTGGAAGACTGCAGTTACTGAAAGCCTCACCTTACTGGCAGTGACAGTCTTTGGGAGTAAGCAAACTGGAGAAAGTATAACCATGCTTTTTTGTCTATCAGCAAATACTGTGAGCCAAGGAAAAGAAGGAGCCTTGTTTGCTCTGAGGTGATGGCGAGTGGTCTGCAGTGCTTGTGCGTGGGTGAGCGGACACCTCATCTGTCCTTCTGGCCTCCATTCTAGTCTGTGGCCCTCGGTGATGGTGGGAGGTGATGCTAAGTGACTCTTTTCAGCTGAATGCTTCTATGACAATCAGAGGTGGCTTTATTTTCGACAATAGCTGGTGCTGAAGTACTGGATGCTTCTAGTAGTTTTGAATTAGGCCTGACATCTGAGGCTCACCAGGACACTGTATCACAGGAATTAGAAGAATACTGGCTTCCACATAAAAATGAAACATGTGAACCATATGTCATTAAACAGTACAATAAGCAGGCAAAAATACAGCAGAGTTTGTGGTTGTCAGGGGGTTGAAGGGCCAATCTCCTTGATTATGAGGAGCCGAGTCTCTAGGAAGAGAGCAAACATGGCTAGAACCTGAGGCGAAGCTGTGAAAACCCACTGGAGCAGCCAGAGTTATTTCTTGGCAATGCAATTTGAATTTGCCAGCCAAAGGAAGTTACCTAATTCAGACTGAAACCTGCAGAAGATGGACAGCACTATCGTGCTCCAGAGGATGCACGCTGTTACCCGAAAAGAAACTGGAAGCAGAATGGTAAGCTGGGCACGGAGCTGCCGTCCTCATAATGCAGCTCACTCATCTACAGCAACACAAGGACAATGGCTGGTATTTGGAAAAACCTTCAGGAACCACAGTCATTTCTATCACTTTCCAAGAGTTTCTCCAGCATGGACAGAGGACAATAGCACCGCGTCCTCAGATGACTCTTCGTGGGACCGGTGAGCAGTGCTGCGGAGGATTAAAGCACTCTCATCTCGAAAGCAGATGAAATGTCTGTGCCTTGGATGTGGACATTGGTGCAGCTGATGCATTGCCAGGAATAGGGATGTTAGCATGGAAAGCAAAACCACAGGCTGTTGACCATAAATAGGTGAAGCTTGGGATTTACTGTGGTGAGCTAATTCCTATTAGAGTTGTGACTAAACTCATGGGCAATTAGCAAGTTGGAAGAAGCACAATTTATAATCACACCAAGGGAAAAAAATTATCCGTGAATAAAAACATGCCACTCCCTTCATCTCATATTAAAGAGGTAAGTCACCAAGGAGGCAGAAGATCAAAACAATTGAAAAAAAAAGGTTGAGGATGTCTTCCAAGGGAAAGGGAACCTGTCAAGGCTTGTCACATGCATTGAAAGCACAGGCCGGTCAAGTGAAAAACCCCATGGCATGGGAATATTGGTCAGCTGATGCAGTCTGGCATAATTTACTGTATGCTGGAGAAATGAATATTTATTTCAGAGATAGATGTACTATTCCTGAAGGTGGTCACACACATCATTTTTCTCTAGATCTAGCCACCTGGCATAGCTACTGACTAACAATGCCCTGCAGTTTCATGGGTATGAGTTCAGGAAGTCTGTGGTGAAGCACAGTATAAGGCATTTTATTGCAAATTTGTGCTCAGTACAACAGGTTGGTAGAAAGCAATATCAAAATAAGAAACCACCCACTGGAAAAGAGTAAAGAGGTTAACTGTGACCTGCATTTAGCATTATTAAATTACAGGAGCGTACAGAAGATGAGTGGTTTGTCAGCTACGAAGATTTCCTTCAGCAAAAATCTGGAGAAGTGAGAGTGCTTGCAGCGTTAGAAACTGATGACACTAAAGCCTGGCGCATCTACAAAGAAAGAGATGAGGTAAAATAAACCTTTAAAAACTAAGGTCATGGAAGCATCCACTCTTACATGAAAAAAACAGTTCCAAGTAAGTAGTGAGATCTGAACTAGCAGCTTTGAATTCATGAAGATGTCATTACAAAGGGACATTTTATCTAAAAACATAGGTGGATTGTCCAATTTTTTTTAGAAGGGACGGAGAGATGAAGAGCACAGTGTCTGTTATTTTGCTTAGGAAGGTCCCAGGCAGATTATTGGGGCTGGCTGAGGCACCTGCATCCTAGGTATGGCACAACAAGACCCGCTGACCCAGAGGTGCTCGTCAGTAGCTGCTGGTGGTTTTGCACTGATGGCAGTTTGGGGCAGGTCTGTGTAACCCTACAGCGTGCCCCAAGAACAGACTGAATGTTAGTTGTTATGCTGCATACATGTACATGTACCTGGCTTTCTGTACTGTATTATTGCTGGTGAAGATGCATATGGAGAACTGGATTTTTAAAAGGCTTTCTGAAAGCAAGGGACTGCCACGAACACAGGGCTGACGTCAGGCATTGATGGATAGTGGAAGATCAGACACCAGTGAAGTGAACCTTCTTTGGATACGATTGCTCTAAATGACTCCTGAACAGCAGGCATGGCTCATTCAGGAACACTGTTTACTACCATTTAGTGAGAAAGTACTACATCAGCTGGCATTCAGGATAAGTATCTCTTGAAGTCAAAATAATGTTGGAATTACTCAGAAACTGATTGTGCTTTCATCAACATACTGATTTGCCAAAAAATCACGTACCAGTCCAGTATAACTTGGGAAAAACAAACCAGAAAGTAGTTGAAATGTAAGGTTTCTGCAAGTCACAATAGCTTATCTTTTTGTGAAAAATGTCATCAAGACAGCATTTTCTAGTGGAAATGTCGAATGAAAGCAGGAGCATTTTGAATAGCAGAAGAACATTTTATTTCCCTTACCTGCAGATTTTTTTTTTTAACAATGAAAATACCTAAAATATTCTATCGACATTTCTTTTTACACAAAGCAATACCATTGGGATGTTCCAAATCACACAAGACATTGAATTTTGAAACGGTGTACCTGCTATCTCCTGCTAGAATTGGAGTCTCTTGCTTATCGAAATACCACCAATTCAACAGTGCAGAGTTGCCTAAGAAAAGCACCTATGAATGCTCCAAGAATCTCAGTGCAGCTAGTTACAAGCACTAATAAAGTTAATTAGGCCTCAGAGGTACTTACACGTCTAATGCCCCTTTCTGTGGTATCAACCATAATATATTTGGGGCAGAGAGACAAAGCATTGCAATTGTACTGAAAATGGTTGAAACATCCTTTATTTTATCACAGAACAGCTACTAATTTTCAAACCTTTCCCCCTAAACCCTATAAATCTCAAAATACCTACACCAAAAAAAAAAAAAAAAAAAAAAAGATCTTAAAATAAAACAGAAATTAAATTTCCTTCTGGACTCCCCATGGGGTTCTCCCATCCTACCAGTGGAGTGGTGACTTCAGTTCAATGAATGACCCTCTGAGTCATTCAGCACAGAGAAGGAAGGAAAAGGGAAAGCATTTAGAATGGGTCTCCAGGGCTTTAGCCCACGGAATTTTTTCTCAGCCTACAGTCTCTGGAAGAAGCGGAGGAACCCCTTGAGCAGGAAGGGATTGAGAAACATGCGATGGCCTGTTTGTGGTGACTCACATCACATCAATAGCGGAATTGTCCAGAGACCGATAGAATGTCAGGACTCTTTTTCTACCATTGTGCATCCACAAGTACCAAGAAATACGTGTTTCCTATCACTCAGCCCAGCTTTACGTCAGGCTAATACATGTCAGTCTGTCTAAATGTATGTTTTGAAAACAGAGCTGGGCTTTAATATATGTGGAGTGTCTCATATTCAGGCATATTATTATTATTATTATTATTATTATTATTATTATTATTATTATAGTTCACAAGTGTTTCTGTTGGAGATTGCATGGATGTAGTTACACTTTATTCTTTGTTTTTAGCCAACTGTACTATGTCCCTTGAATGGTACATATGTTTAACAACATCTTCCATGAGCAGGTTTCATGTGGACAGACCATCAGGTCTCTGTGACCCATCGCACACGTCTGTAACACTGCAGCATTGTCACAGGGGTGGTGATAATCAGACTGCTTGTAGTGTCTTATTATAAGATGCTGTTTGACCTGAAAAATTTGCCTTCTGGTGACCATTCAGGCTGAAATATGCCACCCTTAAGATGAAAGTAAGGGGAATTTCAGCCAAAGCAGGAGGCTGCATGCCCTTACACATACACACTCACATACTCAAGCAAAGGAAGAGTTGCTGGTTTGCCCATAGTAAAGAATACTTGTGGCTGCTTCTTTGGGAAACTGGCAAGTCCAACTCTGAAAAAAGGCAGTGAAGTGTAGCAGTCGTTGGGTTTCTTCATCCTTATGAAAATTTGGCCAAATTTGGTCAAGTTCCAAACTTCTGGAACTTGCAGTTTGCACTTGCTAAGTGCAATCTTGCCAGAGATCTGCGCTAAACTCATGAAGGCACCTGTCTGCTCCGAGTGCGCTGCTGAAGTGCAGAAGTTCACCAAGATTCTTCCACTCCATTTCAAGTCTCAGGTACCATAGGTACTGAACTGAAAAAAGGGAATCTAGGTGTGGAAAAATGAACAAACAAATACAGGGAAAACCAATTACCTTGTGTGAACTGATAGACAGCAGTTATGCCTGTATGTATATATACTTCAAGTACTTTCAAACACTTTCTGTTTTGTTTTTCCAAGTTATACTGGACTGATATGTGATCTTTTGTCAAATCAGTATTATGATTATATATGATCACATATATGATATATATGATTATCATATGATTATGATTATATCTTACTTTATATAAATAGGGGTAATTCAGGGCAATCTAACCTTCAATAAAATGCAGATAAACTACCTTACATTTACAGCATGCTAGGTCTTCATGCTGATAGATACCTGTTTATAGCCATGAAGGGCTGATTGTGTCTGCTCTTCATGCAGTGCAGGTCAAGGTGCCAGACTTGGTGAGTCACACGAGTGCCAATGTGTAGCTGCCAGAGAGAGTATGTTAATTTTTTTCTTTCAGTTTGCTTTGTGGTAAACCTATGAATGGTCATGCCCATATACCGTTAAAAGAACCTTATTAAGGTCAAAAAGTTAAGCACACAAATGTTAGGAAATGCAGCCTTCAGTTTCCTTCCTTGTACATAAGCATTATGAATCAGTCCTTAATTATATGACCATGGGTTATTTTTTCCACAGGTCTCCTTCGGAAGGGTCCATCAGGTGGACCTGTTCTGAGGCTAAATCTGGACTTAAGGAGGAGGTTGTTTGCAGGACCCCTGCTTCATTTCTTCCAAAAGTCAGAAAATGCATAAATTATGAGTCAGGGAGTAGCAGAAAAAGAAAGGGCACTTTGAGGATTAAGGCATTTGAAAGGCATCTTAGTGAATTGGATTCTGTCTCTAACTGTGCCTAAAAGTCCATATGAAATGCTGAGAAAATCACTTGAATGACACTTCTCTGTAGGAAGTAGGTTTTTGTCCCTCAAAAAAAAAAAAAAAAAAGTGCCTTTTTAAATTGAAACACTGGAAACTGATTTGCAATTTTTATATTGTGCTGCAATTAACCCCCGAAAATGACATCTTGGTCTGGTGTTTACATATAAAAAAAAGAAGAAATACTTAAAAATTGGAGATGGTGTGAAAAAAAACAACTGAAATTATTTAAAATCTGAAGAATATGTTTATCCAAAGAGGTGCTTACAAAGCTTTTTGACAAGTGATTTGAATACAGGATTCAAATACCTTCCTGAGGAGTAAATATGAGGTGTAAAAAGATTCTTTAATGCAGTGGAGAAAAGTAAAATAAGAGTCTATGTCTGTGAGCTGAAGCTAGGCAGATTCAGACAAGAAATTTGGCATAAGCTTTAACAGTGAGAGTAATTAATCACCCCAGAAAAATCAACCCAAGCAAATCATCAGCTCTTTATCTCATGAGGTCTTTAAATTGAGCCTAGCTGCTTTTTCCTGAACTACTTGCTTTATACTTTGGTTGATCCTGAATTATTGGACTAATTATGGGGTTAACTGAGTGAAATGTATATACAGATCTGTAAAATCCAGGAAGTCAGACTGTGACCTAACAGCCCTTATCGTTGCTAATCCCAGTGCCAGGCAGTCATGGTTGCAGCTGAAGTCAGTGAAAAACTTCTCTATGATTATATAAAATGTTAAATAGTGCTACACAGGCAGAAAAAAAATAGGGTCTAAGGTATCTCATTTAAGACATTCAAATATACTACATACTTTTGAACTTAATCTCTAACTTGTTCAGTTTTTTTTTTGTCTAGAAAACGAGGTTGATAATCTCTCCTTATCTGGATGAGATGTGAGTATGCATTGATTATTGTTTGTGAAATTTCAGTGATGAGAACCACTGAAATGCTCATGGGTAAAAGAATTCTCACTTCAAGGCAGCAGCTGAATAGCAGGAGAATAATGGACAAGAAATATGAGGAGATACCAGCTAATTCAGTAAGAACGGTATTAAATAAGGCAGAAATCTTGTGATAAAAAACAGCATGTGATCCAGCGATCAAGGACTGGCACATAGATACATAAGCATAAAGGAGGCAAATAAAATTGTACAATCAACCCCAATTCTGGCATTTCCAAACCAATCTCAAGTTTTTAGCCTGGCAATATCTCTCATTTTATTAGCAGAAAAGAAAATGGAATATAGTAAAATATATAACTGCAGCATGACATTAATTCACATGTATCTCCTTTGAACCTACACTGGGAAGAAATCTGTCTAAATTACATAAAAACTAGCATCTTATTCCCAACCATTTGCAGGTCTAATGCAACTCACAGAGAAAGACTGGAAAATGGTGAAGGGGAAAGCCAATGGGATTTCCATGTCTGGATTTAGAGAGGTAAAATTGTCAAAGCAGGGGCTAGAGAGGGAAGTATATTAGAAAAGTACATCATGTTGAAGGAGAGGTGTCAGTTACCATGTGGGTAAGAAGTTAACACCTAGAAGACAGTATGTAAATACACGATGATCCCAGCCCACATGGAGCCTCTGGTTTTGTCAGGGCCCTGAGCCACTAATGGCACTAATGACCCTGATAATCCTCACCTAGAGCCCACACCCATGGGGCCCAGGAGCTCTATTTAAGCTCAGCCCTGGGCTTTGTCTCCATACATGAGCTATTTTGGAGGAGTGGTGGTTTCCAGTATAGATATAGCTGTGACCCTGCGTGGCTGTGGAGCTGCTTGACCTGGACTTCAAGCTATGGACTGGTCTCTTGGCTTATTTTTGTCCCTGTCTAGACCTGCCTGGTGATCGCTGGACCTGATCCTATCTGTGACCTACACATTGACTTCCTGGTTTGACCTTAGATTTTCCTCATCAAGACAATTCTGTCTTTTGATCTGAACTTTTGAGTGGACCTGGGCACCATCTTAGGGTCTGTCCTGTTCACCTTTCTCTAGCCCTCTGAGGCTGAGGCCTGGCTGGCAAGGCTCCCTCATGGCTCCTGGTTCACTGCCCTTGAAGGAGCAGCCCAGCTCTTGGTGCTCCCTGACAGACTTATCGAGGAGTTTGGACGTCAGGTTCTCCAGAGGGAGAGGCTGCCTTGACCGCAGGAGACACAAGCAGCTGTAGCAAGGGAGGGAAGGAGAACTCTCCAGCCAAGAATAACTAATTTATTTTTTTTTTCAGCCAAAACAAAGGTTTGGTGACTGGTAGCTCTGTGTATATGTGTGACTCAGTGTGTGTGCACCCAGAACCACTCAGGGCATAAGATGACAGCACGAGGAGCATGCCAGCAGCCTCTAAGTAATCTCCAGTTGCTTGCCAAGAGCTCTTGATGCTTTCCTAAGCTTGTGGTAAAAAAAGAAGCCTCATGTATTTACATTTGAGGCGGGATGAAGGCCTACCACTGACCAGACTGCCTTATTGTATATTTCAGAGCCTGAGCCAAAACAATGCTGCTCTGACAGAGCCTAATTTCTGATGACTAATTGCTAGCTGGGCGAGGCTGTTCCCTGTCTTGGTCCTCTGCTCTATTTGTTTATCTTCTGATACTGTTCTGATATTTGAGGAATTGGACTTAAAATCAGTTGGGGAGCATAAATGGTCAGCCTAGGAATGAAAGGAGTAGGGTCTGATGTTTGATGACAGCCTTGATAAGCGTTTTTCAAAAGCTGGTGCAAGAACTGAAGCTGCGTGTAAGCTTTGTGAAAGTGGTATATGTACTCTGCCCATTTTCCAACAAATAAGGGTCGTGTAATGTAACATCTTTATTTGAGGTAGGTTTTCATCTGTGAGCTGAAGTTTGACAGGGGTAGCAAACCTGTCTCATCATCTGCTGCAGAGGGGGGGACTGGCCGGGGTAGTGTCCCCTGCCACCACCAGCAAAGGAACTGAGCAGAAATAATTAATTAAGCGTTGGTCTGTTCAGCTGAAGTATTAGTTTTATCATGGGAGCACTTAAGGCTTTTTTTAAAGTCCTTATATAAAGAGGAGTGATACTGTAGTTTTGAATTATAGGTGATAAGCTGGGCAAACCAGTACTACTTGATGTGCAAAGGAAGAGTGGAACACCCTCATCTTAGGCAATAGCTGTCACACTTGGGAAGTGAAAATCCAGTCTAGGAGGTGGATTGCAGTAGCTTTTTCAAAAAAAAAAAAAAAAAAAAAAAAAAAGACTTTTCTGTGGACAGAATGGATTATATATGTGCCTCTAGGCTGTGTATGTTCTTGTTAAAGCATAGGTGTTACTGAAAATAGAAGTGTCCATCAAAGTCAAGACAGGTGGCCAGCTGCAGTAACCTGTAGGGATGGTTAATGGCTAGGGGTGACTTCATTTCTGAACATAACTAAACTGTGACAAGGAGGAGATGGTACTTTCAACGAATATTTACCTTCCTAATGGCTTCCAGAGACTTCAGGGAAAAAGTCCTCATCCGCTCTTAAGATGCAGAAAAGCAGTCAACTGAGAAGCCCTTGCAGATTTTGGTAACACTTGAAAAATTGTGTTATTTCTAGATTTCTCCAGAGTTCAGAGTGCTCAGTCAAAGGCTCAGTGAGCCTTCCTCAACCCCTTGCAGCAAGTCTTGGGAAACTCATTGAGACTATCACCTCCCACCACTAATTTTGAAGAATTCCCTAGGGACTTACTCCTTTGTCCCTCAGGATTTGTGGTTTTTAACTATACAGAGCTATGTGAAAAGCAGACCCCTGAATTTGGTAGTAGTACTGCATTCAGAGTGGAATATAATGAACAGCCACAATTTGCTGGGCACAATGACCAGCATTATGACAAGTGCACGCTACGGTATTGTTCTGGGTGTCGCAGGCAGAGCTAATGCACGTGCAGCTCTTTTCCATTCGGTCATTATTGTCTTCTGCAGAGGGCAAAGCTCCTGGGTTCTTTGGTCCTGCTGTCCTTTTATACTGTTCAAGACCTTTCCAGCTCATTCTGTTTCCCAGAACAGGCACTGTCCCACTAACTCCAAACCACAGTTTAGCCCAGTTATGAATGAAGGATGCCTAGCTTGCACAAAGATTATTTTCAATGTGGGAAAAAGCTGGTTCACCTGACTGGATTGCTGGACTTAGTGCACTTTGTCTTACTTTTCTTGGTTAGTGTGAAAACTTGTATGCCTTATATCATGGTTTTCACCATTACTGCATTTCTGATAGGAATTCAGAAGCCTCTATTGTCAGTCTTCTTTTTCTGTCAGGGTTTTAGTACCCCCTTCCATAGATATCCTCATTCTCTCAAAAATTCCAGACATGTGCACGACTCTGGCATTATTTATGAATTAAATCCCCTTTGTGTATTAATGTGTGCTTTTCTGGACAGTTTTTAACATGTTTGTAATGTTGTAGAACTCTGCAGGTAGAACTATTTTTATTTTATTTTTTTTTAATACTTTGGGATCCACGTGTTTTCAGTCTTGTGTCCAAAGAGTCAAGTGAATAAAATGTCACCTGATTATACTTGATTTTATTTATTTCAGTCTAGGCCTACTGGTGCTTAGACAGTTCTTCTGAAATTAAGCAGCAAGACAGAGATAATTATGTCTATGTTTGTTTTTGTATCTTGATGTTTTAATCGACCTCTAAAAATTTCAGGCTAGAAATCAACCTAATCAGTGCTAGGTTCAATTTTAAAACTATTTCATGTTGAAAGTTGGAGGTATCAGCCCTGGGAGACATTACTGATAAGCATCTGAATGTTGCAATTTATTAAAAAAAAAAAAAAAAAAACACAAACAAAAATGTCAAACATAAAATTCCTGTTTCATGTTTGGTGGTCTGAAAAAAACAACTTTGTTGTTGTAAGGTGATATAAACACTGTGCCATCACTTAAATTGAGTTTACATGAAATGTGAGTAAAGATATCTGTGCTGGTACTGATTTCAATGGTAACAGTAGCAGCAGGCATTTAGCAGAATTCATTATGAACAATTACTTTTGAATGTAGTCTCCATTTGCTAACCATTCACTTGTCCAGGCTGGTTTCTTCAAATATATGTTTGTCAGCTGGCTGAAGTGAATACGTACAGCCTGGGGGCTATTTTAGAGCTATTTGCAGCTCACAGCACAATTCATTACATCATGTGTGTTATATTTTCTACTTTCCTGGATGTCAGAAACTACAGAAATATTTCAGAACTAAAACAGATCAGACAGACAAAAAGTCAAAGAAAGGGAAAACTTTATAGGCAAGAAACTGAGGATGAGAGCTGAAGCGGCCTGACAGTGCTTACAAAGGAAAATCTGCGCTAGGAATTGGACCCAGACATCCTGAGTGTCAGTCCAGCCTTAACCACAAGACTGTCCCTCTTCTGTTTCACAAATATTATTACAAATTAACTGGTGGTTCACTGAATCCTTGTGATTTATTAGTCATGAACAGTGGAGTAAAATCATCGCATTCTTTGTGAGGATGTAACACTTTGGGTTTGGGTTTTCCTTTGATACTGCTCGTCTCTCTCTTCAGTTAAGAGGTCATTGACTCAAATGTGGGCTGTGAGCTGACTGTTGCCAGAGTGGAGATAGTTGGCTGTCATTGTTCTTTGTATGTAGCTGGGATTCTCACAGGATAGTCTGTGATAAAGAAAATGGGCTGGTAAAAAGACAGCATAGCTTTAGCATTTTAGCTGTCAGAGTGAAGGAATGATTCTTCTGTTCCTGACACCTGAATAAGTGAACTTTATTGCATTAGTATGGGAAATAGGCATGGGTCTCAAGATGTTTTAGATGGCAAAACATTTGAAGCCAATTGGCCTTTTGCTTTGGGATCTTTGGGGCAGCAACTTTTCATTCTGGCTGGCTGGCTACCTCTGGAAATGTCTCTATAGATTGTCAGGACCAATAATAAAATGTAAAATGTTCCTCTGCTCATAAGGAATGTATCTGAGCTTGCCAATAAAACTTGGCTTGTTAAGTGTAAGTGGTTAAAATCCCTCCTTACTGCCTGGTGAGGCTGTCTCTGACCAAGACCAGTTAGAGACATGTTGATTGTGTGGCTGATCCCAATATTACTTCCAATGAGCACCTGTTCACCAAAGTACTAGTGCCACACGATCGGGTGAGCTCTAACTTTGAATACCTGTCTTGAATACCTCCAAAACTGAGTATTATGTGACCACTGTGTTCATGTTGCACTACCCTCATAGAAAATGTTTTTATTAATGTCTAGTTTAATGTCCCAGGCTGCAATTTGCAGCCATTCTTTTGTGCAGTATCATCTGATCACACTGAAGAGAATGTGGATCTGTTATGTTTGTATAATTACCCTTCAGGTAGTTGTAGGCTATTAGATGAGCCTTCCTTTCACCTGCCTACACAAGCCAAGATCCCTCAACATACCATTGCTGATGTGTTCCAGACCTCTGACCATTGTGGTAGACTTCATCTGGACATCCTCCAGTTTTCACATCCCTCTGCAGTGGAGAGGCTTCAGGCTGGACAGTGTGTCAAATGCATACTCAACCAGTGCCAGACAACAGGGAAAATAACTTCCAAATCTGTCAGCCATGCTCCTTCTCCTGTAGCACAGTACACAGTTGCCTTACAGTGACAATGCCCTGCCAGCTCATTCAGGCTGGTAGCCACTGTAACCTCCTGCTCCTTTGCAGGGCTGTTGGTCTGTTGGCTCCCAGCTTGTAGGGATGGAGGGAATTATTCCACCTCAGGTGCACAGCTTTGTATTTCTCTTTACTGGACTTAATGAGGTTTCTGTTGGCCCAGTCCTTAGGTGTATGAGGTCCCTCTCAGCTGAAGATAATGTTATGCGTATATATTTATATCAGCCAGCTGTTGTAAAGTTTGCATCTTCCACAGACAGGCTAAGGGTGTGCTTCCATGTTATACAGGTTGTTCATGATGATTGAACCGCAGGGACCACAGGATCAACCTCTGGAGTACATAACTTATTACTGCTGTGAGCAAAGCCAAGTCTTTGATCATCGTTACCCTTTCAGTCTGGTGGTCCAGCTGATTTTCAGCCAACCTAGAAGTCCTTTGTTTCAGACTTGGCAGTGAAGAGTCCAGAAAGTAATAAAGCTTTACCATTACTAGACTTTTCTAAAGCAGCACTGGAGGAATTTTCTGGAATCCATTCATATTGATTCATCAGAAAGACTGCGTGTGGCAGTATGGAGATGATAAAGGAAAGACCATGTTCAAACTAGAACTAAGCATTCATGGAGGACGAAGTGGCTTTCTTGTACTGGAAGCTCCAAAGCTGTTGTTTTTTCTGTCCCATAATGCTTTTGTGTCTAGAGACCCGATCAAATTGTAGCAGGAAAAGGTCACTTTCACCTTGTTTTGTCCAAACCCGTTGACTCAAAAGATCCCCTTCTAGGAGAAATATTTGGCATTACTTCGTAACATTAATTACAACAGCCTTCTCCCTGCCACCCCAGATAGATTGGAATAGTTTCAAAAGGTGAACAAATTATATCAATTTGTCTTTAGATTTGCTTTGGCTGCAAATCCTTCATGGTGTGAAGAGGGGGCCAAACCAAAAATGCTCCCTCTCCAAATGTGCATGGCTCTGGATTCAGAGATTTTATATCCAAACTCTATGCCTGTAGTCCATGTCTGTCAGCAGGAGGTCAGAGACAAAAAACACCCCACACATCTAGGTCAGAGCTCTTATGAAGGGGTCTTTTATTCATTCATCTCTTCCTCACCCCTCCTCTTTAGGGTCCAATTTCTTGTTGGTTCCTGTTAGCTTAAGGGGAATTACACATACATATGGTAAGGAGAGAATGGATCCCTTCTTCCTCTGTAGACAGTAAGGAAAACTAGAGGAAGCATCAATTTGTAATACAAGATGACCAAGGAAATCCTCAGCAATTACTGCATCACAGTTGTGTAATTATGAGTGTACAGTTTCCCCTGTACACCTGAGAAACTGCAGAGTTGAGCTACATCCCATCCTTGTGCCATACAACAGAATGGTGCCTGAAGCTGAGTTTGAATGCAGAAGTTTCTCTGGTTGTGAAGCCAGCTGGGTGACCTACTTGTACCGTCACTGGATACTGGGCATCCTTGTTCAAGCACAAAATTGGGATTATTGCTGATGTGCTGCCTTACTAGCTATTTCTCTCTGCCATCAGTGATACGATTTAATCTCAAGTAATCTGAGGTAGTAATGAAACATGATGCAAAGCAACCTGCAGGGCTTTTTACTTTAGGCAGGCTTATTTAGTTTCTCCTGGACAGCGTAGTTTACTGAATACTAAATCAGAAACCTACTGGTTCAGCCCCAGCTCTTTTCAGGGATGGAAGAGAAGCCTCACTCACAACATGCCAGTGCTGTGGTGCGTTAATGCTGCAGGTGTTGCTGATCATGGGAAAGCATTTTCAGAGCCAGGTGTAAGAGATAGGAACTGCCTTTTATAGACACAATGTATGCTTACTACCTCCTGTTCATTAACCCTGGACTATACTTTTATTTTATCAAAGAAATTAAAAAAAAAAAAAAAAAAAAAAAAAAAAAAGAAATGTGCTGCTCCAGTCCTAAATCCAGTCCTGCTTTACCCGTGGATTTTGCTTTTAGCCTTCAGTGCTTGATTGCGCAGACCCCTGCAGAAGCACTTGGGCCGCGTTGCCCTGTTGGAGGCCATCTTGTGTGGCCTACGCAGGCCCTCACAAGAGATTAGTATGCGGCTCACAGCGCTCATGCCCACTACTTTCTCTTGATGAAATACCAGAGTATTAACCCGCTGTGGTGCATACATCCAGCAGCTCTCTGAACGGATTATCCTGGGTCTGAATGACCTGGGCCCTTCCCTTTTTCTTCCATATCCCATTGTTTGTTTTTATGGCTTTCCTGCTCTGCACAGGCTGTTATCCCTCGGTGAGGTAGCAAGCGTTGCTACTGTCAGGCTCCTGATATCTAAGGCTGGTTCCTCAGCCTCCATCTGCTTATCCAGCTGCATTGTGCTGGAAATATACTTCCATATACCCTCATAATGACTTCCTGTCAAGAAGGAAGCTGCCCTGCCCTTGCTGTCCTCCCCTTTTCCCCAGGCCTTGCTTTTGTTCCTCTCTGACAGACAATTCAAAGGCACTAAACAGCACCCCAGCAGAGAGGTGAAGGAGCTGGACCCCAGAGGCAGCTTGCTGTGCAGTCTGCAGCAGTCCAAGATTATCTCTTGGCCCCCCCATGAGCCCCTCCAAGGAGATGGGTGTGAACATGGGTTTGCCACTGGGTTCCTACCACCCAGCTCCTGTGTTTGGGACTTCCTCCGGCCTCGGGGATCCAGGGAGGGAAATTTCCCTTCAGCTCAATAAACTACTGCAATAAAGTGACTTCAAGTCCTGCATCTTTTGGTTACTTATTCTCTTGGCATTTTAGGGGGAGCCAAAGAATCTGTTTTCCATTTGCTGTACTTTTGCCGGAGACTGTAATTGCTCTTTGAACCTACAGGAGCAGGAAACCCATTAAAGGCCCAAGAGGACAGGGATTCAGTGCCAGCCAGCACATTCCTCAGCTCCTTTCATCCTGCAAGAGGAGAGTGCTTCTGGCTTCTCCAGAAGGGATATTACTGCATTTTGTTCAAAGTTAAGCCTGATTTCAAGAGTAATTCTACCACTCACCTTATAGTAATCATTACTCCTTATATTATCATTATTATATTTATGGTCATTACTATCACTAACACCAAAATACCTGTGGAGAAGAGGTTATTAGAGGAAACCTAAGTATCAAGCTTGTCTTTCGGTATCTTGCAGACTGTAAGAACAGATATGGTAATGAGAAAATCCATGCTGTAAGTGGTCTGGAAAACTTGGTCAAGGCTTTTAAGGGAATGAGAATGCTGTTTATTGTGTGGGAAATAAGAGCTACCTGTTCCAGGTAGAAAAAGCATGAAAACGCTGTGTGTGACGATTCCTTTTTGGTGATGTGGCTACCACCCAGTAGGAATTTGTCTGAGGAAAGGACCGTTGGTTGTGCCTCCCCAAAATTGCTGTTGGTACTCCACAAGAAGTGTCAGGGCTCAGAACAGGTAGGACTGGTATGCTGCTGGATTAGCATGGACGTTCATCACCTCTGCTAATGGCAGATAATCTTCCAGAATACGGTTTGCTCTCATGTTGCCTCAATACTCCATGCCCCACAATGACTTTCTGCTGTATGGGACCCTTATTAGGCCATGGCTGAGTCTGTCCCATGGATTCTGGAAATGGGGAAGCAGCACAAAGAAAAGTGTAAACCAGAGAGGGAATTTGTAATCAAACAAACAAGCCAAAGGTAGACTGGGGTAGTAGTGGGAATAGAAAGACACATTCTGAACAGAAAAGCTGAAATCAAAGAGCTTAGATCTGCTTGGCAAAAGAAAGGAAGCCAGAAAAGACAATTTTAAGGATGACCCAGATGGAGTATGAGCCTATTATTTTAGTGTACTTCACAATAGCTAATCTTTTTGTGCCAAGTTTTGGCCCCTCTAACAGTTGTCTCTGTGCTGCTCCAGTCATGCAAATCTGCACTAAAGGTGAAATAATGAGCAGGTGAAGCTCGGTGATTGAGCTACTGATGGCAATACTTGAAGAGGAACCTCCTTTACGTATTTCTGCTTACAAGAGAAAAGGAATTTGCTAGGCAGTGCTAGGCAGCATAGCCCACCATGCATGCTTGTGTACATACAACAAAGTTACTGATTTCCCCTTTTGCAGTGGTCATGGGATAGGAAGAACACGGAGCTGAACATCACAGCAACCATCTCACTCTCAATAGAAGAGAGCACTTTGCATGGGGAAGGTTTTCTGTGAGTAACCAACACCCAGTTCAACTCTGCTGTTAACAACAAGAAGCTTCTGTGAGTGGGGAACCTTTGCTGGCAATTATTCCAAATTTTATCTCCAAATACTCTTGCATAAAGATGAAGGAACAAGCATTTTTTCCACACCTTGGCATTGCCCATATAGCTATCTCCTCCCTTACTCATTCTTCTTATGCTCCAGCTTACTTTAAACGAGAACACGTATCACACACAAAAAGCCTGCATAAAAACTGCAATGGCTGTGGACTCGAGTGCTCAAAAAGTTAGGAAATCCGGGATTAAAGTTACCCAGGCAACGTTTGTGCAGATGGGTTATGATGCAGCCTTCATTTCCAAGTGCACAGACTGTTTCCTCAGGGTGCTCCCTGGCTCCGCGGGCAGGAGGGAACCACTCTGAGGCTGTGAAAGCATCAAAACAGTTCTCTGCATTAGCCCCTGCCTCATGCGTTAAGGAAAGCAGGTAGCACAGAAGGGTTATTTTTAATATAAATCATTTTCCCAATCCTGTTTGCAGAACAGCCCTGCAAAACAGTGTGTGATGTGATGCAGGGCAAGGGTAGGAAGGCGTGGGCTCTGGTGGCAGGGTGCAAGTCTTTGGAGCAATGCTACAGCTGGAGCCCCAAAAGGTTGAACCACAGGCGGCTTGCAAAGGGACTGAGAGCTCACAACTGCATCTGGGTTTTGTGCTTGGAATATAAAGTGCTGCAGCATGCTAGGAACTGTGAAAACCCAAGTCCTTGTCATTCTGTATCCGGTACTCCAAATCTTTTGCCTCTACTGTTTTCAGTAGGCAGCCTCTTGTCTACAAGATACACGATACCCACGGCAGTGCTGTGAAAACAAATTTGCTGATGTTTCTGAAGCAGCTAGATATGGTATCTCACTGAGAGCCTTGAACTCAAAGTGGGTTTTAGTAATTCTGCTCTCGGAGCGTGGTTTAAATCCTGTGTACTAAAGACGATCCAGGTCTATCTACTGAGCAGAAGGATAAAACAAAGTATGAGATGCTAATTTGCTAATTGAAGAAAGGAGGCAGGAATCCTGTGAGAGAAACGATCTACCTTGCAGGTCTCACACAAGGGAAATTAAAACTTTAGAGGCAGCCTTTGTAAGGGCCCTTCCTGCAATTGTAGCAGTAGTTCAGCAGTTCTTGTGCTCACGCTATACATTCACAGTCATCTTTTGTAGCCTACGAGTCCCATCTGACCTGAAATTTTCTCTACAGATAACATTTTATTGTTTTAACTAATAGTCAGCCATAAACTCAATTAAACCAGAGCAAATCTTGTGTACAGATATCTTGTTTTGGAATAAGTTGTTTATTTGATTTGGCTGCCTTTGCTGTGTTTGTACAGGATTGAATTATGAAATACGAAAGTCTCAAACATCTCCCCTCAACTTTATATTCTACAGACTCTTCTTGATGGGCTTACTAGCACATCCCCGAGGAGACAGCAGGTATGTGTGGGAGCTGGAGTGTGTTTGCGATGGTGGCTAATGACCCATCAGATTTATTTCGGAAGCCAACTTCAGTACTGCTTCTGATGTAGCAGCCTTTTAGCCCAGGAAATTTAAAAATAACTATTCTATTTTTATTGTAAGGTAAAAAGGCTGTAATCAAAACAGTATTTTAAAACTTTTTTTTTATTATAATTTTTTTTTTTTTTGGGCCTTCTCTTAGGTTTCTCCTCCATGTTTACATCTTGGAAGGAAAGGAGCCAGATTCTTTCACCCCCTGAAAGGTTTAACACAGGTTAAAGCAGCAGCTTAGGATTTTTTCTTCAGTAATAACCAGCAAACAAAGCTAAATCCTTTTGCAGAACAACAAATTTAATCGGACAGGCAGCTTTGCACCAGCTTCCGCCAATCCACAGCCCACTGCAGAGGCACAGGCATCTACAGGGCCAAAGCCGGTCCCCAGGGAGGCTGGCAGTGCTCCAGCCCCAGCCTGCCCAGGAGATAAAGCCTCCAGCCTGTTGGGAACACGCAGCAAAGCGTTGGGAAACTATTAGAGGAATGCGTAGTTCAACAAGCCTCTACACAGAAGCCTCTGCTTTGTTTTTCTCTTGAGATAAGATTTCATGTTATGAATTCCCAGGGCTTCCCCTGTTTTGCTGGGCAAAGGAATCCTGGCGTAATCCTGTGCCCGAAACAGAGGACAACTCCGAGCCTTGCCACCTGAGATACCTGCAACCACCTGGCAGTGCATCAGGGAAGAGCTTTATAAAGCAGGGACCAGTCACCCTGCTGCACCAAGAGAGCTGACAGCAGCTTATGCGGCCCCATCCATGCTGACTTGGGGCTACCTGAGCTGGGTGCTACTGGCAGCGTAGCTGTGGCAGCTCTGAGCTCAGGCTACAAAACCTGCCTGGTCCCTGGGGCAGCGTGCTGGCTAATGGCTCACCCTGAACTCCATGCCTACGATTATCAGCACACGCATGAGATAGCTTAGAGCTAGTATGAGCTTGCCTGCGTGACCTGCTGACTGGCCTCCGATTACAATGTCGCTATATGCTTAGCCCCTACGCCCCCTCCTGCGCTGGTTCTTTTGACAGGCCACTAAATACACATAACACATTTTTGAGAGGAAGGAATAACCCCCTCCCTTCTCCACTCAGAAGCTAAATGGAGAAAAGCTTTGTTCAAACACAAGTGCACGAAAGGCTTCAAAGTAATTTTCTTGAAAATGGCTGGGAATAATTTCTTTCTTTGCCTCAGAGCTGCTTTTTCTTACTTTTTTTTTTTTTTTTTTATGTAAATACTTACAACAATGTCTAATTGTCAGAAAAAATGTAAGCTATTTCTTAGTGGGATTCTAGTCTGCCCATTTCTACATTCCAAACTTTTGTCTTTAAAGCCGAGGTCTTGACTAAATTATATAGGTCGACATTTAGCTAGGTACTACCTCTCCAGAACGAGCCTGTTGGGACCGAGAAGCATTCTTGTTAAAAGCCTAAAATAAAATAATCTCTTCCAAATGACTTATTCTTGGCTCTGGCAACTAATTGTGTGTATATGCCCTAAGTTATATTAATGTGGAAGTAAGAGATCACAGGGAGCTTGTAGTGCTGGACGCGTTACTCACACATTAAGCCTATGGCCATGACATCACTGCCCTTGCTCTGGGCTCCAGCGATGGCGTAGCCAAAAAAGAGTAACTGAGAACACGCCGCATTGTTCCTCTCAGCTGCTGGGGCCATGTTGACTCTGTGAATCACGCTCAGCAGGCAGAGATGATACATCCCGTCATTAGTGTTACTAATGCCCCGGTCTGCGGAGGGAATTTCGCCTGCCCTAAGAAAACAGAGAGGGCAGTAAAGCTTGGGAATGGGTCAGAAGCTCGTTGGCATCTCTTAGACTGAGTTCATTCACCTGCAGCACGGATACAACACTAGGATCTTAAATTGTTATAAACGGGATTGTCTTGAGGCATATATAGGATATGTAAGGATATACAGAATATCCTTATCCTTTTGGTGAGATGCCGAGGCTGACCACAAGACACAAAAAAATTGAATACGATTTTTCCTGTCTCTCCTTTTTAACCTGCCCGCAAGGAGACCTAGAAGGGTTAAGTGCTAGAAAGGAAGAACTGCTCTGTTGGCCTCTGTTGGAGAGAAAAGGAGCTAAAAAAGCCTAGAGGTAGGTCTAATACCCACAGATTTAATTTTCACCTGTTATCACACGTGGGAGGATTTGTGTAAGATACAAAAATAATGTCATCATAGAAATGAGGATAATATGAATTTTGGTGGTAGCCCCAAACCATTGGCTGTGCTGACTGTTTCTAGAGCAGGGAGAAGCAATGGTCTGCTGTAGTGGTGCTTCAGCAAGCACTGAGAGCAAGCTCTGCTAAGTACCTCTTAGGAAAGGGATCCTGGTGGATGCCTGTTATTTTATGTTCCTTTGTTCTTTTTCTCCAAAACAGCGCTGTTCTGCTAAGCTATTTATTATTTGGAAGCAAGAAAGTAGAGCTCTATGAATACTCAGTTTAATTTTCTCAGGTGGGGAGTGGGAACACAAAATTATGTTTATTGGTGACCTTTAGAAATTGAACTCTGCCTTTGCTGCTGCCAGTCAAGGCCTGGCTGAAAAGGTAAGCTTTTTGCTTCCTTCATTTTTTCTCTTTCCCCTCTCTTATACACTTGATGCAGGAGTGAGGAAACTGGCTTATTGTTTTGTCTGAGTTCTTTGCAGATTTGGCAAGTCTCTAGGGAAAGTCTGCATGAGGGGAGCTTGGTACCACGAAACTGGGGCTTCGATTTATATTTTCATGATAAAGATAGATAAAGAGACTGCAGGTCTGACAGCCTAGCAATTTTTTTACTGCTAAGCGGAGCCTGAATTCTTGCCTGCATCTCACCACGTGTGGGTTGCGGTATGTGAAGGTGTGTAGGAGCCAGACGGAAAATAACTCACGTGAGTTCCAGCACAAGTCTAAGCACTGCAACCTGGTCTTTGGTACAGGCCATAAGTGCTGGAGGAGCTCAGCCCTGTCCACACAGAGTCCCCAGCCAGGGCAGGAGGCCTCACTGGTCTCAAAACTGCCAGCACTGCCCCACTCACACAATAACCAGCGTTAAGGGACGAGATCCCTTGCAGAGCCTGGCCCAGCGACCTGACTCAGAGAGGGCCATGGGGTGTTTGGGGCTGTGGCGGTGCCGTGCCCCAGCCAAGGCCGCCCAGCTTCCAGGCCGAGCAGGCGGCCATCCCTGCCCTGCTGCTGCCCTGCCCGGCCTCGCCCTGACTAAGGGCCTGCCACAATGCTGCCTCCGGCCCCCTCCTTCACCCTCACCTTATACACACGGACTTCAATTTATCCCCATGCTGTTCCATTCACACGGACTTGATCTAGTGCCACACTCCTCTATCCCTGCTGGAAGAAAATCTCAAGGCCCCTTTTGCCTCACTTTTCTTGCTGGATCTCCTTGAGTGAGGTTATTAAGGTGTCTTTGACTTTGTGAGTTGCCCCTTCAGAATGGCGTGCCCTGCTGCTTTCCCACAGAGGGGAAGGCTCCATGTGCGAGATGCTGCAGAGAGCTCCTGCCTCCACCCAAAATCTTGTTTTTCAGAGTGACGCACACCCTGCTCTGCTGTTACTTAATGTAAGTGAAGTCACTGCTTTCCTCCCCTTCAAGCTGCTCCACCCTCAATCAGGAGCTCTGCTTCTCCACCCTTTGGCAAAGCAGCTGTTTGGGGGTGGAGGTGAGTTTAGGGGTGGTGTTGACCACCCTCTCTCTTGGAGGGGAGAAAAAAAAAGTCTAGTCCTGTCAAAGGACTGCCCCGACACTGGGAACAGGGCCGACAGCCTTCCCCCCTTCATACCTGTGTGTGCTTCACGTGAGCACAATCATTTAATCACTCGCATGATGGGTCTGTGGGGTCTGTGGGTCTGTGGGGTCTGGCCTAGGACACGGGGAAGAGCATGAGTGCAGTGGCTGCTCTTTATCTGCCTTTTTTTTTTTTTTGTTTTCTTGCCCTGGAGGGAAGACTTCTCTGAAACACCTGCTGTGGCAGGTAGGAAGAGGAAAGAGAAGTTTGGGTGTCTAAGTGGTGTGATACGGGACTAGGTGCTCTGCTCTGCCCAGGGTTTGCTGACAAAACAGTGGGAAGGAGGAGAGCCTGTAGGAGCAGCCGCATCATTTTGCCTTCCCTCCATCAGCAGCGTGAGTGCAAGTCGCCCAGAAGCTGCCCAAACACACACCAGCACCTAATAGTCCCCTGCGGACCATCTGCCAAATGTGGCTGGAACACAATGCGGCGTAGCCACTCATCCTTCCCACCCTTGACATGCCCTTCCCTGAATGCTGGTGGCTATTTTGGCTGGCTGCTTGCTGGAGCCTTTAATGCTTTGGAGACACCGCAGGCAGGGGAGGGAGGCCTGGTATGTGTTCTCCTTCCTTGGAGAGAAGAGTGTTGACAGCTGGGGACACAACATCACGGGGAAGGCTTTTGGGGAATGCCTTCACTCTAAGAGGTGGTACGTCCCCGCAGAACCTCCCCGTTTAAAAGGGGAAGTCTGCGAGTGTTGACAAAAGAAAGCACGTTGTGCGAGGAAGGACAAATATTGTGCAGGAAACCTGTCAAAGTAGGGGAGCCAAACTTTTCAGCTGGTTCATGCAGAGGGTGACAACTGGTGGGCACCACTTCCATACACAGACAGATCGGAGGGGACAGAGCACAAAAACAGGAGGTCTGGCAAGCAAGGCAGCAGCTGGTCCTGTGGTCAGGGCGGCTGGCTGGCCTGGCTTTGAAGGATTGTGCCTTCACCTGCCTTGGAGCAAACACCGTTTTCCTCCAGCTCTGCTGGCACCGAATGAGGAGCTCTCTGTGTATGTAGTTACCTTCCTGCCACCTCCTGCTTCAGCCGCTTCATACCAGCTCCTGGCTTCTGTTCCGCTGCGCTATGATAATTTATTCACCAACCTCTGCTTTCCCCCCTTCTCACCATTTCCTGCCTGAAACAGCTTCTAGCTTTGCTGTGATAACTCAGCTGCTTTACGACTATTCACTCCAAAATAATTAACTCAAAAATGAAGTGGTAAACAGAAGCTAGGAGTCCCACTAACCCCATTTGTTTATATGGAGGTAGCACCCCGCTCAAATGCTAGCATCCCCTTTCTGCCAGGTGCTACACAAGAAAGAACAAAAAGGCCCTTTCCCAGAGGGAGACATCTCTCAAAATCACATGAATGATTTTCATATTAGACGAGACAGACAGAGTGCACAGAAATAATGAGCTAATACTAGTTAATGCCAATGGTCTAGGACTTCAGCTTTGCCATTGTTACAGAGCTAGCATTCCTGGGTCAGAGAAACCGTATTTTTGGGAAGGATCAGTGGAAATGGTTTTGGGACTGTACCAAGGTCCTCCCATGATTCCAGTTTTCTTAGTCTTTAGCCTCAAAGGAATTTGCAGCTGGCTCAGGCAAAGCTAGAAATCCCCACAGGAAGGGTTTTGTTGATACTCAGACTTTGGAGGACAGTGAGCTTGTCTGTAAAGGGCAACGCATATAGCTGGCCACATCCACGGCACCACACCCGTGGCTCCTCCAAAGTGGCTAGAGTTTCAAGGACTCACATGACCGGGTCCATCCGTCCAGGGATTATTAGGAAAACCTGTAGGTTGTGCGTGGGAGGGAGGCTTCCCCCCTTTCATTCCTTTGGCTTGGACAGGATTCATCACGTTCTGAAAGTGAAACAAGCTGCCCACTTTGCTCTTCAAAATGGAGAGGATCTTCAGGCATCTGGAGAGCTCGCAGGGAGTCTGTGGGAAGCCGGAGCCAACCTGAGATGCCCCCTGCGCCCCTACACGTGCTCTGCTCGCTGCCGGGCTTCTCCGAGCAGCCTGGCTGTGCTACACCTCTGCTACCAGTGATGCTTGCTACGATTGCCAGTGGCTGGGTCTCTGTAGAGTGGAAAACAGCTCCTTGTGCAGCACAACCACACCTGGGAAAAACCAGCGGGGCATGGAGAAGAGCCGTGGGCAGCCAGCTCCCTAGGTCTGGTTTTCATGCAGACAGACTGCTGCTTCCTGCCAGCTCCAGGCAGTCTCGTCCAAAAAGTCCTCGTCAGCCTCTTGTTTCCAGTCCAACGCCAAACCAGGGCAACCTGCCCAACTAATAACAGGAATCTGCCCCCTGTCAGCTCAAGGACTAGTGCTCTCCGGTCCTTGAGGGCGATAATAACTGCCTTCTGCTACCAGTCAGCTTCCCAGGACCGAGGTCTTTTAAGGATTCCTCACCTGACTCAAAGCTTTCTTAAATCTGTCAAGTGAAAATAAGGGTCCCGAGCTGATATCCAGGCCCTGGACTTTGTTTTCTTATACAGGCAGCTTCTCTTCCAGATCTCTTAGGGGTCCACAGGCCCTTTTACTGTCCTCAGTCCCACAGATACATCACTCTGAGCAAATGCTTTGAACCCGCAGAGAATCCTCTGCAGATTTGTATGGGTAAGAGGAGGGGAGATCAGGGAGTGAACCCACAAGAGATTTAGGGGAAGGCACAGACCCACCTGTTGCTTCAAGTTTATGGCTAAATTTGGTTGAGATGAATCATCCCAAACCTTTTACCTTCTTTCCGTGTCCTGTAGTGCCTCCGGACATCAGATTCATCACAGACTGTAGGGCAAATGTTATGGGTGGGAGAACATTGGCAGCACATCAGCGCAGGAGCGCCAAGCAGGTAAGACTCAGACTTCTGTGAACATCACGCCTACGGTATGAACACCGCACACAGCAAGCTCATTCACTCCTGGCATCGCAGCTTTATTGCTGCTGTGTTCGTTTTGAACCCTCTCTAATGTGTACTCTGTGCCCTTTGGCAGGGACGCACTCTGCCTGTTACTCATGAGCACAGTGCTTGGGACAATGTGGTTTTGGTTTTCCTCCAGGAGAGCAGTGCTAGTAAGGAATGAAAGCACGTCTGTCATAGTCTGCATAGGAAAGGCAGTGTCCATGGGATGATAATATCTTCGGTGGTTACCATAAAGTTTTCAAAAATAAGTCATTCCTCTCATATGGTTCTTAAAAAACACACACAGACCTGGTATGCTAAGAACTCGCAATATGAACGTATCTCCCTTATTTGGAAAAAAAAACAAATCGTGCTACCAGTTTCCTGATCCCACTTCATTTTTGATATTTGACCTGCAGATTAGAGGTTTTCACGTCATCTGTCAGCCCACAGAGAGTATCCCAAGGTTCAGTGTGTGTGAGAGATAGGAAAGGGACATTAGGAACAGGCCAGCCACAAACAGCTAAAATTAGCTCTGAGAACTGGATTTGCTGAGGTCTCTGAGGAAAAGAGACAGAAAATGGTTGTTTGCTAAACTCCCGCTTGCTCTGCTGCCTCTGAGGACTGCTGGCTCACATCCCTGCTATTCTAGAGGATTTCCCCCACCCGTTCTGCTCTTTTGTAACTCCAGTCCAGTGTGACATGGGATTGCTGCTCCAGCAGCAAGCTGCTGACTACAAACAGGAAACGGGGCCTATTTGGAGCTCGGACTCGCTGATAACACGGACATCACACCCACGTGCAGACAGGGATGCTTCTCACATATGGCAATGATCAGCAGCTCCCCCTTTTCTCTCCTTCCCTCTTCCCCAAAAGGGCTTACAAAGCCCTAGAGGGGTCCTATCTTGAGCTTGAAGCAGTCTGTAGAAAGCACGGCAGCGTGAGGCCTCGGTTATCATAGAACTTGATTTCTTGCACAATTCTTTGAGAGTCTCCGAGGCCAGTAAATTTGAGACTGTAAATCTCCACATGGCCAGCGCATATGGCCCTCGAATATGGTATGGAGTGAATTACAGAGAGAGAGCCTATCTTCTGCGGAATCTGATTAAAGGAGTCCTTTGAGAATGATCCCTTCCACGCAGCCATAGGCATGGCTTTACAAGCTGCCCTCCCTCCTCCTTTTCACTAATGCCTGACGGAATATTTTATTTTCTGGCACTAGCGTCTCCCTCCTCCTCTGAAGACTTGTCTCAGGATAGAACTGAGTGGCTCTATCTGCCTTCAGACTATGTTTTCAAAGAAAAAAAAAGTGTAATCACGGTGATACTAGTGGAAACACATTGGGGGAGTAGGAGGCATTGTCGAAGTTGAGGAGCTGGGTTCTGTCTCTGCAGGGAGGAGAAGGAAATGCTCTCGTGTTCACTGGGAATAAGATTTTGCTTCCTCCAGCCAACTCTCTGTGGTGCTATTTGCTTACAGCCATGCACAGCTAACGCTATACTACCCCCCTAGGCTAAGTCACTATTGACATTATATATGATGTTCATTGGTGAAGATTTATTCCGGATGGGGAAAGCAATTTCAGATGAAGTAAAAATTCCCCTTTCTAGCGTGCTCCTTCCTGTTATGTGAGGCAGGTCTGTGCTCTTTGTGCTGCTGCTGCTTTGGCAAAATAAATTCCTTGAAACAAAAGTGACTATGGATCATATGGATTTTTTTTTTCCTATTTTTCCCAGCAGTAGATCATTTTGTTTGAGCAGTGGGAGAGAGAATTACACTGCTGTGGAAGGTGCACCTTCCACTGCTATGCAGTGAGATATGAGACCAGATTAGTGTCTTCTGTTATACCCATACTTAAGGATTTATCTGCACTGAGCAGGTCTCCATCCCTCCTTCCCCTTTACACTCACTCAGATGGCAAGTGAACTTGAACTGAGAGCCTTTCTGTGCACTGCAGAACCTTTACACTCAGCATGTTCCTCCCAGTCCTCAGCTAGGTGTCTAGGGAGAGCTCTTCCTCCCTGGCTGGTGCGGTGCGAGCTCATTTTCCTCTTTCAGCCGGCTTTAAGCATTGCTTACAATCACTGCTGCAGATACTGGGAGATGGGAAGAATGTGGGGCAGTCCCTCAGCCACCCGTCTGCCACAGGTCTTGCTCAGGACACGTGTTCATGCAGAGTACATGAGCCGTACGTATAATATGGATTCACATCTGTTCATTCAACACTTTCCTGCTTCCTGCCCACTCTGCATGGCTGTCATTGCTGCCTCTGATATGCGTTTGAAGTCCTTCTTTCTGGGCAGTCTCAGTGGGGTGCAAGGACATTCATCCATATCGCATGCCTCCCCTTCAGAAGAGCACTGACCCGCCCCGTGTGCTACCTATTGCTCTTGCTACAAACTGAGTTAAAATCAGTTGAACTATGCCAGTATAGGATGCCTTTTTTTTTTTTTTTTTTTTTTTTTTTTGGAGCTTCTGCTAGTGACGTGTGAGATCATAGCTGTATCCCCATGCTCCCTGGTAAAGGTTCTTTCATTCAGTGTGAAGGAAAAACGGAGGAAGTTTGCTC
This sequence comes from Aythya marila, assembly GCF_965140915.1. NCBI lineage: Eukaryota > Metazoa > Chordata > Aves > Anseriformes > Anatidae > Aythya > Aythya marila. The sequence continues at coordinate 150,918,879 of NC_139042.1, forward strand.
TGTTCCTCTTCCTTTGGCGTCACCTCCAGTTGTGCTGCGTCTGGTTACAGATTAACTCGTCCTCCACAATACCCAATTACCAATCAGAACGGAATGGAAACCAGGGCACTTGGCTGAATGGGCAGAGAAAGGCACGACTGAGGGGTAGCTCAAGTCCATTCAGATTAAAGGAAAAGGGAAGAGGGACTGTACATTTCCCCCTTTATCTTCAGTGGAGAAAGAATACAACTTTCACACATCTGTGCTGAATCAGCCACTGATCTGCTCACTGCTGACGTTAATCCACGAGGTGTGGAACTCGCCCTGCAGCCATGAAAGGGTCCTTTGATGCAGGCGTTCCTCCTCACTCAGGAAGAGCGAGACAATGAACAAATGACAGGACCCTCCTCGCTCCCACTGCAGACCTACCATCGCCTCACCTTTTGTCTCCCACTGTAAGCTGAGATTTATGGAGAAAAATTCCAGAAGAGTGAGGAAACACAAGTGCTGCCTTTTGCTCCAGAGAAGATAGAAATCTGTCCTTGAGGTCAGAAATCCTCCAGCTTCTAGTGTCTTCTAGGCCGGGAGTTTGTGTGAAAGGGCCCTGCTCTAACTGAGGCAGCCGCTTGCTGTTACAACACAGCAGAAATTTGGGAGTACAGAAACAAAAGCATTGAAAAAGTGGATTTGGATTTAAAAAAAATAAATAAATCCTGTGCTGAGGCAGCCATCTCTGCTGGGATCTCCACACAGAGGAACTGCTTCTCACTTTTGACACCCGCCTGGTGACATGCAGGGCAGGAATTGCGGAGTTTGTTCCCTGCTGGGACACTGCCCTCGTATTAGAGACCATTCCTGCAATGAACACCTTTGTCTGCAGTTTCAGGTGAGAAGCTGGGAACAGCCGGACTGTGGGGATCAAGTAACTGGCTTATTTTTGCAGGAGGTTTTTGCAGGTTATGCAGGAGAGGCAAGAGACCGTAAACTTTTCCTGCAGCTGCACCTGTTGTGCGGGTGGAGAGAAGGCCCTTCCTTCAGACGTGATGGTGTCTCCAGGCTCGTCAGTGAAATAAAAAGAGGGATGCCAGCTCCCTTGTGCTCCTCTTCCTGCCTTTCAGAAGTATGATGTTTTCAGAGGATTTGAACATGCTCTATAAAACCAGCGGCACATCCTGAGGACTGGCAGGCCTACTGGGCCTCCGGAGGCTGTTGAGAGGCAGAGAGGTGAGGAGAGAAGGATCTGTTTGCACAGCCTGCCAAAAAGGTCTTGTGCTTCAGTCCAGTTGCCTCCCATGCCAAGAGGACTGGATTCAGTGCCCCTGTTCCTCCATGGCTGATCATCCTTGGAGAAGCCAGGCCAACCCTCTAGAGATGAGGGCTGCAGTGGCTTCCCCCACACCACTTCCCAGTCGCCGTCAATGGCAAAAATGGAAAAACAGGAAAATGAAGTTCTGGACTGCACCAGGAGGGTGAAAAGCTACAAGGTACTCCCATATCCCCACCACGCAGAGCAAACCCCAGCAGAGGGATGGGATCGTGAGTGAGAGACTTGCCAGTCTGCCAGGCTGTCTGCCTGCTAAATATTGGGGAGTTATTTGGACCTCCACAAATACATCGAGCAACTGCAGTGGCCAGTACTCGGATGCAAACCCTCTCCCATGGAAAGTCCTTCTTCCTCAAGCTCACCTCCCAGGCCTCCACAGAGAGACTGTCTCGTTCAAGTTACGCTGGGAGAAACGTCAGACCTTGCTTACAGCCATGAATCTACAGCTCATGAACTCTGCTGGCCACAGTGCCACAGAGCTGCCTTAAAGCTCTCTTAAAAATGTGAGGCATTCCAGTCATTTTAATTACTGTGCATTGCATAAGCCAGAAAACAGTTCATACAAAGGAACAACAGAAAAGTGATTTTCGGTCACTTTGGCTCTCCTCTCTACTTAGTGCCAGCCTCCAAAGCTCTGGGAACACCAGCTCTTATTACCATTTGAAGCACTCCATCTATTTGCAATCTCTTTGTTCAGTCACTTAAAGCTATTGATGCAGTTTAGAAGGGTTTAAAAAGAAAAACAAAACTTCAATTTGGAAATGGCTACAGCAGCCATGAAAGCAAAGCAAGAGAAATGGAAAGTAAAAAAAAAAAAACCACACACAACTTATTATAAACAAAAACGAGAGAAAATTAATTGCTTGGAATGAGGCACAGGCAGGTGAAGCCAAGCAAATCACGTCCCGTCCCCTGACTCTGTCAGACCATCTAATCACAGCTTCCTGGCTTGAACCCTTTGGCCCTGCTCCAGAAATGCACTTAAGCTTATATTTTAACTTTGCGCATGTAAATGGTCGTGTTGACTTCAGTGGAGCATCTTCGGTGTAGAACTGTTAGAGCTGGGGAAGGTTAATGGTGTATCTCGAACTGAAAGCTTGGGAGTGGGATAGAGCGTTACCTGTGTCTGGCTTCCAGACAGGAAGGTGACATAATTCTTTGCAGCCACTGAGAAAGAGATCAAATAAAACATTTTCGTATGTATATATAGAATCAAAGACATTTCTGAAGAAAAAGCCTTCTTGTTTTAAGCAGCAGATGAAGTCCATTGATACAATAGAGGAGTTAATAGATTTTTTTTTCCCCCAACCTTTTTTATAGTCATAAATCATAGCAAACAGGAAAATTTTAAATAAAACAGCCTTCTCAAAGAAAAGTGTCAGAAAAAAAAGAAAAAAGAAAAAAAAAAAAAAGCTTTCTGAGATAGAAACAGATAATCGGGAAATAAGAGAACATTTTGTTAATGCAATGCACAACCGCCTCAGTAGAGTTGCCTGTGACATGGTGTGGGTGTGCTGTCAAAGAGGTCATCAGGTGGCTCCGAAAAGCACCAGTCCTTTCCAACCCGCTAGACAAAAGCAGAAAAACAAGGACATCCCCTAGAGGGTGTGAGGCTGAACTGATGGAAAAGATATGAGGATCGTCAACTTCAAGAAAAGGTTTTAGGATAAGACAAGACTTTGGAGTGACTTGGCAGCTGCACACTGAAATGCTGGTGGCAGGGCTCCATGCTCATGAATCAAGTCAAGTTGCTGCGCAAAAGTTAAAATGGAAAAATGCCCATACTTCAGAAGCATTTAAAATTAATGTATTTGTTCATCAAGGTGGCAGGACTGTTGGGACTACGGGCCGAAGCCTCCTGCCTTCATTCATGAACTGAGCTTGCTCAGTTTAAGCCAGCTGAGGTCTGTGATGAGCTGGGGTGTTTTCAGCCGCTACATGTGTCCGGGTTTTTTCCTTTGGTGGTTCGGTGGTGGTAGTAGTGTGTGTGTGGGTCCTTCTTTTGTTTGTTCCTTTTTTTTTTTTTTTTTTTTTTTTTTTTTTTTTCTGGCCAGCGGTTCCTGTAGTTTGATTAAGCCCTTCTGTACAAATTAGATTCAGATGCTTTTGTCAGTTCAGAAGCAGCTTTCTGCCAGTGTCTGGCACCCCTCACGTTTCGTTGTGAAAGGTGATCAGAAGGGAAGAGGATCTGCCTTTAGTTCATTTACAGCAGCACCTCGTGCCTCTTGAAGGACTCAATCATTGTAGCTAGCTCTGGGATGGTCCTTTCCAGCCACAAACAGGACTTGTGGAAGGGAAACGGTGTAAGTTATGCTCCTGGTGTAAACTGCAGTATCTGTGGAAGCAGAAAGTAGCTGTCTCTCCCGAAACATAACCAAGACACCCAGCTTAACACCGCTCCTTTTGCAAAGACAGGGTTCTTCAGATACTGCGAGGAACCTGGCTCCATCCGGACGAAATGCGAACATCTCTTGCAGCGCAGTGCCCCCTAGCACTGCCTCTACACATTCGTGCAGGACTGAGGGAAGAAGGCCACTTTGCTCAGCCAACAACACCTGCAGGACACGGCTTTCCCTGGGAATTTTCACACCAGCTATTGACCCAGCCCAGTCAGGCTTAGCCTGTGGGATCCGACAAGATCACAGCGTGACGTGGTGTGGCTGCCCAGTAAAGCAGAGAGATCCTTAATTGTGTTCAACAGTGTGCTCTTGGGGGTGGACTGAAATAACGTGGATTTCTTTATTTGGTGACATAAATCAAATGTGAACTCTAATTTTCTCATATGAAGATCAAGGTTTTTATTTTCTCTTTCTTTCTCTGTTACGTTTTTTATGGCCATATAAGGCTTAAAGTTTCATCTAGCCAAAGGAGCTGAATGCTAGTTTATTTTATTTTTTTCCCTTTGCAGTTTCTCCCACGCAGAGAACAGGGATTCAGATGGAGCTCTCCTTTCAGTTCCTTCATGACGTTTTATGTTACTTTGACCCTATATCAATTTTTCAAAATATAAATAAACAATCAGAACTCCTTCCTGCCTCTTCCAGAGTGCATTTCACTGGTGGGTCTCAAAGTGGAGAGGCTAATATTGAACGTCTAATAGATATTGTCAGAGGATGATACGTAATACCTCTATTTACAGATGATAAAATGAATGTGCAGGCAGGTAAAATGATTTAACAGGCCTCACAGCAGGCGACAGGCCAGACTGAGTTTTCCTGAGTACTATTTGTGATTTACAAAAACAAAGCAGTCTGGTGTCTGTGGATGAAGTGTACCCTCTAAGTGGCAAATAACTGCTGTTATTATTGCATGGTATACAGTGCTACTGAACTGTTATTATCGCAATCCTGCATCCCAGCTACTACAGAGAAGTCAATCTCTTTGAAATAGAATATCTAGGTGTCAGAAAAGCAGCCAAATCTGCCAAATCCTTACTGACTGAACACAGGTACTACTACTCCTGCCATGCAGGTACTGCTGCTGCAATGCATTTCGAATTTTCTGGGTCACATCTCAAACTGTGGCAGAGAAGACACGCAGCCAGCTTGCACATCATCCCTTCCAAGCAGATGTGCCCCGCTGCTGGGTCAGACTGCGGCACTCCTTTTCAGCCCGGCAAGTAATTGCAGATTACTTCTCTGGGTTATATCTGAAAAGTGAACCAGTTCCTGTCGTCAGCACAAACTCGGTGTTACTTGAACAAGCTCGGTCGGTCTCGCTGTAAACAAGCTACATCCATGCCTGAAGGGCCCTGTGTAACTTCCAGCCCCCTTCCTTTTCCCTTCTCAGAAATGAAGGCGACTGAAGGGTTTGTTCTTCAGTCTCCTCTGAACATGTCCTGTGTCTTGTATTATAGCCACTCTTGGCATTTACACAACACCCATCGTCTTCAAAGCTTGGTACAAAGTATTCAGCTCGTTAGCCCTCGGAACACACAGGAAAGCTGTTATTATAGAAATGAAGAAACTTTCTCAGAGAAGCAACTGGGCCAGGTGCTGCTGGGGTTGCGATTATAATCTCATTGTGTGAGGGCCAAAGTCTCCCTTATTTACACAGTGTCAGGTTATGGAATAACTGAGCTGCTCTCAGATACTGATCTGAGATGTTGATAGATCAGGTGTATCATGATGGTGGCGATATCAAACCTTTTTAGAACAACAAAGAAAAAATGAAAGTACCGGACACACCTCATTTTTCTCCCGTTGTTACTCCACTGAGGTCAGTGGGGTTGTTCCTTGTTTACACCCAGTAAAATGGAAATGACAGTCCAATCTGACAGATTCGGCTTCAGCTGCAGTACCTCCAGCAGACAGCCCAAATATCTAAGGAGTTATTCGCAGAGGGGTTCTCATATTGCAGTTTGAAGCCAAATGATTCTGACAGTGACGTACCTAAATCTAAAGCCTTGTTTCATGTCCTGCCTCATACATACTTATATGACCCATTATGACCTCCGCACCACCTGATTTTTTTTCAGTGCTCACTAACAGACATTCCTGCGAAGCTCCATCACCATTATCCCCATTACACGGATTGGGATTTGAAGCACGGCGAGATGAAGCTGCCACACAGGTTGGCTGTGTCACCGCGAGGAGAGGAACCTGCATTTTCCTCCGATTGCTTTGCAACCTTGATCACTGCTAGCAACACCCATCTTGATGCTTTTGTACACCTATGCTCCAAATAAAGACCTGTGTTTCCATAAGACTGGAGGTTTTAAATTTATAGGGATGGCATGATTCAAGAAGAGGTGTAGGCAGGCTGTGCTTCACCCAGATGGAGAAGAATTGTAAATCTAGACTTAGCTGACTATTTAGAAATTTAGGACAGCTGGTCCCCGGCCTTTAATACCAGCATAATTTATAACTAGACATGCTTAAGTCTTGTAAACCCCATGGAAAGTACTCTGACATTATATATACTGGTTTGATACCGTGATTAATCGCCCCTCGGTCCCCTCTGCAGGATAATGAGGATGTCTGTATCCTGCAGCTGGCAATCTCCTTCGTTGCAGCCCCGGCTCTACTATAACATTTACATTTCTACAGCTGATAGAAATTTACTGTTCCGAAAGGGGATAAGGGAAAACAAAACAAATGGGACTTTTCTGTAAATTCTGCTAAAGCCGCTCTGCTAAAATACACGTTGAGATGAAATGTTGGGTAGATGTGACCGGCGACTGGAAAGTCACTGACTTAAAGTCCCGAGGAGGGGAAGAGAAGGGGAGTGGGTGGTGGCAAGAGAAGGAGCATTTGAGATTTTTTTTTTTTTTTTGAGTATTGGATGAAAATACGAAGATGAAATTCTGGCTAAGGTCTCGTCCTTCTCCTCCACCCGCTACCTGCTGAGAGGGGAAAAGCAGCAACACGCAGTGCTCCCCTTGCGTTTTCGGGGAGTAGCCCTTTAGGGCACTACCCCCTTTCACCCAAAAAATCGCTTTATAACCAGCCGAGGGGAGGCAACAGCCCGAGTTTTATAAGCAAACCCCGGAGGGCTTCGGGGGCGCCTCTGCCCGCCCTCCGAGCTGCCACCCTGAGGGGAGGCAAATCCCCAGAGGGGTCGGGGGGACCAGAGCCGGGTGGAGGCGACCAGAACCGGGCAGAGGGGACCAAAGCCGTGCGGGCACTGCCGGGGTCTCTCAGTAGACCCAGGGATGGGGCACAACGAAGTTTCTGTGGGACGGGGACGACTTGGCGGGCTTCCCCTCAGGGCGGCCAGCGGCGCAGGTAACCGCCCGCCCCAACGGCCCTGCACTATTCCCTATAAGGCGCTGAAGCGGCGGCCCCTCGGCCCCTCCCCGTCCCGCCGGCCGCTCCCGCCGATGAGGTAATGCGGGGGCTCCCATTGGCCGGCGGCGCAGCGGCTATAACTCGGCGCCGCGCTGCACCGCGCCGCGTCGTGCACCGTGCACCGTGCACCGAGCAGCAGCAGCAGCGAGTGTGCAGCAGCAAGCAGCAGCGTGCAGCACCCGTGCATCGCCTTGCACCCGTGCATCGCCTTGCACCCGTGCATCGCCTTGCCTTGCACCGCGCTCTCGGGCTTGCACCGTCCCAGCGAGCAAAAGGGCACCGTGCAAAGGGAGGCTGCTAGCAAAAAGGAGGCTCCTGCCCTCTCGCTCCGCACAAGCGAAGGGGTGAGCCCCGGCGGGCATCATGACGGCGTGGCTCGGCTTCCTCGCCCTGGCTCTCTGCAGCTGGAGCCTGCAGGACGCCGTGGTGGAGGCTTGCACTTGCGTCCCCATCCACCCGCAGGATGCTTTCTGCAACTCCGACATCGGTGAGTGCCGCCGACGGAGCCTCCTCGGGTTTTTGGGGGGAGAGGCGAGGCCCCGGGGCTCAGTCCCTGGCCCGAAATGGGGCGGTGGCCTCGAAATGGGGCGGGGGGGAGCTGTTGGGGTGAGCCCTGGGGGCTGCATGCGAGAGGAATTGGTGGTGTCCCCAGGGCACCCGGCGAGCAGGGTGCATGGGTGAGGGTTTCTGGCACCTCCACAGGTGGTTTGAGTGGTGTGAAGGGTGCTGGGGGGCTGCGCAGTGCTGGTACCCACACCTCGCTGATGCCAGAGTCTGCAAAGAAACCACCCCGGTAGGCGCTACGGGAGTCCGACAGGACATCGGTGCACACTGTGGCAGGGTACCCGTTATCACAAGCCCTGCCAGTGGCTTTAAAGTTGTCCAAACTTGCTAGGAAAATCATTCTCCCTCCTGCCTTTAACTCCTCTGTACCAAAACGGCGGCTGTGTGTGGTTATCCGTGTCTGGTCTCTAAGGAGCGGCTGCTCCCGAGTGCCAGAAAAAGCCACTGCAGGTTCAGCTTCCCTCGCTGATGGGAGCCTGGAAAATATTTATAAAACAGCTTTAAACTGGGGAATTCTTCCAGGAAACTCAGCAGTTCAAAGCTCTGCTTGTTACCGCCTCTTCTCTAGCCTGGATCAACAAGCGTGCCACCGACGTGCTGCTGCCAGGAGCTTGTCCTTGCTGTGAAAGTAAGGCTGGGAAACCATTTTTGCACAGCTGAAGCTGCACACAGCGTGTGGCCTTCATTTGCTGCGTTTGAGGAGCAGGTCTGCTTTCCTGCTCTGCTCAGGTCATGTTGGAGCAGCTTGGGGGCTGTTTTCAGTTCAGTTTTAAGAAAGCTGGTGTTAAGTAAGTTTCTGTTGTGAACAGACCCTGATGCCAATGTATTTCTGCCAGATGGGTAAATGGCTAAGAGTAGAGCAAACTGCAAAGTTTCACATGGCAGCGCTCCTAAACTTCAGGGCGTGAAGTTTTCCTGTTTATTACTCTGCCTCTGATGGAGTTCAAAGTCATGTCCATCACCTCCCCGCTCTCTGCCCTGCAGTCTTCCTTGTATCTCATACCTCGGCTTTGCTTGGGGATGTGGCAGCTCTCAGGCTGATGCCAGGGGGGTAGTCGTGCCTTCAGGCATCCTGCTAATGCAGAGAAGCAGGCAGGGAAAGAGCAGCTTGAGCTGGAAGGTGACTTACATGCACGTTGGGTTAAGACCGTGGTTCTGTATGAAAGACTGAAGCAAAATCCTGTGCTGGAACGCGCTAAATTTGCTAGAACTGTCTGGAAAATGTGATGCTCCTGCAGGCTGATTTTTAGCAAACACTGTCAAGTTGGTTTTTTTGTTTTTTTTTTAATGGCAAAAAACACGCTAAGGCTTTCTGGCTGTGGCGGAGTTCACCATCTCCATGGGAATTGAGGGCAGGGTGCTGGTGTGGCCGTGGGACAGACGAAACCGCGCGCTGCGTTATAAAACACGACGAGGGGAAGAAAGGGACTTGGCAGCGAGTTTTTACCGCTCTTGAAACTCCTGACAAAATACCAGCTCCGAGGGGAGGAGTCAGTGCAGTAAGGGCTGGAGCAGAAGAGCTTTTTAAAATAGCTCCTAAACAATACGAGAAATTAACTAGCTAGGTGGCAGCCTAGGAGAGGCTTTTCATCGTCCAGAAGCGCTGAATGCTGAAGGAGAAGGATTTTAATATAGCACTAATGTAAACTCTCGCTGTTGGTCTTTCGTGCCTAGCCAGTGAAGTCCTGCTCTCAAGTTTATTCCCTTCCCCTTTAATCTCACGTCACCACACATTTAATTTTTGATCATCCTCCAGCTCAGTTCTGATGCAGCCTCCCAGCTCGGCAGTCATTAGAAGGTTTTAATCTTTGCAGAAACAGATGCTCGAATAAACCTATTGGAAAACACATGCAAGATGTACGTCCTGTGGATGTGAAGGTTGTGGCTTTGTAAAGCGAGCCTGGAGGACATACACCACAGTTTTGTTTTCTTCCTTTAAAAAATCAAAAAGGAGACTCTCCTGCTAGACTGGTCACAAGGGTCTTTTCACCCAGCTTGAGTGTTCCGCACCATGAGTCGAGCAAAAGTGAAGAGGTGTGTCTCCTCTGGCCCTTTGAGGTCAGTCAATAATAAAATTTGCTTTTTTAACTCTTGGCTTTCTTTCTTTAACTGGATCAATAAGTGCCAGAACAGGCAGTACAATAATTAGACAAACAGCAACTGCTATGACATGCCATCTGAACTTTGCTTCCTCCCCTCCCACCCCCTGCCTACGACCCCTTCCAGATGTGAATATTTTTCTTTTGTTTGAATTAAGAGACCTTTTGAAAGAACAGACACCAGGCATGCTTTGTTCCATTGTGACAAAGCTGTGACATTTCCAGCTGGACATAGCTGACATGAAAAGGGCTTGTTTGTCCCTTTTTTGCAGGAGCAGCAGGAACTTTTAAGCTTGGCTGCTGAGTGTTGCATTCACAGGTCTGGAAAAACACCTCCTGCCTGGATTTCCCCCCTACCTCTCCTTCAAAAAAAAAGGAAAAGCAAAGTATGTGAAATCACTGGTTGGATTTTGACAAACCAATCTGCAAACGATAAAGAAAGTACTTTGTCCACTCCACACCTATTTCCCTTTCATCTTGCGCATATACTTCAGAAAAGAGCTGTGGCACTATGAGCTGTCTCTTACCTAAGTTCAAAGGAGCCTGAAATAACATTCTTTTCTATAGGTTGGGTTGGGGGAAGAAATGTCTATTTCAGCAAGGGTACCTGTAAGAGGCGCCCCTCTCCTTACTCTTGGTTAAGTTGGAGTTGGCAAGCTTTGGGGAGATGGAGACAACCTCTTAGAGTCCCTTGGTGTGAGGGGAGCCATCCATCCCTCCATCCTGACATGCCATGAGCTGAGTTACAAACATCTGCAGTGGCTAGCCTCCTTTCAACTGGGGGTGTGATAGGAGAAAAGCACGAGTCAGGAGAGGAGGAAGATCAGAAGTTTGTGTAGCCCAAAGTCTAAGGTCCTAATTGAAAACCAGCCCTTTTTCTTTCATGGCTTTTTTTTGACTTCACCATTCCACCTTTTTAATAGAAGACTAGAAGGGGTATGCAGAACAATTTGATCAGACGTGAGATCTTAAAGATGCAGTCTTTCCCTTGATGCGCATGTGTATGGACTCTGGTAAGGTCACATGTGCTGCCTTATCCATTAAGGCAGACAGTAAGGTTTTGGATTTACCACTTAGGAGTTTAAATTAAAGGTTGAAAGAAAGCTACTTCAATTAATTTTAATACAAATCCTTCGAGTTGAGATGAATTTCAAACAAATTTATGACATGCCACGATAATGGTTGCAAGAGTGCTATATCAACTTAAAAATTGTACTTTTGTTGGGGAAATAATGGTGTGGTTTCATTTTTAGACTGGACTTCCCTTGAAGGCATTTTAGAAACATGAGATCTGAGAAGTCCCTCTGTAAACTTTTTTTTTATAAAGTAAATTCCATTATAAATGGGAAGAAGTTGAGGAGATTGGTTTAACTTTTATGAAATTCCCATGTCCATGGTGAGAAATGGCATTCCTTGTGCCTGGTCATGCCTTCTGACAGAATGATCACCATTCTGAACCGAATTGTGCTATGAAGTAGAAATAGAAGTTGCTATTTGTTATTTTATTGGATATTTACAATTAAAGTAGAGCCAAATCCTGCTCTGCTTTCTCAGAGTAAAGAGATCACCTTATGGGATCTGGAGTTTGTCACTTCTCCAAATGTATTTATTGAAAAAAAAAATGTGGTGAGAATTACTGTTTGGAAGATGTAGTGCAGAATGTTATATAAGGCTCCTTCGGTGTCTTGTTACCATTGCATGTGCTTACTCCAGATTTCCTGCAGGAAGTAACTCCACCAAGACCTCTGAGCCAGCAGAGAGCCAGATGTTCTAACCTTGGGTCTTAGAGCTCCTTGCTTTATGAAGATGCTTTTTTATTTCTTATTTTCTCTGTTTTCCCACCTGTTTTGGAGAGCTCCCTACCTGGTAATGCTCCTCTAACGTTCCTGGGAAGAAGCAGGCTGGTGGGAATGAAATTACGTACAGCTACATGCAGTGCTAGCATTTTTTAGCTTAGCAAAGGTTTTCACCTGGGATGGGGAAAGGTCTGCTTTGGTTATTCAGGATGTTTGGACTTGACCATAGAAGAGGCACAAGGTAGCAGGTTCATTCTCAGCTTTGTCTGTGGACTTCACATTTTCCAAGACCTCGCCTTACAGGGTCTCTTAGATGTAACAACTGGACTGGTATCTGATGAAATGGGTCTTTGCACTCAAGTGAAATCCTGCTAACAGTCATGGTGGGACCAAGGGTCTTTAGTAGGAGCACTTGGTGAGTCACCTTTGCCTTAATTGGATGTTAAAGCTAAGATGAAAACTTATTTTTTTCCTGTAGCAGTATTGTCTGAGGTTGTATTTCTTTTTCCTCACAGCTCCAGTACCATGTGGTGCTCTTATGTAGCCCAACCAAGCATGCATCACTGAGAAAAGGAGCCCGTTTGGTCTGTGCAGGAGGTCTTCTCATTAAATGAAGCTCCCACTGTATGCTTCGGATGGAAGTTCATGAGAGCTAGTAAACCTGAGAGGGCAGCTTGGTGTGAGTTAGCAGGCAGGGCCAGGCATGCTGTGCTTGTCAGCTCTGAGCCAAACCAAGCTGAGGGCCTCATTTCAGTCCTAATAATGTCTGGGATGCATGTGCTTGAGTTTCATTTTAGTGATGAGGTTTTTGTTGTTGTTCAAGATGAGGAGGCTTTTGCTCGGATGTGCTGCATATTACTCTAGACTTTCAGGGTATGGCTCTCCTCTTTCATGTACTTGAAAGTACTTCAAGTGCCTGCGTACCTGAGTCCCAGAGGAGGGAGACATGCTGCTGGGGCTTTATTAAAACCCAGAAGTCTTCCTGTAAAGTGGTACCAGAAGGAGCATACTGAAGTTGTCTGTGTGCTGCCCACTGGTGACTGCTACCAGTGTTATTTCACCTTAGCGGGGTAAGTGCTTCTTTAAAGCCCGAGTTAAACTGGACTTGCTTTGGAATATCTTAGAAAAAGTGTTAACCGATGTCCTGATTCCTGTGCTTGTCTACTGGGAGAGTGAATAAACATGAGGCATATGAATTTCAAATTTCTGCTGTCTGAAAGCATTAGGCTGGTACTGGGTCTGAGGTAGAAGAGACCAAGGTGAGTTAAATAGTTTTACACCCTCTTACACCAGATCTAAATCTGGCTCAGTTATCAATATGGAAAGAGAACACTGGACCAGCATCATAATTTAAGTAAAGCAGGTGTAGTGCCACTGGTCTCAGCGGCATTTCAGTGGCTTTTATCAGAGTTGAGTTGACAGTTTCAAGTTTCCAAGAGGAATGCTACAAACACCAAAGTGCTTGAAACTGTATTTAAAAGAAGCAGTTAACCTTCTACTGTAATGTGAAGTAGTTCCCTTGAGTGACCAGAGTGAAGATTTAGTAGATTAGCTGACAATGTCTAATAACATAAAAATGCATGTTGTTTTACACAACCCTGATTATTCTATTTATTCAACATTTCTGCCAGCTAAAAACGATTCTGTGAGCCTTTTGGAAACAAGATAGAAGTCTCTTGAGTTTCGTGCTGGTAAAACAAATGTTGACTATGAATAGTCCAAATTCCTGCTCATGTTTATACAAGACCTTTCCAAAGGGCAATTTCAGCCCTTAGAAACAGAATACAGACAATAAAACAATATAAATAGCAGAGAGATGCATCAGCAAAAATCATCATCAGACCTCATCAAATATCAGCAGCAGTTTGCTTGAGATGTAGAATATCATTTTTTATTGAAGAAAGGAAGGAATTGATGTGGGGTATCCTGGGGACTGAAATCCACTGGGAACCAGCAGAGAGCAGTTCTTGGGGAGGCTGTTTTCAGCCTGGGGGGAAAGTCTTGGATTGGACTAGTGGAGGACTGGTGGTCTGCGTCAGTGGACTCAGGTCTGAGAAAGTCCAGCTTTGTTGCTGGGTGGGGAAGAGGGTGATGACACCAATAGGCTCAGTCAGAAACCTGTAATGGGAAAGGTATTTAGGAGCTAAAGAAGCTGCAAAGACCCATCAAAGAATGGTCCTGGAGTATGAGAGAAGAGTTACTGGAGAAGGGAGTGATGCTGTATGGAAGTGTTACTGAAGAACTAGTTACAGGCTGGTCAAGTGAAGAAGAATCATTAGCTGGGATGTGTGATAGGCCACCCTACCTGAAACTGGGGCAAGCCCAAGGTGGATCTGTGCCATCCAGGGAAGTGAAATGGGTACTGTGGCTTCAGTAAAAAGATGGGCAGTACAACACTCATAAAAAAATAAAAACAAAACAACAACAGTATTCTACTGATTGTTCTCTAACAGCCTGTAGCATGTTTGTTTTTGACTGGTGATCAGGGCTCAGGCTTTGAAAAGCCTCCATTTAGAGGAATGCACAGTTCCTGCAAATAGCCCTTCAAGAAGTGCACATTGCAGGGCTGTGTGTGCAAGAAGTAGTTTTGCTTTATTTATTTATTTATTTATTTTTTAATTCCCCCATGGAATTTATAAGGAAAATACAGTATAGCTTGAAAATGATGTGGATTCCACATCAGGAGAGGCAAATGAAATTAAGCCAAACACAATATGTTGTCTAAAAGTACTTTTCATATACATGAAGTAGTAGCCTGACTCTGTGCAGACAGGAGATGCTGGGTGAGCATGCAAATGGCAGAGCTGTCATTGTGCAGTACCTATTGGTTATTGACAAAAATACACACAAAAAACAATCATTGTCCTTAGTTATGCAGCCACTTTAGTAACAGATGGGTATTGTAGCCCTGCTGTTTCTCAAGAACTTGAAACTGGTTTATATGGGAGGTAAAGACAGGTATATGAAAAATTCCAAGGATGAAAAAAGACCCTGTTAAAATTTTCGCTTCTTGCTTCCTTGACTTTGACATGTAAAGGACTGGGTTTCTCCTGGCCTGCATGATCACTGGTACTTCAGCAAAGTGGATATAAATTGCACTGCATTTGCACAACACTTGCACAGATAGCAACAGCTGCACCAGGTGCAACAGTGTGAAGGTAACACATTATTATTTCTTGCTCCCTGGTGATTCATTAAAAAAAAAATAAAATAATCCTACAACAGCACATTGGAAACAGGAGTACTTCTATTCCACAGGGCCATGTTCAAACTGACCCAAGCTCCTGCTGGCCTGGGCTGAAAGACATGAATTTTAATTCCCTTGTGCTATATTGTAATTACAGCACTGGGACTTCAACATCTGTTTCCCTTTCTCAGTGTTTCTCTCCATGTCGGGTGTTGCTGCAGTGCAGCCCCCAGGGAGGCCTGCTGGCATTATGTTAGTCTCTTAATTTTCTATAGAAGAGCACTGGAGCATTTGCTCAGACAACAAGTTCAATCCCTCATGCTCAGTGAATACATGAACAAGCAAAAAATCTTGCTCCTCTGGGGCTTAATCAGCCCTCTCAAATTTCTGTTGTCAGCTGTAAATAGGAAGCTCTTCCCCTAGCGAGCAGGTTTTTGGTCTCCAAACAGTTAAAATACTTAGAGGAGGGGAAAAAAGTGCTTGCTTGTACCAAGACAGGAAAACCTCAGAATGGAAAACTTCCACTTGACTTTGAAAGACAGGAAATAGCTGGTGCTGGAGAGGCAACAGGTAGAGGAGGAGAGATCTGGAGGATGTCTGAACAAGACCAGCTATTCCCCTGATGCTTCTCCTTCAGCCCCGCGTCCTCTTGGGGAAGGTGTTCCAGGCTGGCCATGCTTTTCCGAGCCCTTTATACGCTTTCCAAACACCCGCCCCGGTTTCCTACTTCCTGCCTTGTCTGACACCGCTATAAATATCCCGCCTGCCTTTCATCGGGCTGGAGGCACACACACGCTGCAGATTAAAGGGGTTTGAGGTGGCAGCACGCAGCGGCCTGTAGGCCAGCCCTTGTTGAGTGTGGGGCTGCTGGGTCCCCCGCTTTGGATTCCTGTTGGAAAATGGAGGGAGTCCTTCAGGACTGAAGCGGCCTCCCTGTTTATCGTGGTCACCTCTGGGCTGGGATATAAAGCCCTGCTTCCAAGTGAACAGTTTCCTCCAGTAAATAATAAACTGCACATGGCCCAGAGCTAAAAACTGAGCAGTTTCTGGTATTTGGGAAGAAGGTAGGGTGGGGAAGAGAGGTTGGAGAAGGAACAGGAGACGCTGGTTGAGGGACCACGCTACATGGAAAAGTACAGCAGTTGCAGTAACATGTACCTAAAGTGCCCTGGTGAAGAGGATCAGTCCAACAGGAAATAAAACAATGAAGTTTCCTCTGGGACACTTCAGTAGCCCTCACGTGCAAGTGCTTCAATAGCCAGAAAATACAGGGCCCTCCCTTAGTGTCCAGTAGGACAAAAACCCCAGCCCCAGAGAGGTGTAGGAAGACGGGCTGCAGCTCACATGCAGGTGACTCAGTGTTGCAAAGATTTTGCTGGGGTTAGGGCAGGATGAGTTCGTGAGCCCTTTGTTTTACTTTTCTAAATTTGAAGAGCAGCCCCTGTCCCTTTTTTCTTATTTTTTTTCCCCCAAGGGGTCAGGGGATTAAGGATTTAGTTGGTTATTTCCTCAGAGGATCAAGATAAAAAGGAGACTTCAATAAGTCTGTTCCCATCTTCTCTACAGACTATATTTGCAACAGAATTAAGCAGCTGTCCTGCTTTTTCCCCCACTGTGTAACAGCCCAGAGATAGCGGATTCAACAATATCAGACAGAATTCCTAGGTGGCACAAGACAGGACGGTTTTAATGGAATGTTATCCATTCAAAGAGGAGTTTGGCTAGACCTGGTGGCAAACACACAGTGACCCTTACCAGTAGGTTCCCTTTAGCACCTTCGCTTTTGAACAAGCATACTGCGATACCACCTGTGATCGAGGGTCATATGCACCATCCATCTAGTCTGGACTTCTGATGCTGACACCAATATCCCTCCCAGAAGCCTGATATGGGATAGCCCAATTTTCTCATAGTCTCTTCTGTGGCTGTCATCCTAGTTCCTTGTATTTAGTGATCGATTCACACCCTGCAGTTTTAAGTTCCTTCCAAAACTCTTCAAAGGCATTTGATAGTTTAACCCTGGAGAAGGCATTTTGTTATCAGTATAAGTGTCAAAACTACCTTCCATGTGAGTTTCCCAGCATATTCTAGTTTGTTCTTTTTCTTTTTGGCCTGCAGGATGGGAATCATGTATTTATTCATATTTTGTTCTGAGATGTCTCCTGATGCTTACCAAATAATAATGGGGCTATAAGGCTAGAGCTATAGGTCCTTGTGTTTGCAGAGCCCTGCACCTCTCTGCTGTGTGACTTAACAGGAGTCTGCAGGAGTGGCACTGGCAGCTAGAGCTGCATGATTCAGAGCCCTGAAGACATGGGGTTCTGTGCTCCGCAGGGCACGGTTGCCTGTGCTCTGGCAGATGAATGGCTCATCAGATAATAATGTGGTCTCTGATGTTTTTTTTGTCATTCTCATCTGCTTTCCACATTTACTCCCTAGCTGTGAAATCATGAGAACTGCTCACAGTGTTATGGAGAAACTGCTGAGACTTTCTTAGGCAGGTCATGTGGTCATTTTATCATTTACACTATCTTACCTTGAGGTGTCCAGCAGCAGGGAAGGGCTTTATTTGAGCTAAGGCTGTGTTGGACCAAATTGTGTTTGATCCCAAGGACACTCATCCTCTCCAAAAGATTGACTCTTCCTTTGAAAAACAGCACAGCAAATTGGGAAGCAGGTTCTTACTGGCCTTTCTTCCCATGCTATGTTTAAGTTGGTTGAAGAAACGGTGTAGGTTGAAAAAAGCAGGCAGCACCTGTGTGTTTGGCTGGATGGGAAACAAAGCTTTCACTAGTACCGGAAAGTTTTCAAGCCAATAGGTTCCTTCCTGTCCATGCTAGATCTCGTTTGTTTCTGAATGCCCTTCTCTCACAGCAATTTCCTCCAGAACTAATAGCTTTTGGAAGAGGTAGGATAAAGGAAAGCATTGGGTCTTTCTTTTCCTCCAGTCTCAGAAATTGTACTGAGACCTTTTCCTGTTTGTCTTTTATGCAGTATGGTAGCTTGGACCATTGACGTAAACTTTGTCCTTTGTGCTGTTCAAAGCTCCCCTCTTCTGAATTTGACAACATTGCCTGCACGTATTTTGACTAGGCTGCCTCCTTGATGGAAGGACAGGAGAGTGGGCAGAACAGGATCATAGGGTGGTAGTTGTAGTGGCACACCTGATGGGGGTCACGTTTCTCTGCAGGCTCCGTATTCGCTCATCAAGCCCTCATAAAGTCCATACACAGCAGGGTTCCTTCCAGCATATATTCCCCAACAGACATGTGGACCAGCAAAGAAAGATTGACCACAGTGGTTATTGAAAGATTATTGCAGTGGTGCGATGAGGCAGCCCCGCCAGGTTAACACCATAGTCAAATAGAGAAAAGGCAGCTTTTGTTCCAAAAAATATGCAGAGTTGTGGATAGGAGGGGAAGAGCTCCAAGGAGTTTCTAAAGGAGAGCTATTTAGCCCAGATGGGTTTGCTTTATTGATGAAATCCATCAGAGCTTCCGATAGCCACCCTAATGTGGGAAATTAGAACTGAAATGCTGATGAATGTAATTTCTCCTCTGAAGTGTGATTTTTGGACTATATCTTTTTATTTTATATATATATGTAATATATATTTTCCTCCTGAGAACATCTCTACCTGAGGTCCTTCAATGGCTGTATGTTCCTGAACGTACTGAAATTTGGGAATGTGAACAACCAGCATACACTGGAATCAACAGAGCTATCATGGTTAATAAATAAATAAATAAATCCAATCTGGCTTCTATATTCCTGGAGTAATTTCCCTTGGCAAAGAGCAAGCACCAAATAGAACTGTACACTCATGAGCTACATATATCAGACTTGACTGCCAATATAATAGCATGAGCAAGCAGGATCTGTGTTCCTTTCACCCAGAAAAGGAAAACCACATTTTTTGTGAGGTTTCACTTTAGGGATACTAGTCTTAGCCCCAGTTTGGTTTTAGAATATATTGGCAGCAAAGTGACAGCTGACAGGATCAGGCAATGCCAGTCTGCTTTCTGTAGAAGCAGTAATGTTTTCACTACTCAAGGTCTGAAGTATTACTTACTTCCTAACCTCTTTTGGAAGGTGGGAGGGGAATCCTTTTATTTTTCTTCATGCGTTTTCACTAACGTCCCTTACCAGAAAACATTCCTGTGAACTGCAGTGAGAAAGTAATCTGTGGCTGTTTTGCATAGTTAGATAATTTGTTGTTTTTGTTTTTAAGCCAAATTGTGACTTTCTGAGGCCAGCACTGCTCCAAACCTTATTAATAGTAGTACTTGTCATTTTGGAGGTTTTGTCTTTTCATTTTTCTTTATACATGATCATTTCTGGTTTTGCTAATATGCACTTGCACTTCCTCTGTTTCCTTGCTTGTGGAAGGAAGCAGTGGAAGGAAATTGTGTGCATTGGTACCCTGGTTTTGTCTGCTTTTCCCACAGAATACTGGAAGCAGAGTTGAAACTACTCTTTGGTAAGCTAGACCTCTGATTTTTCTCAGGGGAAAAAAGCCATGTAAGTATTCTTAGTTGGTATATTAAGTGCGATATTAAGCAGCTCCAAAGGGGATGAACAGCTACCATTCAGAAGGGGAGTGCCTTTGTGCTTCTGGCTTCTCCTCAGAGCCACAACAGTTCAGTGTTCTTAACTCAAAGAGTTTCCCTTGGAGTAGTGGAAAATCAGAGCCAAGCAAGGCTTCTAAAACTCCAGGCTTAGACGTGTGCCTCGTGTGCGTGTGTGTACATCTTGCGGTTCAGTGATGACCCTGATGACTTCTTGAACTTCTAATGACAATGCAGCTGTCTGTTCATGGTGCTAATTAACTCCAAAGCTGATTCCTCCCTCCCCCTTGTTACCCGCTCAGTGAATGAGATGTGAAAACAAGAAGACGACTTTTCCCGTGCCCTTAGGGCTGTCTGAGCCTGGCAGCAGTGACCCTGCTTGAGTCGAACTGAAAGAGCTGCTGCGCAATGGCCCGTACTTCTTTTTAATGGGTTATTAAAATTCCACCTTCTCCCCCTCCCTCCAGTCCTGTTACAGTTCGGAGTGAAGGCACTTAGGGGAAAACAGCTGCAGGAGTAACTTTTCCTCTTTTCTTTCGGAAGGGCAGAGGCAGCTGTTCAGCTCCTAAGTCTGGGGATTCCGCCGCTACTTATGTAGGGCCTGATCCCACTCCGGCTGAAATTGGAGGCAGGATTCCCACTGGGTTCAGCAGGCAGTTGAAGGAAGCAGCTTCAGGAAGCAGCCTGCAATCAAACAATACTGCTTCAAAATGTTGGAAATGGCTAGAAAGCATAGAGAGAAGAGGAAGGCATTTGTCAGAGCTGACTTGCCTGCAGTCTCAAAGAACAAGCACTCAGCAGCACCGTGCTTTTACTCGAGGAGCAGGTTAAATGACCGTGTCTGTGGTGTCCTAAGTCGTTTTTTAAAGACAGCTCTAGTACGTCTGCATTCGTTTATGGTCCATGGTGTTGACAGGCTTTTATTGGCGCACTGAATTAAAGGACTTTCATGTTGGGTGCCCATTTTGGCTTAGATCCCCTTCGAGATAAGGAAGAACAGGTTTACTTTTTGAAATGATGCCACCTCCTGGCACCTGCAGCTTTCACTGGCAGGAATTTGTCACTTGGTGCTTTTTAGAAACAAGGGTGGAAAATGAAAGTTACTCTTGCTTTTGTCATTAGAGCTTGTTGTTGTCACCTCTGATTTACAGAGCGAAAGAGGAATCTGGGCATGTGTTGGAGAGGGTTGGGATTTCTCTTCCGCAGAGAGTTTTGAAATGGTGGAAATTCATTCAAAATGAAATGGGAGGGAAAATTAAAATATTACAGTCTTCTGAATGGATTTTTCAGGAAAAAAAAAGATTATTCTGATGCATCTGAAACGAATGTTTTGAAGGGTTAAGAGGTGTCACATTAACATTTAGACTTCAAGAGAAATTAAAGAGAAACGCTGACTCAGGATGAAAATAGGTTTCATTTTTTTTTGAGGAGAAAAATAAATATTTTTGCTGAAGTTGATGCTTTTCTTAGAAATTTGTGACTTAAGTAAAACCACATTTCCTGACAGGAAAAAGCATTCCAGAAACAATTCTTCCAGTCCTGTCCCTGATGATTTAACAGGAACAACCTCCCCTGCAGGAGATGGTGATTTTGATCAGTTTACACGCTACCTCTCAAGTTGGGAGGGATCCTGGGTCATTAGTCCTCTGGGCTTTGTGGTTAT
Source organism: Aythya marila (assembly GCF_965140915.1). Lineage (NCBI taxonomy): Eukaryota > Metazoa > Chordata > Aves > Anseriformes > Anatidae > Aythya > Aythya marila. The sequence goes on from NC_139042.1 coordinate 150,939,848, forward strand.
CTTTTTCTGGATGCTGAGGATTCTCTTTAGTACACATCTACCCACCCCTCACTTGTTTTAGCCCTCGGCAATGGGCAGTTCTCTATGGGTTTGCTGCATTAATGAACAAACAAGCTTGTGGCTGTGCTGCTTGCTGTCAGAGGACTGAGATGAGGCATTTCCCCTTATATTTGTGTTAGTGCCCTTCCTGTCAAGATGTTTAAACTTGCTTACACCTGTGCTCTGGTTGTGAGCTTCACCCGAGCTCTGCAAAGCAGGCTCCTGGGAGGTTAGCTCATGTTCATGGCTTTGCTGAAATCTAATGACTAACCATCCATGTCTTGTATAAAGCATTTTGCTTTTCTTAAAAAAAAAATAAAAAAAATAAAGTGACAAGAACACATAAGAACTGATACCAGAATGCAGGCCTAACTTGCCCAAGTTAAAACTTAAATGGAAGATTTTGGTAAGAATACTTTATGAAGCTCTCAAACTCCAGTAGTACAGGTGAGCTAGTTGACTGGTAGGTTAACATTAATTAAACCACCATCAGGTTTTTATGGTCAGACTTGAACATTTCCACATAAAAAGCACCAATCAGCAATACTGACCAGGAACAGACCACTATGGGTTAGTCTTGGATTTGTGCAAAAACAAATAAAGATCCCACAGTGAACAATTGGTGGTAGGGCAGGCACTACTAACTATTCAGTGCGTTCTCTGCTTAAGGAAGTCTAGCCAAGAGCCGTATCGCATTAATATTTTACTGGGAACACCAGGATGAACATAAGTGTCAGGGTAGTAAGGCAGTACATAACTTCTGGACATCTATTCTGCATTGAGCCCTTTGGGCTGTCCATGAACATGAACTTTTGAAGAAAATTCCTTTTGATGAAGAAAGTTTGGGTAATAAAAGAACTAAATTACCATTTCTCTATGTCACCGTTTCTAAGGAGCAACTTTAGCTAGTCTGTCAGTAGGACAGTCAGGGATTTTCTGAGGAAACCACTTGAAGAACAAAAGTTGCTGGCCAGTGTCTGCCTATCCTTTCTGCTGCCAGTGCTCTGTGTCTGTGCACTGGGAAAATCCTGCCCCTTCAAAGCCAGAGGATGTACAATGTGCAATAATTATTCATGTAAATGCTTGTTGCTTACAGATGTTCTTGGACTTCCAGCTCTTCTAATTACCTCTTTTCATAAGCCTCTCATATCAGTCTCCTATTTATTTTTTTTTAATCTTATTCACAAAACAAATCATCACTGAGTAACTCTGGCCCTCGATGTCCCTCTGATGGTTGAAACTGAAGGCTGATGTTTAAGCACACAGATAGGGTGGGGTACTTGATGGGATGCTGGCCAGGTGGGTGAGCTGGCCAGTGTGAAGTTTGCCCGGCCAGTGTCCTGAGAGCTATGCCCTAGGTCTTTAAATGGTGCTGAGACTTCAGGGTGGAATTTTTAATGTAGCTGAACTCAGAAATTTAATCCAGAGTATTAGTGACTGCGGTTAGATAATGGACTTTAATAAAATGGGTGATTAATACGTTCCTTAAGCATCATGATAAACCAGAATTGTCATGGACATCATCTCCAGTGGACACTCCACAGAGGCTGTCAGCTTCTGAACAAGTTACAGCATGACAGTGGGCAAAGGTACTGGCTGCTGACAGCAGAAATTGCTTGAATGCAGGTTTAATTCCAGTGTCAGGCAGGCTTATTACTAGGTCCTGTAGGGTCTGGTGCAAATAGGAACAGCAGAGCAGCACATATAGGTCAGACCTGGTTAAATATGTATACCTCTTTGACATGGACAGCTGCTGACTCTATCAGTTCAATGCAAGTTTTCCAATGCAGGAAGGAATTGGCAGGTCCACCCAGTACCCTTGAAATCTATATGTGTTCCCAAACAGTTCTTCCTCCCCAGCTCCTACGTGCAAAATGGAGTGATCAGCAGCATGCAGCCTCCTCGCGGGGCCTGGCACCCGTCCCGGCCGGGCGAGGTGCTGAAGGAAGGACTCCTCTGAAGTAAGTCACTGAGGCTGGGAGTGTCCAGGCCTGTGGCTTTTGATACTCCCCGTTTTGAAAGGTTTACGTGCGCTGTCAGAGCTGCTCCATTTCTCATGCACAGAAGAAAACTGCTTTCAGAAGGTCTTCTTTGCAGGACTCTCCTTCCTCCTCTTCCTCCTGTTACCCCATTTGGATGGGAGCTCCCAGTGCATTTGTGGATAGCATGGTGTGTTAAGGAAGACTAATAAATAGCAGATTTGACTCAAGAATTTTCTACTGCCTCCTTGAAAAATACAGTGATTAAGCTTGTTAACTTCACATATCAAAGAAAGGAGACTTAATGCTAAAGAAGCAAAGACATGCCAGTTCTACGTATCTGGCTTTAGAAAGGTCTCACTGTTAAATGAAAAGCAAAGTAGCATCTACCAGGTGCAAGCCTTGGGCATTCACTGTATATACAGTTGAGTGCTGGATGAGGGCATCCTTTTCCCCCCTCTGCTGCCTTCTGATGTCTGTTGAGCAGTCTCTTGACTGCTTGGTGGAGATAGCGGTTTTGTTCTGAGAACTGGATATCAAAGTGCAACACGACAGCTTGCAAAAGGAACAACCATATCCCAGTAGAGCAACTTATCTACAGCTTCGCAGACCGAGGACTTTTCTTTCCTAGCAGAACTGAAACTTCTTCAAAAAAAAAAAAAATGCAGTAAAAAAGAAAAAAAATGGGGAAAAGGGGTGTATCTGCACTGTCTCTTCAGCTTCAAATCTCCTCACTGTCTACCTGATTGAGGTACACATAAGAACAACATCATTCACCTTCAGAAACAGCCATTGCATTTGAGGACTCTATGTTGCCCTTGCTTATGGTCAGCAGTACTTTATTCTTTAAGTGGTGCCTATGACCTTCAGGGAGTAAGAGTCTGCTCCATGTAACTCAGAACAGGATTTTTGTGATCCTAGGTTCTTTAAAGTACCACACAATCCATTTTAGTCACTCTAACACTTGTGCTTGTAGTTTATTCTTCTGATTGTGATCTGTGGAAATGTCCGATCAGCCTCACTTGCAATCATATCACTAAATCACAGCCAGAGGACACATTTTCTTCTTGCAAAGGCTGTTCCCCTAACGGTACTTCTTCAGGCAATTCATCTCTCTTCATATGCTCCAATTTGCTTTCTATGTTACAGCTCACTTGATGGGTTGGGAAACGATCAATGCCAGATGCACATTCCTTTCAGGCAGTAAATGCTCCTGCAGCAGTAAGCCATGCACTCCAGCTCCTTGTTTCATTAAAATCACATGTGGTTTCCATTTGCCCCTAATTGGTCTCACCTCAGCCCTGCCATATTCTCCGAGTGGAACACTAAGAGCTGTGGCTCCTTCGAATGCTTCCAAAGAGCTGTGAGAAACCAGAGCCTTACTTGTCTCAGCCTGGCTTCCCCTTGTCTTGTATGTACTATGTCTACAATGCTTGATCCAGAAGTTAGGACTAAGTTAAATCTTACTCTTGAAGTCTTATGTAGACCAAAAGGAATAGGGAAAAGGTGTTTGAGTGAGGCATTACCTGACCAGCTTTGAGTCACATGCATATTATTTCTATCCATTGTTGTAAGTTGGCTCTGAAAGTGCATTTTGTTGGTTTCCTTTCAATACTGCCAACCTTGACTGAAAGCAGTTCGTTATTTGCTAGTTGTCAGTGACACAAAACAAGGCAATGTGCTCTCTTCTGAGAACATCCCTTAGAGCGAAGAGAAGGTGCTGCTCTGCTGCGCTCTGTTTGTGGGGCACTCCTGCTTCTTCCACTTGCGTTGCTCATCCTTCCTTTACTCTGATACTCAACTACTGCTTTTTGCCTCTAGACTGAATTCATCTGTCAGCAACTAGTTAAATATTTAGTTGGGGGAAAAAAAAAAAAAAAAGAAGCCTGACAAAAAGGAGACAGAAATGTCTAGTTTACAGGAGTGGATTTTGTTCCTCTTTATTTTGTCAGAAGATCCTGAGAGCTGTAGGCACGCTTGTTCTGCAGCCTGCAGCAGCTCTGTTTGCTTACTTCTGTAGCAAACCTCGAATGTGTTGTTGACGCAAGCTGTGAGTTTAACTTAGTGATGCATGTAACTCTTATGACTCAACTAGTCATGCTCTGCCTGTTCTAGATAATCTCTTGGTCCCGCCTGGCTTTCCTGAACTCAGTAGGTACTAATAGCTAGTAACAACAGATTTATTTTTTTTCTGCCTTCAGCTTCTTTGTGTTTTAGTAAGAGGTATTTCCTGAAGCTGGTTTTGCTTGGCACAAAACGTACCATCTACACATAGACTTTAAGGATTGTTCTTGTAAATGGGTGAAAATGCATTTTAGATCCCTCTTCTCTTCCTCCTCCTGTCAGTCTTCTCTCTGTCCTCCAAACAGTCTACCTGTGTATGAAAGTGAGGGAACTGACAGGAGGAGTTAGATGCAGGGGCAGTGCTGGGCAGCTGAGCATCAACCAAATCGCGTGTAGGAACCAGAATGAAATATCTAGAAGAGAATTTTCAGTTTCTTGTTTAAGACTCTCTTTTCTTTCTGTTCACGATGTATTTCCAAGGCAGTACTGCTTGGGCTTCCATAGGGTGAGATGCACAATATAGAGAGGGAGTGAAATGCTTGCTACCTCAAAAGTGATGCCACCTCAAAATTTGTGTTCAGTTAATAAGCTACAGGAGAAATGCCAAGCACAACCCAAATTCTGCTTGTTTCATGCAACCTTGCATATTTAATGTGTGGTCTTGTTGGGAGGATTAGCCTTCTCCCACATAGGGAAAACCCTTCTAGAACAGTTTATATCTTTTTTTTTGAAGTGATGGGAGGTCTGATGCAGTTGATCATGTGTGAAAGAATGTGTCATGCCTGTTTTGTGGTGTTGGAAGTGAGGCAATTTCAGTGTGTCCTGCAAACAGGCTCTCAGTGCCTAGGAAAAGCTGTAGAATAGAAAGGAATAAAAAACCTGCTTACTATTTAGCAACTGCATTTATGATCAGTTGGTTCAAGTAGAACTTGGGTCTGGATGATCCCATTTAATTGCCTTCTGCTTTCTGGGGCAGGCTTCAAATAGCCTTGCAGTGCCACAGTTAGGGACAGTTTTCTGATCTGTAGGACGAAGGCCAAAAGTGGTTTGAAGGCCAATAGTTCTGGTCAGAAATTGGAGGGACAGATACCTGGGTGTCTTCCCTTCCTGTTTTTATTTAGACTTATGTCAGTCAAAATGTTCCAGAAAGCTTAGTAGTTACTGATGGAAGTACAAGTTCTTTCCACTGTGCTATTTTTTGTTGTTACTGACTGGTAGAAGCGGTTGGTGTTAAGAGGGTGCTCTTTCTTGATCGGTGTTCCTCAGAGTGTGATGAAAAGCCAAAAGGTCAAGATTTGGGCTGTCAGTTGAGTAAGTTAATTGGGAGCTAGCTGGTGAGGGGTATGAGAGGAAGGCAGCCAGCAGCAAACTGCTTACTTCACTACCTCTTTTTTTTTGGTTTTGTGATGAGCTTCTCCAGTGATGCTTTCCAGCAGCACTGCTGCCCTTGGCGTGTTCCAAGACAAAGCAAAAGAGGCTTTCATTGCTCTTGTGGCTTTGGCTGGAGGTCACGGTGGAACAAGGCAAGAGAAAGCTCCTCTGTTGTATTTTTTCAGCCTTCTCAGTCTTTGCAAGAAGCCTTCAAATTCAATACTCCAGTTTGTAAAATAATTCTGTTTTGGTTACATGGGAGGATGCGTCTTTCAGTACAGACAAATGATCAGACGGACTGGGGACTTGCATCTGTTTTTTGCCCTTTTGTGACCCCCTGCTGGCATCAGCATTTCCCCCTCTGTTCTGCTTTGCCATAAAAGTGGAGGAACGGGTGAGCGGGTGTTTTCCTGTCCCTCTTCCAGAGACAGCCCCACCCGCTGGCTTCTCATGCAAGCCTGCAGCCACCAGGCAATTTAACAGGTCCCCAAGAGGCTGCGTACAGCTGGGCCAGACTTCCAGTCCAAAGGACACAATCCACTTGAAATTATGGCCCTCTGTTATTAGGGAGGCCAAGAGCGTTGGTAATGATTGCTAACAGATCAGCCGGGGTGTGGGAAAAGGAACCGAGCTTGTGTGAGAGAGGGAGAGCACGAGACAAGCACAGAGCAATTCTATCCTTTAAGCAGCACCATCAGCATTTCTACAATGCTAGCAAATCTGTGTGTGAGAGCATCCCGCCTTGGCCAGCTGACTGATACCTCAGTAGGGTGCTAGGGGTGCTAGGAAGTTTTAAACACACCCCTGGCCATAGCCCTGTGTGATGGAAGCCCCATGGCATGTACAGCACCGTAAGGAGCTCTTGTGAGACAGGCCGAGTGGGAGAGCTGCTAGTAAGCTTGGGGAAAAGTTCTCAGTAACTTGCTCTTGGGAGTGGGCACAGGTCCTTGGATGGGTAAAATGGCGGTCTTCCTCCTTGGCATGTCCCACACTGCGTGTTGAGGTGGCATTTCCAAGTGCCCCATTCTGTTGGGGTTGGTTTGGCAGTCCAGCTCCTGCTGTAGCCAGTGGCCTCAGGCTGTAGCTGATGTTGAAGAACGGGCGGGGAGAATAACTTCTCCCCTATGTCTTCATTAGTAAACAGCAAGAATTCTCCACATCTTTAATTTACTTAAGTGCAATGAACGTACGTCTCAGCCAAACTTCTCACTTAAAAATACTCATATTGCACACCAGAAAAAGAAATCCATGAAACAATAATGAGATTGTAGCAGATGTTTCTCTCCTGAGCTTTTCATGATAATTGGTCACAAGGGAGATGGGTTTGGAGCAAATCCTGGTCTCTAAAGGTTGCATGCCTGCACTTAAAGCTGCTGTTCATGGATGACAACCAGCCAGCTTGAGAGAAAGCATCTGGTTCTCTTGGTGTGGTTGGATGTACAACTGGGATTCGTGGTGTGAGCTTCCACACATACCACTGCCCTCTTGTTGACAGAAAGTGAGATTTGTGGTAGTGTCACCATCTAGTGGCTGATCCCGATAAAGGACACAGGCTTGGATGGAAAGATAGTTGGTGCCTTTGCTTTTTGCACAGGGGAAAAGGAGCCGCTAAGCTGCTGCTGCTACATGTGTGGTGGCTGGTAGGTGCCTAGATGAAAAGATTTTGTAAATACAAGTCCTTTCACCATATTGTTTCCTCAGCCTGGCAAATGCTTGTCTTAATTTTGCATGGGTCCACTCCCCTCACCGGTTATTGTCCAATACTTTCTTCAGAAAAAGGCCACTCTCCGCTATCTCAGCTGTGAAGCTGGTGTCTCTCCTGCTCCATATCTTACCTTTGGACTTACTCGTCCTATGAATCTTTGAAAAAATGGCCACAGAGTAAGGGATAAAGTTAAGGAGCCTTTGAGTGGATTTGGATGGGTATGCATTTGGACAAGTAAAAGCACATGTAGGGCCTTTTTATCCTGTACCCATTCTCATTTGTTTGCCTTACCCAGTGTCATTTGGAAAAGTGTTTAGATGATTTTTGTGTGTGTTCATGTATATGTGCACATGTAGAGAGCTTCAACCATGATATAGATGCCAATGAAATACAAACTATGAGCTGTTTGCACTATGCTAGGCCTGTGGCAATTCTGAGCCATCTCTGTTTTTCTGAAGTATTAAGTCAGCTCACATTTAAAAGGAGGGAAAAAAAGATGCACACATTGGCTATTGGTGATACATTGTTAGATGTGTTCCTTGAATCCTCAACCACAGCAGGTTGTTACTTTCCTGACAGTTTTTTGGAGTATCATCTAAATATCCGGTTTTCTTTCTCTCTGTTCATTCTCCCCCTCATTTTTTTAATTGTGTCAACTTTGGAGAAGCAGCCTGTATGGTTTCTCCTCTTTGAATCACAGTATGACTGCCATGCTTATCTTACCAAGATTTATATCCCCATCTAATTTAACTTTTCATAAATAATTACAAATCACTCGTGAGACCTTGCCAACTGCTCCAGTCCCACAAAGTGACCTGACCTGAAACCCCAAAGTACTGAGAAACATTCATCTTGGAGTATTTTTATAGGCAGTACATCAAAGGAATTGTGGTTTAAAAATATGCAGCTATTTTGGTGACCACTTGTGTGGGATAAAGTTTCCCATCAGTAACAGCAGGACTGTAATAGAGCTTCAGGGAGAAGGAAGAAATTCAGGGGAGCAGTCATGGCACCTTGTGCCTTATTCTGTTGAAACAATAGGAGTCCCCAGATGTAAGGAGTTGATTTCTTTAGCGTAACAGGGACTAAACTTGCAGCAGAAATACTTTGAGTTTCCAGTGCTTTGCAGAGAGTGAACAAGTCCTTTGGCAAGTATGCGTGGCTCCTGCTGAGTTAGGAGCAATGTCCTTTGACCAGGTGCAAAGAGTAGCTCAGCAGTGTAACTGGTGAACAGCAGTCTGAACGCGCAAAGATGAGAACTGGGAGACACGTGGCTGCAGATCTGCAGCTGGGAGCTCTGGGCAGTCCTGTCTGGCCAGCATTTCTCTCCATTTACCCAGATGTGTCTGATCCATAAGGGGCAGGAAATCGGCCTCACGAAATACAGCAAGTAGACTTAAGCTGGACCATCCTTTGCTCCTTGGCTGACTTTTCCTTTAACATGGGAAAAATGATACAGGGTGGGTTCCTTGTTGCTTCCAGGCTTTTTGGCAGAGGAAGGAACTTACTTAGAAAGTTTATCATTTGGATGATAAAGGCAACAGCTCTGAGACATAGAGGGCTTGACCCATTTACTTAAAAGCTTGAAGCAATAGCCCACACTAAGGTTCTACTTACTAACCTTACTGGGGAGTAATAATCTAAAGAGACAAGGATTTCTTTGTCTAGTCACGGATCCTTTCACCTCCCTGGTGGGTGGTGTTAGCTGAAACTGGGATGCTGTTATGTGCAGGTGAAGATGCACATTCTGAATCTTTGGTCCTTTAGTGAAGCTGATGATTAGTCCATAAATCGAAGCTGTCTTCTTTCTGAAGTGGCTGCACTACTTTAACCAGGGAGTTAATGGGCTGCCAAGCTAGCAGCTAAGTACATGAAGAAAATGGATTTTTAGGTGTTTTGTCAGCGACTGGGAACGTGATTGTCATCTCTGATGCTAATCGTGTTCTGGTTTGGAAACCCTATTGTTTTGCAAAATTGCTTTTTAGTATATTTGTTGTCATTGTCAATTAGTTACGAGATTCCATTGTTGATTTCAGATGTGCCAGGCAAACACCAGTTTTTTCAATTTCAGTATGTCACCTATACAACAGATGAAGATAAGACCTTTGACACCCTTTGCTATGGACTCCATTATTAGTGAAGTGCCCTGGAATTCACAAAGCTTTAAAGAAATTGTGTTATTTTTAATTGACTTAAGCAATCTGGTTTCTGTAGCTTTGCTAGTGGTGGTGGCTGGAGGAAACAAATAGAAGAATCTATTTATTTTAAACATATTTACTGTCCTGAAGGACATGCTTCAGTGCCGCTATGAAATGTTGAAGAAGGGAGTAAATTGAAGTCTGAGCAAGTTCTTAAATAGTGGAATCAATAAAATTGTACAAATTCATATGCTTTACTGCCATTGGATAATAGAAATTTGAAAAAAAATTAAGAAAGAAGTTTGACACTAATAAACAAAAGTTTTGTTGGACCTTTGAATCAAAGCCAGAAGGGGACTGTCTTACAAAGTTTAAAGTTTATTTGAGAAATCTGGCTGAGGCACAGAATTCAAATTGGAGCAGAGTGAGTTTGTCTTCATTTTTCTTGATTAGTGGAATTTTGACTTCCTTTTTTTGTTTGTTTAAGTGGCTTTTGGGGTATAGGGTTTTCTAACGGCGATCCTTATACTTCTCAGGACTGGTCTTGACAAATCTCACTTTCTTAAGCCCTTGTAAAAAGCCACTTCTGGTGCTTTTATAATGTGATATGATTGTTCTAGAGTAGTGGGCTTTAGCTGAATAATTTATGTGCTGTTACTAAGCTTTGCTTTACTACCAAAACAAGCAAGTGATTGTAGATTTATTTATTTATTTATTTATTTTGAGAAGAGGATATATAGAACAGTAATTTTTGTAGAATATGTGAAAAAATATAAGATCAGGAAAACTCTTGATGAAGCCTTCATCATCACCTCCAGGTCCTTATCTGTAATGGCTGAGTCTCAATTGGTGTTGCTGTGGTGCATCTGTAGCACAGTGCAGATACCAGTGTCAGGCTGGATTCAGTGTATAGATTGATGGATCAGCTCTAGTTTGTCCTCCAGGTGGCTTCTGACTGGCCTGGCTCCAGTGTGCTCTTGTGGTTATTGGGAAACAAAAGCTGCATGGGGCACTGATATTGCAGGTCAAAATTGGTGCCTCGTGGAACATCATTCTTCATGTTGAGAATTAAGGCATTCAATACAAATTTCATCCCACTGGCTTGGTGCAAAGATTTTACCTTGCCTTGGTCCCAGCCATAGTCTGTTTTTCAGGTTTCAGTGGGGTTTCAACACATATAATGCTTGTTCTTAGTATTCACAAACAACTGGATTTCCTGTAAATTACTACTTTCTTTGGCACCCCATTTTACATGCCTCTGTTGTGTGTGAGATTTTTAGAATAAATTGAGAGGAAGGTTGGACTGGAGTTTTATTTTCCAGAGTAAGTTACCTAAATGGCTTTTTTGAATTGGAGGGTGTAGCCTAAATCTTATGATGGTTTTTGTATCTCACTGTAAAGTTATTTATAATTTGTTGTATTTTACTCTCTCATGACAGTGATCCGAGCTAAAGTTGTGGGGAAGAAGCTCATGAAAGATGGACCATTTGGAACAATGCGATACACAGTCAAGCAGATGAAGGTATGTTTGCAGACTTTTCGCATAGATTTTCAGATATAATTATGACTCTAGTTAGCATGCGATAACATACAAAGATTACGTATTTAAAATAACAGTTCTCTTGGTCAGTCAGAATGGAAGGTAACCAACAATTGGTAGAAATTTGTCTGGAGAGTGGAAAGGAGCAGGAAGAGGTCATCCTGACATCCAATGCTGAATACCTGAATTCCTCTTTTAACGTTTCTGGTAGTAGAGGAGGACAGATGGGCCACTCTAGATACTGGAGTCATGTTTGTGTTCAACATAGACAGTGTTAAGCTATGGAAATGCAAGGTTTTCCATGCAACACTTTTGTTAAGTTCAAGATGTGGTGCTGGGGATCTGCCAGCGTTGGGAGAGTGCTCTCTCAGCTCTTCTTGCCTTGCACTCCTTGTGACCACCAGTTAGCATGATGGCATTTTTTCCATATACAGAACAAAGGAAACTCATATAGCAGAGGTTTTTGTATAAAGCTAAAGCAAACACTGTAGCTTTCAGATATCATCAGGTTGGAAGAGCTATGAACTATTGACTCTTTAGGTGAAAAGAGGTATGTCTCCTACCCTAGTTCCTTGGTTTCTCAAGTGCTTCTCTTCAGAGCCCTGATTTCTTTGGTGTACAAACTGCATTCAACCTGCTGCTTTGGACGTTTTCTGAAGCTGCCCCCTTGTTATGTAATGCTAAAAATCAGCCCTACGTTGTTTTTCTTGGCTATGTGATTCCAGTCATAAGACTGGTTTATGTCTTGGAAAAAAAAAAAAAAAAGGAAAGGGAATGGAAAAGCTTGGCAGACACTGAAGAAATCTGAAACATATTAGACAAAGTAAAGGTTCAGAAAAAAAACAGTTGCTTGCCTCGTAACAGTAAGTCTCTTTATAAGGCAGTTTATAGCTAAGCAACAAAGCTGGGAGGAGGAGAGGCAAAGCCTGTTTCATAAACTATCGCAAAACCGCACATGTGGCCAAATCTGGCATGGCTCTCCCACTAGAGTGGAATGCTTCCACTTTGCATAAGGGACGTGCCGGGCTTATTAATTTCCTTTATCTTAAAAAAATCTTTTTAAGATTCAAAAGGAAATGTAGATTTCATTAACTTGCGTTTGTGTAAAAAAAAGGAAAAGCAACGGGTTATGTCGTTAGCAGCAAGACAATGCTGCCACTCCGTTTTTTTGACAGCAGTCCCCGGCTTCACCAGGCTTGCAGCACTCTGTGCTGTTCTTGTTCAGCTCTGTCACCGTCCAGCTCAGCTGGTGTACTTCACTTCACAATACTACTCAGCATCAACAGGCTGCAATGGCTTCATCAATTATTCTTTTTTTGATTTCATCTCCATCTGTCCATGACCACTCCTTTCTCTCCTGCTCGGTTTGGTGCTTTGTTTCTAACACAGGGCTAAAGAACAGGATGCAGTGATGATCTAGAATGACAGTGTTCCTCAAAGTGAATTATGTGTTATATTACTGCTCTTCTGCCTAAGCACAGAGATTTCAGATGTAAAGCACTTGCGGTGCAGGAGAGTGAGCAAAATAGCTTTTCCTCCAGACCCAGCAGGAACCCCTGATTTTCCTTCTATTTTTGTCTAAGGAATAAGGTCAGCACCACACTCTCCAGCTATCTGAAGGTCAGATGACATTCATGATATCAGACAGCCAAGCATGCAAATGAGAGAAGGGAAACAAATATGACTCAGGAACTGAATGACTTCAAGTGCTTATTTCCCAGAAAAATGCATAATCTGTCATCACATATTGGTCTAGCACTAGCAGAACTTACAGCTCCCTCAGAATTCAACTCCAGTGGTTGATGTTCCACTGCCAGAACAAGAAAGGTGGTCTGTCTTTGTGTAATGGAGTTTTTTTTAAAAAAAAGGTTTCTCTGTGTCTATTGGCAAGGGGAAGAGCACAAGCCCAGGCAAGGTGAGCACGCTGCATGGAGCAGCGGCCACTCTCCTGTCACCAGACACCATGGTGTCAATCTTTAAAGAAGACATAGGAACCTGTCCTGGCTCTTTTCCTTGAGTTATTCTGCAGCACAGGCCCAGAGTGTTTACAGCAGAGACTGCAGTAATCCATAAATTCCTCACGCCAAGACCACAAGAGAACAATTGCCTTTTTTCAGGAGCTGTCCTACAATATTTTGTCAGAAAGCTACACCTCCGGCAAAGGCAAGAGTGATTTTAAAGGGGAGATTGTGTGTTGGTCAGGCTGCCTCTGCTGGCATGTGGTGTCCTACCACGTAAATGGTGGGTTGGTGAGAAGTTGCACTGCACATTTAACTGTGACCTTTGGCAGGAAGGAACCTGAAGCAGTTGAAGTGCTCGGTGGAGCTGGAATGTCCCAAGGACATAGTTCCTGATAAACAAACAAACCAAGTGCCTTCTCTGAAACCCTGCTGCCTTTCTGCTGAGCTTAGGGGATTCAGCATAAAGAGAGATTCGGCTCCGTGCAGTGGGGGAGCTCAGAGTGACGCAGCACATCTTTCCCTTGCTCACCCCAGTGAAAGCTGACTGTCCTCCTGCTGAAAAGAAAACTATGGCTCTGCACAGCTGCATGGGAACCACTCTGAAGATAAAACTAACATGTCAGTGTTTTTTGGCCACCTATAAACCCGCCTGCACCTGCAGATGAAAAACAAACACGCCTTTTAGTCTAGCAGCATGCACTGAATTGCCTTTGAAGAGCATTGAGAGCCTTAAAAGGCAACTAATTATCTTTGTATTTCTTCCGTGAGGCTCCTTGAGCTTGCTGTGGCCGATTCTTGCTCTTGCTAACACTGCTGAACTTACTGCTGAATTTCGTAACTAAAATAGATCGGGGCCTAGGCAAGAGCATAAGGTCAGCCCACGGCCCTGAAAAGGCCTTGTGCTTTTTCAAGTACTCCCCTTGTTGCCTTCTCAAATAACTTAACAGTATTTCAAATCTCAAATAATTTAAGAATATTTCAAGATCGTGTGTCAGAGGTCTGCACAGGACTGCTCTAACCCATGCATGTTCTGCAGTGCACTCTGAGCATGGCCCAAAGCTATTTCAGGCAACTGCAAGAGAAACAAGGAGGCAGGATGTTTCTGCTCCATGTGCACGCACAGCCCTGGTTGACCATGGCAACGCTTAGCACAGGCTGCCAAAAGCAAGAAGGCTTTCTTTGGTTTGTTGCTAGTCTGTGAAGGGAGTCTTTAGGGGTGAGCCTTAAAGGGGTGAAACCTGATAGGCACAAGAGGAAAGAAGCAGGGTGGGATTAAAGTTTAATTTTAGACAGACTAAAATGAGGTGTTGAGTCTTCCCTTCTCTCTTGATCGTCAACGGAGACGGGCAGGACCCACCAAAGCATAATTCAGCCTAAGAGTTGTAGACTATTTTTTAATTTTTTTTTAGGGTGGGCTGAGTTGTTTTGGAATTGCCTTTCCTTGGCATTTGACAAGAGAGGGATGTCTACTTCACATGAAACACATGAATTTTAAGGAGCTGAAGTTAGGCAAGATGACTGGAAGCCATGGCATCTGCTGTGACCTTGCATGGGAGGGATGGAGGGAGGAACATCGTGTCACGGGGAGAAGTTACTCATGCAGCAGGAACCACTGCAGTATTTGCACGTGCGTTTCTGAGGCAGCAGGGGGGCTACGAAGGGGAATGCTGACACAGCTGGAAATAGAGCAGCACTAGCAGGCAACAGCACGTGACTCTTGCTAATACTTGGTTCCCTGTCATCATGTTTCCAAAAATACACATTTGTGGCCACAGGAGGACTCCGAGGGTAGCAGTTAGGAGAGAGGCTAGCTTTATGGTTGGGCTTCTTCTTACTGGTCCAATAGCCCTTACAGGATGTGTTGTGTGTCCCCCAAACATGGTTTATTTGTTTTGAAAGGAGGCATCTGTAGAAGATTGTCAAATTTCCATTTTCTTCCTGAGGACTGAGGTAGTAGTGAGTTTTCTTGAGTCATCAGAGGATGAGGGCCCTGTCTGGCCCCAACCCTGGGCCGATGAACACCTCAGCTGCTGGCACTGCTGAGGGTCACTGGGATAGACCTGAAGGGCTTTTTGAGGGGCTGAGCGTGCTTCCTTCAGCAACCATTAGTCCTACACTACCTGGAGATTAGCACTCTGGATGACTGATCGCTTGTGTTGCATATGCACAGCATCCAGCCCTCTGTAGTGTAGATAATGCCCTGGCTGGAGAGGCTGGGCAGCCCCAGCTGTTATCTTAGCTACTCTTATCTGCTTAGATACTGCTATCATAGCTTCTTGCTGTAACACCCGCTAGAGTGGGGTCTAAACACATGGTCTTTATTCAGTGTGCCTTTCCTCACAGTACCCTGGTGAGGCAAGGCAGAGCTGTTTTGCAGATGAGGAATGGAAGTGCACTGAAGGCTAAATAACTCATCCAAGGACACGTAGGATGCCTGTGCCAGAATCTAGATCTTCAACTGTTTTGAGGGTAACTGGAAAATCTGAGTAGGTCATCCCATACCAGCAAAATTGCAGGAATAATGTAGAGATGAGGCAAGGTTCACTTCTTCCATATTCAGCGTAAGACTTTGCTCGCTTAAGGACATGATGGTTTATTCCAAACATACTATGTCAACAGAAGCTCACAGATCGTGATTAATTTTAAAAAATGCTTTCCTTGCATATTTGCAGGGCGTAGAGGGAAGGCTGGAAAATACAAACCCTCTGGAATGTCTTTTACTGTACACAGCAGCGCTGTTACTGAACTGTGATAACTGCATAACATGCTGATTAGGGTAATGTCACTAAGGATGGAAAAAAAAACTTACAGGCACTCCCTGGATGCCCAGAAGGTGGTTGGACATCTGTGCGTAGAAAAATTAGTAGTGTTTTGTTTTTATATGCAGTATCTGGGTCTAGTATAAAATCCATTAAATCAACAGACATCTGTTCACTGAATTCATAGAGGTTGGAAGCAGGCTGCTAACACCAGAAAAAATAGCACTGATGAATTCTGTGGAAGAAAAAGGGTTGTTGTTTTCTAGGTGGGGGAGTGGAGGTGGAGAGTGAAAGATGAGCAAGTGGGGATGCATACCTTGGGGTAATAAGGTAATAGGGGATTTCAAGGAACAGAATACATCATGGAGGGAAATAGTACCACTTACGTGACACAGCAGCAAGAATCTATAGCTCTGGGACTTTCTAGGATTTTTTTTTCCTTTCATGCCTCACCTTATTAATAGTTAAAATGAATATGAACGTGTTCTTTATCAGTAAAGCTGACAGAGAGAAGGATAGGCTGGGAAATGATATGAAATAGTGATTCTCTCAGCCCCTATTTTTTTCTTAAAATAGTCTTTTCTTTTTTTTTTTTTTTTCCACTTTGAGAAGTCGGTATTTCATAGAGTTGGTGGGGAAAAAGAGACCAAATAATTTGAAATGATAACCAAATTTGAAAGATGAGATTTGGAGGAAAATCATCCTCAGTGTTTCAAAAACAGGATATGTTTTATCGGGTCCAATGTACACATGCAATGGCTGTTTCTTTGTTGTGCACAGACTTCAAAGCATGTACGAATTTCCATAAATTGCAGCAGTAAAATCAATGCAGATAGAGAGACATGCTAATTCTTGATTGATTCCAACTGCCAGTATATCTGTGAGTTCATATTTCAATTAAATTGAATTGTATCTTGGCTTACACTTAAAGGCTATGAAAAAGGGGAAGAAGCATAGTGGAATTATGTATACATGATATTTTCTTTATGGCACCCATCAGTACCAGGCTAATTTTAGGAGGTGGGGTGGAATTTTGTTTCTGCTTTCATTTAGTTAGTGAAACATTAAATCCTTGCTGAGGTCAGCAGGAGTAGCACATGCTAGATGTTTGAGAAGGAGGCATCTGGGATGATGACTTGGATCACGCACCAAAAGCTTGAAATTCTTATAGCAGCAACACTGGAAAATAGGGTCATTGTTTAAAAGAAAAATCCCTTAATTCAGAAGAAATAGTTTGAATCACATGAAGGAGAAAGAATCCAATCTTGAACTAATTTCTCCCTGATTAGAAGCTACGTAAAGGAAAAAAATGTTCAGGATGTTGGCAGAGCTTGCAGTGTCAGTGCACTGTTCACTTCATGCCACTGGAACTAATGGGAGTGGGAAGCGTGGTTGCTGTGTGGAGTTGCAGTGTCTTGTTACAGGCGGGTATTCTGTCCTAGGAGCAGATCCAGTGATCCCTCAGATCCCCTGAGGGATCCAGCAGATCCCCGAGTCCAGCTAGTGCTGTCAGTCCTTCATCCTAACCACTAAAAGTTCACTGCTTGCCATGATAGTCTAGGAATATAGATTGTAAAGAACTGACGTGAAAAGTTTTAATCTTAAGATAACTTAAAGCATTTTTATTCTTTCTCTAGATGTACAGAGGCTTCCAAATAATGCCTCATGTCCAGTATATCTACACAGAAGCCTCTGAGAGTCTTTGTGGAGTGAAGCTGGAGGTCAACAAGTACCAGTATCTGATTACAGGTAAAAGACAATGTGCTTCATAATGAAAACATCTTCCATTCTATACATACAGCTGCTAAGGACATGGCAGTTGCCAAGCCTTGCTTCTTGCGAAGGTGTCAATTCACTTAGTTTTGCTCTGTTTTTGAGACAAGCTTGACAGTATTACTCACCTGCATGTTGCTGCTGGTGCTTACAGCTGACACAACACTCCTAACGTGCAGAAGTGCTGTAATCTTGCTGGCCAGCGATTCCTGAGCCAGTTCATAAAAAAGAAAGCAGTTGTTGAACAGCGACTGAAGCCAAACATATTGAGAGCATTAGTGGTCTCGGGAAACGAGCAAAGCGCTTGAGCTGTGAAGTGCTAACTTGTGACCATGTCTCTGTTTTCAAGGCCGCGTGTACGAAGGGAAGGTTTACACTGGCCTGTGCAATTGGTATGAGAAGTGGGACCGGTTGACTCTGTCCCAGCGTAAAGGACTCAATCATCGTTACCACCTGGGCTGTGGATGCAAGGTATGTTGTGTTTCCTCGTTAGGTGGTACTAAGGTATTAGAACCCTGCAATTCTGTTCACCTTGGCTGCTGATACCAATGATGTCGGTGAACGGTCAGGAAAGCAAATGGAAGACAACAGTTTTTGCAAGGAAAACAGAAAAGCTTAGCTTTAGTTGATAGCAGAGAAGAGATAATCAAATAAAGATGCAGTGTCTATGCCTTTGTGATTCTGTGTTGGAGTTAATTGGGGTTGGAGAAGCCTTCTAGGCAATTTCAATCATTTGCAGATGACTTAAATCAGGTACCAAAGTATTGGCAAGATGTGGACAGCTTTTTTTCCCGTGCAAACAATTTGGATAGGTTAAAACTCACATCCTAGCAGTGGCACAAAGATTTTGTTCATGGACCCAGGCCTGCAAAAACATAAACATAAGCTCAACTTTCCTTCACCTGAGAAGCTCCTTTGACTCTGGAGTTACCTGCATGTGTGAAGTTAAGCACATGCTTATGTGCTTACTAAACCGAGGCTGAATTTTGAGTTAGTAAGTAAGGTTCTAGGGAGAGGAATTTTGAATCCCGTATTTCTGGTAAAAAGGCTTTTTATATAATGTTGTTGTTTCACGTCACCTTACCTGGTTGCTCTTTACAATTACAGATCAGGCCCTGCTACTACTTGCCCTGCTTTGCCACCTCCAAGAATGAGTGCATTTGGACAGACATGCTCTCCAACTTTGGCCACTCAGGATATCAAGCGAAGCACTATGCCTGCATCCAGAGGGTAGAAGGTTACTGCAGCTGGTATAGAGGATGGGCACCTCCAGATAAAACGATCATCAATGCCACAGATCCCTGAGCACGCTATCCCTTCCTTATCTCCCCTCTCCCTTACTTGTGGCTGATCTTCCTTTGGACACTAACTCTTACCAGATCATGATGATGACAATGAAATTAGTGCCTGTTTTCTTGCAAATTTTAGCACTTCGAACACTTAAGGAAAAAAAAAAGAAAAAAAAAAGAAAAAAGAAAAAAAAAGGAAAGAAAAAAAGTCTGTGCTACCTTACTGAATTTGTTGTAATCACCTTTTCCATTTTTGATACCACTCATTTTGATCAGATGACATTTGGGAGCTTACTTTTGCACACCAGAGGGAAAAATGGAAGAAAAAAAAAAAAAGATGGAGCTCTTGCTCTCTTACATGTATCATTAGCTGTAGCAATATAATCTCTATTTTTTTAGGAAAACAAAAATCTAAAAACTATGCCAATTAGGCACTGTATTCTTCTATGCGCTGGCTTCCCCTCACCCCCTTCTCATACGCTAAGTGCTGAAAATATGTAGACAAATCTATTTGAAGGAAAACAGGTTTCATTAATCAGATTGGCAAATGAAACAAGTCTAAAAGAAACCCAGCCTCAACCTTGGAAAAAATAATGTCCAAAATAAATCCTCCTCTGTGGGAGAGATTGGCAATGTGATTGACTCCAGCAGTAGGAGAATTCACCTGGTGAGTCCAACCACATCATCTGGTAAAAGCATTGCTGACTGGTTGTCCTAGCTAATTCAGTCACAGGGTGAATGTAACAGCACATTTATAGTTCTGGCTTTCCCCAGAACAAAGAAGAGAGCATTTCGTCTTTCCATTGTTTAAAAAACAAAAGCCACATCCCCTACGTGCAGGGAGGTAAATCCATCTGCAGGAGAGCAGATGAAGTGCTGTGCCATCCTGTTTTGAGCAGCATTGGTCCCTGAGATCTTTGCAGCTTTGCTTCAACAGGAAAAACAGCTTGTAAACACCTTAAACTAAACAGATACGAAAATACCAACAGTAAATCAATCACATGAGAGAGGGAAAGGGGAGACTTGCTAGAGCTCTTACTATAAAAAAAAAAATTCTATTGCCAAAATAGTGTTTTGCTGAACTAAGATGTATATACACATAATGACATAAGCTATTTTTGACAGGACGTGGACTTTTTTGGTGTTGTAAACAAAAGAATGGTTTGATTGTGTTTAAAGACAGAAATATTGACATTCCGAGTCAGTGAGTTGTTTTTAAGATACTGAAGCTCCAGTGTATCTGCAGTAGTGGCTACAGTCATTGTTTCCTCTGTACCCTAGCACCACGGTTCCTCCCCTGCAGCTATACTAGGCACATTTGTTTATATAGTGGAAGGAAGTGTGTGTGGGGGCTAGGCAAGGAAAAGTGGTCTTCTAATAAGTGCTGGCTGGGATCATAAAATTTCAGCTGCCCAGAGGATTCCTTCTGTGTCAAGTGCTGTTTCCCCTCTAGGCACTGTTAGGCATAGCTCTGTGCATGTGCTCATTACTGTGTCCTGCAGTGATGTGGGAGGAGGAGCCTTACTGTCTTGTGCTTTGCTGTCGACTGGAGAAGTTTTTTTTGTTCTTTTTTTTTTTTTATTAAGAAAACTATAATATAATTTTTCTTATCAAATAAAAGTATTTTAAGTTTTAATGATGGTGAAGAAGGGGTGCTGGCAAAATGGGTGACTGAGTTTTGGACGGGGAGGGCTTGGGCAGGGAGATTATGCTTAACTTCATTTTTGTATTATTATGATTATTTATCTTAAGTTTCCATATATCTTCAACTCATTCCACTTAGAAAGCAGAGCTGCCACCAGCAGGAAAAAGTGTTTCAGTGATTCCAGCCTGGGGCAAAACAGCATTTTATAGTCAGTGACCTTCACAACTACTGGAGTTTTTGGGGCCTCTTTGCTAAATGGGAAGGAATGGGTGTCTGAGGTGGGTCCTGATGCATTTTTATGGTCCTTCTGTGCTACCAGAGCTCTGGCAGATGTACATGCCTTGAAATGTCCCATTCCCTAGATGAATTGTCGCAGCAAAAAGTTTGTAGCTTCATTTTTAAGATGAGCTTTAAAGGGCATTTTCAAAGAGTTAATGTAGGAAGAGCCTAGGTTTGCTGTGTTTTTTTTTTTTTTCCAGCGGCTCTGAGTGGCAATACAGAACAAAACACACTGCAAGTCTGTTGGATTTTCCTGTGATTCAGGCTTGGAACACTTTCCAAAAATCCTCTTCCCTGTGACTACTCCTAAATTATAGGTTGGAGATGAGAGGGAGAGTAGGGCGCTTCACAGCACCCATCATAGGATCGCGTGGTGGGTCAAGGATGTTGCCCCTTTTGGCAGAACACGGGGTTTGGCTTTGGACGCAGGGGGGCAATCTCTGTTTGAGCTGTGCACTGCTGACAAAATCTCAGAGGGTCACCAAGGGCAGAGTGGAGCCAGCCTCACAAGCGGTGATGGTTCCACCCTCACTGTCTGCATCGTGTGGAGTCGGCATCGCTGGAGATGGTCCTCCTCAAGCTCAAGGCGATTTTGCCAAGCGGACGTCTCTTTGAGCTGCAGCCACTTTTCACAGCTTCGGAGGCTAAGTGAGAGTGCCCCTCGATGCAGTGAAGTGTTGATTTGAATTTTCATTTAATTGCAGCTCTGCATATTTTACCTGTCACTGATTCATTTAGCTAGCTGAGACATCACAGTATTGCACTCAAATTATTGTGAAAATATTTGCATTCTAATGCTATGAGGACTTGTGTCCCGAAGTAGGATATAATGTAGCTATGTGCTCTGTAAACAGCAAAACAGCAACCACATTACCAGAAAATGAAATGAATACCCATTTTATATTGTAGACGGTAAAATATTTCTGAGATGCAGATGGCTAGACCAGCAAGGGTGGGGATTTGGTACCAAATCTCTTCCCTTGCTGTGTAAAGAAACAGTTCTTAAGGCTTTTAAAAATGTGGAGCCAAAAGGAGGGGGAAGAATCCAGTAAAAATACATTTCTTTTGGGAAGCTTCTTAATTATGTTTCTGTGCATGCTATCAGGGACATGTATTTCTTGGGCTAAATTTTAGCTTGTGCGTGCATTAAGAACCTGACCGAAGGTTCCCTTGAAGCAGGAGGGAGCCATTAGATGGATTGGAAAGGCTCTAAATCAGACTCAAAGACTTCTTCCTTTTCTTTCTACTCTCTCCTTTCTCCTGTCCTGCTAAGTCACTTCTGCTTGCCAATGGACAAAACTCTCCCTCATTAGAACAGGCCATGCAGGATGTGGGCATGCCAGGGATGGGGATGTGAGGAGGCAGGTATGACACTCTCCCCAAAATATTAGGCTCTGGAACATAAAATGGCTTGCAGCAGCACACATCACCTCTCCCATGCTTCTCACTTCACCCTGAAACCAAAGGGTAGAGGGAACTGTCAATGGCACATCTCATGTGAACATGTCCTTTGGGCATGTACAAGATGAGGCTTTTTTCCCCCCCCCATACTTCACGTACATCAGCATTATAATAAGTAATTTTTAAAGGGCATAGGTCATTTCTGGCTGTTGCCTTTTGTTTTCTTATTTATAGACAATTTGCTTATTTGCTTGAGAGTGCTTTCCCTTTTAGAATCACTATAAAGGCTGGGAATGATTGGATTCAATTTTCCTTTTCCAAAATGGTAGAGAGCAGGAGGAGATCTGTGCTTGGAGTACATTGAATAAAGTTCTCCTGGAATTGCTGAGACATAGTGCTCCCCCCTCTGTGGGAGGCTTCCCCCTCCCTTTCATGCAACAAAACCACAATTTTAGGCCAAAACTCCTGTTTTGAAAAGCTGCAAGATCCTTTAGATAGGACTGTTTGAAAACCTAAACGTATCACCAGCAACCATTCATACTGGCTGGAGCAAAGTGCTACCTCAGGGTGATTGATGGCAAACACTCTGGTGTTTTTCACAGTACAGACTCTTGAAGTAAAAGCCTCAATGGGAACAAATCTCCATTCTTTCAGATGTATTTGAAAAAAAAAATATTTATAATATCTTTTCTAGCTTAGAAGGAAGGGCAGGGCAAAATTTTTGCAAAACTTTTTTTTTTTTTTTTTTTAATAAGTATATTTTGGAGCTACCAGTCTTCACAAAAAGCTTAACAACCCACTAAATGCTGCTGCTTTGCCTTTACTGGTTTCTCATTCTTTCTGACAAAGTCTTTCCTTCATAGAGCCACTCTGCTGTTCCTGATAGTCATGGAAATTTGGGGAAGGAACCAAACCTGCGTGAAAAATCTTGTCCAGAAGGAATGTATTTGTTGCTAAATTTTCTAGCACTGTTTACAGTTTTCCTCCATGTTATTTATAAATTTTATATTCAGTGAATGTATATTGTCTTTTAAGGTAATGTTGCATAATGTTCACTTTTTATAGTGTCCTTTTATTCTAAACAGTAAAGTGGTTTTATTTCTATCACAGACATTCTGTCTCTGCTTCACTTATGTTAGTTTCTGTCCACTTCAAATGTACACAAATGGATTTGCAAGTGGATTTATTCATTTCCTCCCCTTTCTTGATACCACTTATTGGGCCCAAAGCAGACGTTCCACCTCTGGCCATTATGGCTCTTTGGCAAAGATGACATCCAGTAGTCCCTCCCTCTTTCTAAGAGTTTGATCACTTGAAGACTTGTTATTGGGGTCATAAGCCCTGGAGAGGTGAAAAGTCCTTTTTGAAGTTAACATATCCCACTCGTTAATTGGCCATAGGGGGTCACTACGGAGCAAGGCAGTCATTATGGGTAAGTCATGTAGAAGCATCAGTAGGGCCTTAGACGAACAGTTGCCAAATTTGCTTTTATTTCTAGTAAACAGGGGGAATGGTCAAAAGGTACATGCCCATAGCAAAGAAAATGGAGATTCATCATTCAGATCTTTTCTGCTGTGAAATGTCAGGGTAAAAATGCCCCGTTGAAATGAGAAGGAAGCTTCAGAGAAAGCATTTTCAACTAAATTAAAATGCTCACAAATAGGGCCTCCAAAACAGCTGTTAGAAATTTCCTTCATGTCACTTTTACTTTAGGAAAATCACCGTTCTCCACAAGGAGGAAAGAATGAAACAGACTTCTGTGTCTGTTCTGTGTTTCATCCAGAAGTTTGGAAAGTAAGCTTTGGAAAGTTTTAGACATAGAGGGATGAGGGTCTCTTATGTGAGAGTTTCATTGCTTGAAATGTGTCACACTGCAAAGAAGAAACACCATAACTCTAGTTTGTAGCACTACCGGGGGGGTCAGCCACCAAAGTGCCAGTGCTAACTGGAATAGCTTGGAAAAAAAAAAAAAAACCTCCAGGAAAGGAAAGAAAAGACTGGGGAAGGGATATAATTATAATTCCTGATACATTGAGAAGCTGATGCAGAGTGGGCAAGTTTCACAAGCATTTGATGGAGTAATGGCTGCAACACAGCTTGCTTGGCATAAGCATTTACTCTCTCAGCCCCTTATACTCATCCTGTCAGCCCAGGATACTGTAAGATGCATCTAGAAAGATCTTAGGAAGTTACACAGACTCATTTCTTTTGCTCCAGGCAGAAGAGAAGGGCAGACCCCCCACCTGGGAAGGGCAGGCCTTAATTTGCCCAAGTGGATTGTTGCCTGTGTAAATGTTTGGAAAGTGACTGATTTAAATCAGATTACTTAAGCTTGCATGTCAACAATAGTGTGTGTTCAGATGAGATTATCTGCAGTTTAAAAAGGTTCCTGTATTCTTTAGGAAGTAAGCAATAGCATCTGCAAGTAGGTGATAAGTTATAAAGATGACAAATACATGAAATTAAGATCAGTGCTTTGCTAAACCAAACTACTATACCAGTAACAAATGTGTTTACATGCGGAGGAGTCAGATTTCCAGAAATAAAAATAATGCTAAATTGCCAAGTAACATATTTGTAATGAAAAGCCTAATCAAATCTTCCAAAAATACCATTCCTGAAGTGATAGTCAGCCAAAGTCAAAACTGTCCTGAAGCATTACTCATATCACAAATCCCTCTTTATAAATCAGTGGTGATTAAATGCAACAAGATTTAAGAACTACTTTTTCTTAAAAAATCTATAACCAACTCTTGCTCAATATATAAGGGCCATCCATTTTTTATTTTTTTTTTTCAAATTGGTATTAGTTGATAATACAGCTCTTACCACCGCTTTACTTGAGTGTTTCACAATATGAGTGTACTTACCTTCACGATGTGCCTGTGAGGTATGGAAGTGCTGTTGTCTCCTCAGACAGTTACAGGGAACAGAGAATTGGAACACAGAGATAAAGGAGTGGCATTTCAAGGCATTCAGGTACCTAGAGTGCACCGGAGTGATCTTTTACAAGAATCTAAATGAGGTTTCTTTAAGCACTTTGAAGCTCCCACTCGGCACTAATTTCTGCCATCAGGTACCTACACCGTATTATACATTGTAGTTGGCCCACAATGTAGCAAGGAAGCTGTGGGAATGGAGGGATTTGAATTTTTTCTAGCTCCAGTTTGACATTGCAACACCCTTAACCTCCAGGCTGTAAACCCCACTTGAGTTCTCAATCAAAGGCAAATAAACTCAGCCACCTGGTGCCTTGCACATAGGGTCATGGTTCACACGCAGAGGGTCTCCAGAAAACCAGCCAGCTAAGAAGAGCCACTAATAAACCAATGTAAGTTAGGAGGAAAAATTCGCCAATAACTAGTCATCCTTGTAACCCAAAGGAAACGAGACATCAACAATTTTAAATAAAGCCACTCAGCCATGTTCTCCAGAACCAAAGCCAAATGCAGTGGGCACTTGTGCATACCTCTTTGGAAGTTGCCCTAAGAGGTTGGGATGGTTTCCAGTAGCCACGCAGCACACTGGGTATTTAGGTGTTGACAGGAAGACTAGAGCCCCAGAACCACCAGGCAAAGGAAACATTACAAGCTGAAACAAGTTATTCTTTTGAGAAGTCCAATTTACTTTGAGCACCTAGTCAGGCTGATAAACATTTCATGGATGGCAATGACATGACAGGCCAAGCAAACTGATGTTGTGAAACAAACATCTCTTTTTGTCCATGTCCCAAATCTTCAGTGTTTCATAAACAACTCACGTTCATTGCTTCTCCCCCACCCATGCTAGAGTCAGAAGAAAGCACAGGTACTCACCATCTGCTTATGGCTTGGGAAGAAAGTTTGCTCCACGAGGGGGAATTTCTCAGGACCCAGTGAGTTGAAGATTTTAATGAGCTGAGAAAACTTGGGGCAGATAGAAGGGGACAAAAAAAACAAAAACAAGACACAGTAGATGTCAGTGGCTTATTGTGTAACAGGTAAGATCTTGCAAAACATTCTGATACTGGTGAAGGAGGTGAGAGAACTGAGAGGACCAAATAAATAAAGTACTCGCTGTAATTATCCAGGGCCAAGCTGAACAGTATACACAAACCTTGGAGTAAGAGGAGGGGTTCAAGAGCCAGAAGAGGATCAGTTTGGGTTTAGTTACAGATCTGCTATGAATAGGCTTTACTTTCCAAAGTGGTTGGGGAAAGGGTGGGAGGCCTGTCTTAGCAGAGGATAGGGCTCAGAGGAGTGACCAGGCAGGAAACCAGTGCCACCACTCTTAAGCAGAGACAAAAGAAACCCAAGCTCTCCCTTACATCTTTGTTCCATGGCCAAAGCAAAGCAAGGCACCTTTACTCATTGTGCTGAAGGGAAGGAGAATTGCTAAGGGAGAAATGTGACTAGAGGAAAACCTCCTTTGAGCGCTAGACCAAGGCAGCACAAGCTTAACATAAGCCAATCATAACTGGTATTTATTATGAGCTGAGGGTCTCCCAACATCCACCCAAGCAGGGCAGGAGAAAGGGGAGATCATCTGTTCCTCATGGCCCATTGATGTGTTTCATGTTGCCATTGCCCCAGCCTGTCAGCATGAACATCACCATTTTCACAGCTATTACAAAGTGTTTATCAGTCAGGCTTGTGCCCACACAGACCTAAAGCCCCCCAGGGTAGGAGAGAGATTTGATTTCTGTTTGTGTTCCAAAACCCCAACAGAAGTGTAGCATAGTGAGTTCCTGATCCACTTTGGCCATCTGCGAACTTTCAGACTATTGCATACTGCCTGCAGCCTCTCTATATAACCTTTCATTGATCAGATGGAAAAAACAAAACAAAACAAAAAACAACCAAACCTCTGTCTCAGACAGAAATTTTATACCCTGAGATACCATAGTAGAAAAAGGCACCAAAAAGGGGGTTAGTATAAATAAGAGAGTATGAGGTGGTGTATATGACAGAAACTTTCCATTAGATTCTTCACAATCACACATCTATCTATCCTCCTTCTTCTCTGAAGAGGTACAGCCCTGTTATAATTGGTCAAGGCAGAACCAGTAGTGCTGCTGGTGAAGTGGTAAGACCAGCAGTCTTGCAGAAGGGGAAACAGAGCTGAATAATACAGCTCAATTATTTTTGTGAATGTTGAGAAAAAAAAGTGGTCCAAAGCAGTGAGAATCATGGCTCCTGCTGAGCTGGGAGACACGGCTGAACTCACTTCCCATTAATGCCTTATTTGAAAAATGATTTAGAAACTGAATCAAGCTTCCAAGTCCTCTGAAACTTGGTAAGATTGAGTTAAATTAACAAATGGCCTCCAGTCTGGGCCAAGTCTCACTGGCCAGATTTCTCCTTATCACAATTTCCTTCAAATTCCCCATTAAACATAGGAATGCAGTCACCTTGCAGGTGACCTTTGTGTCACCTGTATCACCTGAGGACATCTGGGGAAAGGAAAGATTATGCAGCCCATACTACGTCCCGGTAGTATGGGCTGCATAATCTTAAATGCTCTGAGCACTTCTGAGGAATGGCTGAAGCCAGTGAATGTACCACACTGCAACCTCAAGGTTACGCTGCAGATAAAGTGAGAACTACTGAGAAGAGATTTCATTGAGTATCTGTGTTAGGCCTCCTGTCCTGTTTCCTGGGCTGGTCTAAGCAAAAGCATTTCTGTGCAAGAAATTGAAGCTTGACTCAATGGGTAAGAAAAAATACCCCTTTGGGAGGTTAGGGGGTGATATATGTGTGAAAAAAAATGCAGCCAGCATGCAAAAAAAAAAAAAAAAAAAAGGCTGCAGGGTGTATGCCAGACCCAGGCTACATGCTGAAGGGGCAGCTGCCAGCAGATTTGCAAACAAATGTGAAGAATCCTGTTGCTAATCTCATAGGTCAAAATGTGGCATTTAAGAAAACCCAGGAATTATCAAGAGCTGGCATATCCCTTCACTAACACCACCACCCCCTCACTTGCATCAGTAGATAAGAGAAAAACTCCCTGTGTAGAATAATTATTGTTGGCAAGAAGGGTATTTATGTTGCGGAAGGAGGACAGCTTGCTTCTCTTAACTACTTGCGCTAGTCCTGCACATCCTAGAGAAGAAAAACAAAGCCCTGTTTTGACTAGCAAAGTGAGCAAACAGGACTCAAAATTTAAGCAGAATGAGACAGAGACAAGGAGGAGGAGAAAAACACCCAGGCTGAGAGCAGCACAAGTCCCTTGCTGCATGTGCATGCAACCCTTGGAAAACCACGGACACTGTAATGTTGGGGTGACATCTGTGTTACTCTAGGAAAACAGCTCAGTCAGAGTAACTGGAACAATGGCACAGCATTCCAACTTGTACCTTGGGCTTTCTTTTGAAGTGCATAGCTCTTTGTTGCTGAAATGGCAAGCATTTCAGATGGACAGATGAGAGCTTCAGCCTTCTGGCAGCCTCCTCACTGAATCAATGTAAAAAAGTTCTGACCTTGGTATTGACCATGGTCAATTGGGTCATGGGTCAATTCCCTCCTTTTTATATATATATGTATATATACATATACATATATACATATATATGTATACATATATATGTACACATATATATACATATATACACACACATATATATATATATACACACACACATATATATATATACACGTTTTTCCTTTTTGGCAGTTATTAAGGACAGGATATTGGCAAAGAGACACCCACGTTGAATGCTACGGGAACCTCTCGGATACCTGACAGCTCAAGTTGCTACTCCCAGTGCATTTTAGATGGGTAGGAATGTTACAGTCAGCACCTCAGCTAGAGATAAATGCTCCTTCCACATTTTGGTGTCAATTCTTACTTGACACCAAGAATTGTGCTCCACTGGTTTTACTGAGATCACATCCAGACTGCAGAGCAAGATACAGGGCAAGGCAACATTGCAAAATCTGGGTTTGAGACACCTGGAACAGGTAAGCAAGTGAAGTGCCTTGCCTGGCTGCTAGGATATCAAAGTGAGTTGCAGGGAATCTTTCCAGAGAAAGAAGATCCTTTCAGAGCATCTCAAGTCCTTTTGTACTGTTTTAAAGTGTCTATCTAGGTCACCAGGGAGCCTCTATCTCTTGACAGTCCATAAGAGTGTAGCTGGCAGTTTCCTTCAACTATGTATATGACTGTCTTTAAGACTTTGTATTGTCTGCAGTCTCACAGGTGCAAAAGTTGTCTTACAATTAGGATGTTTCTGCATGTAATATGAGTGCTACTCTCAGCATTGTTCCCACTGTATTTTGTATTGTGACTTTTACAACAAATTTTCTTTTTTTAAAAAAGATTGAAGCACTATGTTTAGCATGTTCGTAGCATTATTTCTCAATAATTCTGTGACCATCTTAAAACGTAGATTGCATAGATGTTTCTCAGTGTGTGAAATCCCCCTGAATATGTCTATTTTTCTTTCAGAAATGTCTATTTTAAACTGTGCTTGTGTTTAATGCAAATTTTAACCTTTGGAGAAATTTGTAGTACTGGAAACCTGGCAAATGTCATTAAAAAGTGGAGCTGCATGTTTGAGTAAACTCAAGCCCAAACTCAGCTGATTGTAATTACAGTTGCTGAGAAAACATCATTGCAAATTGCCAAGGAAAAACAGTTTTCCTTCCATCCCCCTCCACAAAATCATAAACATTTCTATGAAATGGAACCATTTTTGGAAAAAAAAAAAAAAGGGAGAGTGAAAAGCACATTTTCCCAGGAGATTTCATTTCTTCATGTATCTCAACCATTTTGTATGTCCAAAAAGTTTCCAATAATCTTTGTTAAGCAGATGCCTTATTTCAAGATGCCTGTTTTGCAATCAAAATGGAACATGCACTGAAATGCTCTGTGCCTCTCTCTCACTTCCCAGCTATCACAAAATCTTCTGATTCTCCTGCCAGTGAGGCTTCCTGCCCTCAAATGCCCCAGTACAATCTCTACCTGAGCTAACTTTGACCTGATAAAATTTCAGCAGTGCCAAATGCCAGCTAAGACCCCATTTAGGTCTTAGATTACTTATTGCATTACAATCATTTGTCTTTGGGGGTGATGTCTGTTGGGGAGTAATAGGAAAAGGAGGCACTCTGTAAACCTGTTCTAAGTGTTTGCAAGTGGTTTCCTTGACTTCTCTGGGACGGTTATGTGAGCCAGCTGTATTTTCCATGAGAAAAGCATGGCATTACCAGACCCTGAATATCTAGAGCTGAGTTACTGGCAGAGCCAATTTATCCCACACTGCCTTGCCAGCCCTGCTTTATTTTTATTTTTTTTTCTCTCTCTCTCTTTTTTTTTTTTTTTTTTCCTCAGTGTGCTGAATTTGTTTGTTTTCGTTTATTTTAGACTCCTAAAAATAGGCCTGTTATATCTTGAGGTCCCTGCACACCATCACAAGCATAATTACAAGGCATGAGTTGAAAACTGTCAGCTAAATCCTGACAGACTCAAACCCCAAATCAGATGGAATAGACCACATGACTGTCTTCCTCAGCAAAAGCCAGCATAAGTGCAGAGGCTTTTTGTCTGGTCACTGGGGTCAACATTCTCGTAGTGTGTCAGGCTAACTGTAGAAAACAATGCCAAAGGGTTGTATTGAACCTTCCACTGATCCCTCTCTTCCTGTCTTTTCCATTCCCAGCAACCCTCATCACTCAAATGGCAACTGAGGGCAAATGTGTATCATCCACCTGTAGAGTGATGGAAAAATTAGATTATTTATTTTTTTTTTTTTCCTGGAGGAGAGGATATGGGTTATGCGGAGCATTGCTGCACTGCAATGTTTTTGGAGAAGACAGGACCCTACCTGTATTTGTGCAATGAATAGGGAGAATCCCTAAAAAAAATATCTTAAATATTCCAGGGGGAAATATATTGGAAAGTGCTTTATCCTTGGCAGATCCATATACCTTGTTGTTCCCTGCTTTGCACCTAGAACAATGCAGTGGAATTTTTCCATTCTGGCAATGTCAGTGATCAGTGAGGGTGCTTTCCAATGAAACTGCTTGGAGACCCAGATGTAGACTCCAGAAAGGTATTGACATCTAACTCCTTCCTGCCAGCCTCATTCCTCAGGCTGTCCTGCTCCTTCAGATCCTAATGACTTAGAGTTGGTCATAACAGTTATGGGGGGTTACTGTAAACTTAGATTCGGGGCTGAGAAAAGCCAATGCTATATTTTTTCATGTTTTCTGAGATTACAAGGTGAACTTGACAAAATTTAAAGAACAGGTGAAGGAGGCTCCCAGTGCAAAAAAAAAACAAACAAAACACACAAAACACCGTCTTGTGCTCCCCAGGAGCCCAAGGAGTTTCCAAGGTATAGTCTTTCAGGCCAACACCTTATGATAAACTTACACTTCCTTTTGGAACTGTTGACAAACTCTATACATTTTCCTGTTTTCTTCTGCCTCTTTCCAATATCTCTGCCATATTAAGTTACTTTTTTTTTGTTGTTGTTTTGTTTTGTTTTGTTTTGTTAGACCTAGTTGTTGAAGTGACCATCTCTTTCCCTTTCTTGACTGTCTTTTCAGCTGATATTCTTGCAAGAAAGTACCACTCAGAAGAAGTAGGAAGAGAGCACAAGATATGTTAGAATGATATACCCAAACTATTGCACTTCTGCAAGAAATGGATAATCATAGTCTTAGGATGGGGCAGCTGGCTACCACAAGCATCTATCTAATGAAAGATCCTAGCAGTGTAGTTCAGATACCCTTTAAAACAGTGAAGGTTAATATTTCATTTAAGGTTGTTTTTTCTTACTGTGTTTTGGTCAGGACATAGATAGCCTACTGATCTGCTATTATTAATCTCTTACTATTCATCTATTCTCCCTTACACTGTATTATTGTTTTTGACACAACAGAGACTGGGAAAGGTGAAACACATCCTATTCAGTGAGAGGAAATAACACCTTGAGATTACTAGAGGCTGATAAAGGAGCAATGTTCATAGGTGTTTTTGTTTGTTTGTTTGTTTGTTTGTTTTTTCCCCCAAGATTTCCCAGCTGAATTGCTAAGGTGGTTTAGACTGTGGTTTTAACATAGAAAGGTGAATTCCCATGAAAGAACTCTGGAGGCTGAGTTTGGTGCTCTATCAGTACCAGATATCTGCTTTGCAGCTTTGGCATGCAGTGGAGCTGGATCATCACTTACCACCCAGGGCTTGCTGCAGAAGTTGTAGATAGAGTAGAGGGAGTTGACGGTGTGGATGCCACCATACTGGAGGCCGATGATGAGGCTGCGGAAGTCCTCTCCTAGCGCCATGCTGTAGGCATGCTGCCGGATCAGGACAAAATCAGGCTTGAAGGACCTGGAAGAGACATGGGAAGTGACATTTTACTTTCCACACTCAGCAGTACTTCCAGCCTCTCTGTGCTTCTTCTCCGCCTTTCTCCTTTTATTTTCATTAACACGTTACTCTTTTTTGGGCCTCTCCTCATGTGTTGCTTGCGTTAGAAGGTAAGAAAACAAACAAAAAACCATATTCATTAAAAAAAAAAAAGAAGGAAAATTCCAACGTAGTTGCAAGTATGAGAGTGTAGAAAGAGGCCAAACAGATTTTCTACAGTTTCCATGTCACTGAGGCATGCACAAGAACAAGGCACACGTGGGAGCCAAGGGTCATAAATTCACTGGTGGGGGGATTCTCTTTTCTTTCAGAAAGCTTGGCTGTATTTGGCAAGCTCATTGCAATGTGCTACGCAGATGAGGGAGCAAATTTGTTTCCTGACGATTGAACTCGATATTGAAGCAATGCCCAGTGGGTGGGAAGATCATGAGGGATTTCAAAAAGCTATCGTACGCATCCATGCATTTACATACATTCCCCCTTTAATCAGTTTACTACATACGCAGCACATCCCGGGCTTTTATGGTTATGAGTCAACAAATAAAGGACAGGCATGGTAATGTAATTAATCAAACGAGCAGAGCCCCTCATCCAGCTCTGTGACTCATGGCATGGACTTCCAGAATATTGTTTAGCAAGACTGGAGCCGGGACTCCTATGGTTCAACAGCAGCAGCTCTCAGCAAACTGACAGAAAAGTGAGGCCCTTTCTAGGTAAGCCAAGAGGCGACGGGTTAGCTTGCAAACAGCCAGATCTCATTCCTTGGTGATGCTGTGCCTTTGGAGCTCTTCAGAAATCTCTGGAAACAGCAGTTGGAAAGAAACTGTTTCCAAAATGGAGCTCAGCAGTTCATTCTTGAAGGCACAGAAGGGGCTTTTCCACTGAAATGGGGGATTACTTTATACTTTAACAAAGGTTGCATCAAGGACATTGGAAAAATTTCCATGCTGTATTGAATTTTTTCAGAGAAATGAGCTCTGTAACCAGGTCCCATTACCTCACTACCCTCGAACATTTTCCTTGCTAAGAGACTATAATTTCAATCCTTCGGATATATGAGCTGGGTTTATAGCCCCTATTTATATTTCCATCATTCTGGCAAGGAAATCGGAGATGGTAAGTCTGGGCCAGATTGTGGCAACAAACACTGTATACAGAACCCAGAGCCGCTTTGTTGTTTTAGAGCTGTTCATTTTGCTTGTTGGCCTTGGGCTTTTGTTCTTGCTCTAGACATGGCGAGGCACATGCTCTGCTTTTGTGATGCAAGACGCCAATGTTTGGAAATGTTGTGATTCCCTCCCATGGAGTATTTTTAAACCCAGGCGTGTTCCCTAATGTACTTGGCACCAAAGGTGGTGCTTTCCTCCAGCAGCGAGATGCATAATGAGCATCGGGAGGGCTGCGCTATCACTGTGTGGCTGATTTATGGACCTCCCTGGTGTCAATGGGGGTGAAGCAAGCAGTGACCCCCTGCTGAGAAACAGCAAATAAATGCAAATCTTGGAAAGCTTTAACTCCTCCATTCTGCTGGACTTGCCATGTAGAAAGCAGCCCAGAGGCAGGCCTAGGTCCTCAGGAAGGGTTCATCAGCTTCCTATGACCAGGACTCCATGTCTCCACTGATTCACTAAACAGCTGTGGGGCCTGTGGGAGTCAGGAGCTTCAGGCACGTTCCTCCTTCATACTGCTTGCAGAGCACATGAAGAAGGAACTGATCTCTCTTATGGCTCGTCTTCCCCCAGACTGACTTAAGGAACAGCTCTTACTGGGGCCTCAGAGTTAATGGTTGAGACCAGTGCTCTGGTATCCCCTGAGGAAGCTGCTGGTTTTGCCCTTTAGCAACTCCCTG
The DNA here is from genome assembly GCF_965140915.1 of Aythya marila. Taxonomy (NCBI): domain Eukaryota; kingdom Metazoa; phylum Chordata; class Aves; order Anseriformes; family Anatidae; genus Aythya; species Aythya marila. The sequence continues at coordinate 150,973,987 of NC_139042.1, forward strand.
ACACAAGGGTGGGCTCGTGGTGCTGCGGTGGGGAGGAGGCATGCGAGTAAGTGTAGCCAGCTGGGGGGAGGACAAGCAGTGGCTGGGAAGCTGCCTTCTGCAGCTTTAGCTCTGACAGCCAAAAGTTTAGAAAAAAAAGCTCTTGTCTTTTCAGATCCTGGCAAAGGAAGAGTTTTTCAGCTTGGAAGACGGACACAAGAATACAGAATAAATGTAGAAAAGCCTATTCTCAAAGTCTGCATCATGTAGGAAGGCAGGGCACTCTCTCACGCAGGAGATGAAGAGTGAATCTCTACAGTGAAGGTGGTCACTGAATCTCTCTTTTGCACTGTGGGACAATGATGATGTTCCCATGGATACTGAGAACAAGGCAGAGGAGTGCAGGGTCTGGGACTAGCTGCAAATAAACATCAGCCAGAGAGCCTTGGGTTCTGTGAGGTGTCTGTAAAGGAGAAGCTGAGTCCAGTGGCAAAATGTGAGACGAGGGGCTAGAAAAGGTTGCAGACAGTAAAAGCAACATGAATGATCATGGTGGGAGTGGCAGTGTGAAAGCTGAGTAACTGGGATTACAAGTGAAGTGAAGAGAGAAGAGCTTAATTGTTTCACACAAGAGGATTCATACTTTTTTTTTTTGGTGGAAGATTACTTTTGCGAGCTACCCCTTATTCTTGGAGTGTAAATCTTTAAATAGCAAGCCTTGGATTTGGGTTAACCAGTAGTATAACTGCTTTCTTTTCCTAGTTTAACACAACACAATAGCATCTCACACGAAAGAGAGTTCAAAACCTTGGCAGAGAGACAGGTTCGGCAGAAGTCCCACAGTTGAAACACCACTGCCAAAGCCATTGGGTGAGCCAAACTCAGCAGCTCAGGTCCTAAGCACCCCAGTCTGGCAGGACTAGGAGTGCAATGGCAGGAGCATGAGCCCATCATATTCCATGGATCTGTCCAGCCAGCATTTAGATGACCATGGATGGTCCCGAATAAAACTGTATCTAGACTCCTGCTAAAGACAGTTCACAGAAATAGATTTGGTCACAGGAAGAATACAAGGGAGCCTAGTGGGCTTCAAACACATAATAGACAGGGAGATGGCATAGGTAAATGGAACTGAAAGTAGAACACATTTAAAACATGTTGCTTATGAGCTGTGCTCTGCATCTTGGTGCAGTGCCTGGGCTGCATGACAGACACCCATCTGAAGTCAGAAATCTTCCTTAGTGTGACAGCTGGATAGATGAAGCTTTCAGGAGAAAGTTGGAGCCTACCTTTGGCCACCACCCTTTTACAGAAGCCCTTTCTCAGACCTTGAGGGCTCTGTTTTCATTTGCTCCTAGCACTTTTGGTTTTAGTTTGGCTCCTAGCACTTTCCAGCAAAATAAAGGCCACTAAAATGTCTGTTACTCATTCCCAGAGTGGTGAAAAGGTACAAGAATCCTTTCTTAAAAATAATGATAATAATAAAACAATAACAATTGGGAGACTGGAAAAGTTTAATTTTCAGACTGAAATAACTGGTGAGATCGTGTTTTCCTCTGGAATGGAAAAGAACATTCCTTGCAGCTCACGTGGCTACAGGCTCTGGCAGATGGCACAGCCACAGCAGCAGAAGCCCTTCAATACTCTAAGTAGTGCATGACAGGATTGGCCACCCCATGGTGAAGCAGCCCCTATGGGTCCCCATGGCTTGCTCTTACTTTACAGTAGTTGCCGTCTTGTCCCAGAAGCTAGCCACAGCTCATAGCAGCTTCTCAGCCTACCCTGGGAACTTGATATTGGCCATCAATTACCAGAGTCAGCCGCCCCTGGGTGATGACAACTGTCTGGCAGGGAAGATGCTGGTACTCCCAGTCCTGAGCCTGGACTCTGATGCAGGATGCTTGTTTGCATTTAACAAGCTCTTTTTCAACTTGTTCCAATGTACTTTGAGATTTCTTTCTCTCTTAGTGGTAAAACTGGATGTGACACCAACCTAAGTATAAAGCCTGGATCCAAATACCTAATATTTTAAAGGAAGGAAGAGATCTGACCGCAGAAGTTCTTAGATTGGACCCATCTGCTCTTAAATCTGTGACAGCATTAGCAGTTTTGGAAACAGTATTGTCAGAAATGAGGGAATATAAAACAATTTAAGAGATTGCTGATGTTAGCTATGGAAGCTAAACAACCCAGGAGCAGCAGTAGGTATCCTGGTGACCCCATATCTAACTTCTCTAATGATAAAAAGAGAATCAACCCAGAAAAGATCATCAGTAACATTTCTCTCTGGAAAACAGGTCCCTGGCCACTGTGAATGGATGGAGAAGAGATGATGACAGCAATTCCTGCTGGGAGGTTTCATGCCTTAAAGAGATCTCCTGTTTCTTATTTCTGATTATAGACATGACTCTGGCTTGCTTCCTGGCCCTTCAGCTGTTCTCACTGAAGCACAAACGGCTTCATGGGCATGAAGAAAGAACACACAAGAATAGATTATGTTGTCAAAATACCCTTTAATAATCCCTTCCATCTCCCACTGTGTATAATCACCTGCAGCTGACTCAGATACCTTAGTACCATGATGAGCTCAGAGCACTTTTTGCCTGTGCTATGGGAGGAAGATGGGCTGTCCTGCTCTCTTTCTTAAAGACTGCCCATCTTGAAAGGCACTTGGCCCTTCATGTCAATAGGAAAAGATCCTCCTCGGACACTGAAGAAGGACATCTTCACCTCAGGGCCTGCCATTTCTCCATTATTCAAGGAGCCTTTCCTCAGAAAACACTTCCAACTGCACAACACATTTTTGACTAAGCAGTTCGCTTCCACAACCTCTCCTATCTGCTTGGCATGCCATGGAGAGGAAGAAAAGCGCAGAATTATGCAATATGATACAACAAGCTTTGCATTACTGGGAGTTAATGGAGCCTTCAGGCAAGTTTCTGAGGCACAAGTCCAAACCATAAGTGGTTGCGTCTACCTGAGAAGTACAATAATCCCTCCAACTATGCACTGCCTCAGGTGTCTGAAGGCTAATCAAAAATGACATTTACAAATAGGAAGAAGTTATTTTTTGAAATTTACCTGTACATTAATGGTATTATTATTAAGTTACTGAAATGCAATAAGAAATCTATGACATTTTCACTTACGATTATGTTAGATTTCATGTTTTGTTGGATGTCATGCTAACACGGGTAATTTACTAAGAAAAAAAAAATCTCTTTCAGTCAAAACCTCATGTCATTTTCCACAGAAAGAAGTAAACCTTGCTGTGGTTATTCAAAGAAATAATGAATGTAAGCTCAGGCAGAGCTGGCTCTTGAGAAACAAGAAAGCAACATAGAATGGAGAAAAACATGACTTTACTGGGCTGGGGGAGAGGAGTAGGGGGTCTTTTGGACACTAATAGAGAAACACCTGAGGAAATACCACAGGGTGTGAGGGAGATTGGTGTAGCAAAAGCAGTAGGAAACAGGAATCATGGTTGCAGTAGGACCAGTACCTCTATATATAGATGAGGGCACCTTGGAAGATGCTCTGATTTGCTTCTCGGCGCTAGACCAATGAGCCATAAAATCCCGTCATACACTCTCTGATCTGCACTGTGGCAGTCTCTGAAGTCTGTTATGTGTTTTCCTTGTAAACTGACTGACCTTGACAAGGAAAAGCATGTGGACCCTGATGATATCTCAAAGAAATAACAACCACACCTGCCAACAGCAGCTTGCCTTCAAAACACTTGTGCACCCCAGATTTCACAGAAGGTGATCTGAATACCTTCCAAGAACATAAAATAAAGTCACAGTGTTATTTAGGTCAGAGAGGGCCTCTGAAGAGCATTTGATACAACACCCTTCTCATTGCAGGGCAAATTACAAAATTACGTTATGTTGATTGGGGTCTTGTTCAGCCAAATTTCGAGTATTCCCAAGGATGAAGATCCCCTAGCCTCTCCGGGCACTTGTTCCAGTATTTGACCAATAATCCTGGTGGCCTTTCACTCAACACATTCCAGTCTGTCAATGTCTTTTTTATACTGGGGGAGCTCACAGCTGGGCACAGTACTCCAGGTGTGAATAGTGTCTCGTTAGCTACAGCCTTGCTAATGCCGCCCATTGAACCAGTGCTTGGGCTTCCTCACCACAAAGGCACACAAGAAGGACCACCAGATCCTTTTCTCAGAGCTGTTTTCTCTCCAGCTTCTCTCCAGCAGTGCTGGTCCATGGGGTTATTCTTCCCTCTGTGAAGGACTTTGTGATTGTCCTTATTGACCTTCATGAGGTTCGTGTTGGTGCATTTTCCCAGCTGTTGAGGTCCCTCCAAATGGCAGCTCTGCCCTTTGGCATATCTACCACTCCACACCCTCCAACTTGTTACTACCCATGTGCTTGCTGAGGCTACAGTCTGTTCCAGTAGCAGACCATTAATGAGGACCCACCTTGACCAGTAAAGTACAGGTGCAGCATGATTTGGCCCTTCACTTCTCCATTGTGTTGCTTCCTGGATGAAGATGAAGCCTTACTAAGAACCCATGTGGAAAGAAGACAAATTAAATCAGGAAAGGAAAAAATAACAAAACCAAAAACCGATCAAGACTGAAACAATCCACAACAGTCTTTAATCATTCTTGCATTCAGTCCTGGATTAACTAATTAATGAGTGCTTCAGGCCCTGGCAGCACATTTCTTATCGGAAAGAATTACTGCAAATGTAAAAGGGGCCAGGGAATGGTTTAGTCTCGGTGATGCTCCCCACCCTCGTCTGCTCAGAGTGACTTTTGCTTTCTGCAGCTGCCTGCACGCCAAATGTTTTCCCAATAACTGTCAGCATCTTGCCTGCATGTCGGCTGGGCGTCAGCTGCTGGGGAGGTGAAGGAGGACATTATTCATCTGGGAGATCAGTAAGCCCCGATGAGAGAAGCAGGCCTCCAAGCAGCTGTTTAACAGCAGGAGCTGAGATGGAAGCAACTGAGAATAAAGAAATAAATAAGCACGCCCCACCTTCTCTGCCTTTTTCATCTCCAGCTCAGAAAAGTGGGACAGGAAGGTAAGGAAGAGGGAGAAATTAGTGAAAGATGAAGGTAAATCGTCACCCACATGGGAATCACTTGCTGGAGGTGTTGAATTGCTTCATGCGTAACTGCAGCTTGCCAGGGTCTACCCTGTCTGACACCTTGTCCCAGCCTGATATCTCTGAAGGGTATTTAGGCAAGGGAAGAGGACGTTTGACACTTTGGTGCTTTGTCTACAGTACACTTTAAAAGCTCACACGAGGTTACACGCACTTCTCCTCTGCATTACAGATTGCCATGCCACCAATATAAAAATGTTGCCCAAATGTTGCTCCGTGTTAAATACATAGCACATATTGTCCTATACAGTGTGCCAAATCCTGTGAATCCTGGGAGAGCTATAGGCACAATATATTTTTCCATCTGGTTTCTAGGAATCTAAACTCTCCCAAACAAATTCTCCCATGTTTTTCAGATTTTTGGTTTGAAAGAAAAAAAAAAAATTCTAAAAAATATCCCCAATTAAATAAAGAGTTAAATTTAAGAAGATATAGGCTAGACAGAGCCTAGGATTCCTCTTTGACAAAAACTTGCTGGAAGGCAAGAAGTTGGATGGCGATCTACTGCCTGCTGATACACCCTTCATCAGCGTCCAACTGATAGCTATTCCCTGGACATTCTCCCTGTAAAGAACTGTAAGGAACCACCATCTCTTGGGAGTGAATACTCTTCAAGGGACAAGAAAACATCCACCTCCTAGCAATGTGCAGCTACTGTGTGGTGAGTAAGCATGGCCTCTGTAGGCTAGAAAACCCACACACATCTTGCAGGGAGCTGCTTATCGAATCTACTGGGATAGGAGAAGGTGCATTGGGAAGGGGACAGTATCCTTGGCAAGCTTTGAAGAGCCTTGTATCTTGGATTTTATTTATTTTTTAACCACATTACAAGTCTCCTGGGCTCTGCAAGCTCTGAATAGCAAGAAAATGCCTGCTGACAGGGTGTCCAGTTTCCTCCTTGTTTCCTCCATTGCCTCCTCAGGCTATGATTGTACTGCAGTGCAAAAATACCTTTTGAGAAAATAGCATTTCAGGTACTGGTCTATGTGGCATGGTCATTCAGCAGGTAGCTGTCCTGTTATCAGAGCACAGAGCTTAGTATGAGCACTGAATCAGCTGGAACCAATGGGAAAGTCAGTGTTAATTAAAGGAGTGCATGTGCTTGTATGGAGGACACAGAGTTCAAGACCACACCACAGCTACAAGTGACAAGGGCGTAGCACCTGTGGTAAGCTGAGTGAGACACGCATGTCCTTACACAGACCAGCCAAATTCAGGCAAGGCCTGGAGGGCTAAATGCTGCAACCATGGCAGGGATCCTTCCCACAGAAAGGGTTTGTCCCACATTCTCTGCTCCTCTCTGCCTTGCTGTCAGTTTTGTCACTCCTCCCCACTTGCCAGGGCTGTTGTTCCACACAAGGTCCTCCTCTTTCAGCCCCTGGGCATCTCCTGGTCCATCAGCTGTTGCTTGTGCTGTGGTAGTACAGTGAGGTCTGCACCAGGACATTATGGTGGTAGGACCCATGCAAACACACCAAAATGTACTTTTTGCCCTGGGTGATCAGTCCCAATGGCAAAAAAGCCAACTCAATGGGGAGACAGGAGATGAGAGCAGTCTGTTGCATGATTAATTTATATCCTCAAAAGTCTGAAATGCTCCCAGAAACATTAGTATTCCTTATGTAAGAAAGCTGTCCAGATTTTCAACATATCCCTGCCTTATTCCCACATCTACTGGAATTAATAGCTGAAGGCTTGTAAAGCCCAAAAGGCAAACAGAGGACTGCATTTAATCTAATGCAGAGGCTGAGATCATAGTTTGGGAGTCTAAGCGTTGTCAGAAGCAGAGACAGCCCAAATTCACATTTATACTGGGACACTTTTATAATATCCTGAAAGCATAAATGCACCTCAGAATAGGTGCCATGCCAACACTGACAGCCTGTTTTCACAGTGGGAAATGTTAGTAATGTTAGTAAATGTTAGCCCTTCTGAGAAATGAAGAACAAGTGGAAATAAAAATCCCATTCCTTACGTCTAAACCCAGTAGAGGTGACACAGCCCAAGAGGTTCCTAAGGTAAATTAGACTCCAGACAGTTCTGTATATCTGTGTGCACGTGTATAGGTCTGTAGACCTGTAAAAAAGGAAGTTGCAGATGCCCTGGAAGAATGATGAAAAATTCACCCAAATGATTTAAAAGTAAGCATCACTCATGCTTGTTTATTTTATTTTATTTTATTTTATTTTATTTTATTTTATTTTATTTTATTTTATTTTATTTTATTTTATTTTATTTTATTTTATTTTATTTTATTTTATTTTATTTTATTTTATTTTATTTTATTTTATTTTATTTTTTTCACACTGCTTAATTGCTCCACAATAGTTTATTCATTGCACCCAGATATGATACCACTTCTCTGTTGAAGTGGTCACCCTGTCTAAATCAATGAGGAACTGATCCTCCGGGATGCATAAGTGCCATCTCCTGTTTCCTATATTTATGATTTCACTGAGGAAGCTGTAGTGCCAACTGTATCCAAAGAAGTTCCGGGGTAACAAAGCCCAGTGCATAAGAAGTTTTGTTACTGCAAAATTACACATTGGGAGCTACACTTGTACTAAAATCAGGCAAGAAAAGTAATTCCTGCCATTCCTACCTTCAGCTATACTGTGTGCTAACCTTTAAACAACTACTTGTTTAAAGATATACAGGCTAGAAGTCATGGAGATCTGTATACCAAGTTCCTTGCTCTCTTTAGTTAACAATAATTCTTCCAAAGCTCTTTTTTTTTTTTTTTCCCAAAATTTTCCAAGGCAAGTGGCAAATGGAGAGCTTCAAGGACTGTTGTATGTTCTCATTCATGGCAGAATTTAATAAGTTAATAATTCAGTTAACATTATATAAGACTGGAGAGAATATCCTAGTGATTGATTTATTACTATTATTACTATTATTATTAATATTGATAACAAAAGTGTTTATCATGTCATTGGTTTAAAATCCACTGGCCTGTAGTGCATTCACTGTTTTTAGACCAACCCACCACACTGTTGCCTTTGCTTTGAAGAGGAATGTGAAGAAGGCAGGTTTCCTGCAGGGGGAGAATCCTAAATGTGCGTGTTAGCAAGACACTGCCATGTTACCTTCCTGTAACTTGTAGGTGAGATTTCCATGGGCTCAGGGTGCTCAAAAAACACCATGAGTACTATATCTCACCAGCCAGGAACATTCTGACTTGTGACTGAATATCTTGCTTAATAATTAGCAGAGGCCCTATAAGCGATGGAAAAAAAAGACGTGTATGACCAAAATACAGCACCAAGAGCACTTCCTTGGTGGCCTCAGTCTGTGTTCACCAAGGCTGAAGGATTGCATCCAAGTCAAAAGATTTGGTATCCTATAAATATTAGTCTAACATTTCAATTTTTGTTCATTCTAATTTATTAAAGTTTACTGTTCTTACTATTTTTACTACTATCATAATTATCAGTATTGATAAATCTCTTTTCCAAAATTCTTCCATTCCTTTTGTGGCTCTCAGGCCCTGGGACTTTCCTGTTCCTGAAGTACAAACAGCTCTTAAGTGAGCAGCCTCTGAGTGCTTTGGGCAGCAGAAAATCCTTTCCTGTCTCTCTCGAGGCCTTCTTGGTTCCTTCAATAGTATTTGCTGAGGACAATAGCTTAGAACCACTCATTCCTATGATGTTATATCCTTTTCAGTCCTTCCCCTTTTCTCATTCACCGCTGACTAGCACCACATTCACATTGGAGGGGTTGGTGCACACGGGTGAGCTTCTGGCCAGGGAGAGCATCTTTGTGGGCAGGATGGGGGGGTTTGACTGGAGTCGGAAGCAAGCTGCACCCAGGTGGTTGCACCCTGGTGTGTGCAACTCTCTGTGCTCTCACTGGGTAACAATGTCGACCGTAGCTTGGCGTGTTGACAAGCAATATGCATCTCTACACAAGCAGAGGCAAATCCACCTACTCCATAAGCATACATAGATGAAAACACAGAGAGCTGAACTACTGCCACTTATAAAAACATATGCATTTTCGTATATAAATACATATTTCATATATAAATAGCCTCATGAGGCTAGTTTTGGTGCATTTGTATATACCACAAGCAGAAACATGAATGCTATGCCACAGACACTCCTGTGAAATAAATTTTGTCTTCGGTTTCAGTTTAATAGCTGATGAGCTTTCTGCCAGACGTATGAATGGCTTTGAGGGGAAAGGCATGGGAAGGAAAATGAAGATGTGATCAACCTAGGAAATGGTTCTTGGGAAGCCTTCCAGCGTTGTGAGCAAGTGAACACAAGAGCAGATTAGTGCGGTGCGCTGTCTGATGGATGCTCCAGCGGTAGGTTCACAGGACATATGCTGTCTTTCACTGAGAAACAGACATTCATGGGACGAGAGAAAGCAAATGAATATAACAGACTCAACCTTTAAAGTTTTTAGCAGAGACTCGTGAAATTGTACTAAAGAACGGAGACTTGTGGACATACTAAGAGGTGTCAAGACCTGAAATGAATTGATGGACCACAGTCACAGCTAACTGACAGTGACAAGTGTTGTTTTGGACTGTTTGGGCTGGAAATGATGTCCTCAGAAATTAAACTGAGCCCAGCACTGTCAGAATCACCATTTTTCAGCTGCTCTAATAATCCCTTTCAAAAATCTCCCTGCATGGTATAACACATATCCGCATTTCTGTTTCTGAACAAGAAGCAAACAGACAAAAGAGTAATTAAATGTGTGAAAAATATGAAACTTCAAAATGTTGTATACACTAAAAAGGACAAAGGAATTGGTACAGAAAGAAGTAGGAAGGCTAGGAAATGGATTGGGAATAACAACGAGATTTCTACATGAAAAAGGAAAAGCTTTTGTTTCAAAGATGAAATACAGACTTGAAAATTGTAATGACAGAAACTAATAAAGATACAGCCTGGGGTGGAAAGTAATTTCAGGGCTATGTAAACAGACATATTTTAACATCATACACCGATATGACAACCTACACTGCACTTTGTATAGCATTAAGTCCAAATTGTGGGCACTCTGGTGTCAGAAAGAAGGGAAACAATGCTTTTGGAAAGTGAATTGAATGTGTGATTGGGGAAGCATTGCTTAGGAAGAGTCTTTGTTTTCAATGACTGTAATTACAAAGTAATTCCAGCAGGGACAGAAATCCCCACCAAAGAGAGTTATGGTATTAACCTGTGAGATATACCACAGACCAAGGCTGAAGCAAGAGGAATCTCAGTCAAAAAAAGGTGAGATTTTATTTTATTTTATTATTTTTTTTAAAAAATGATTATATTTATGGAGGTGCTTTGTGGCTATTGCAATGATAGTCTGCCAGAGTCAGGACCTAACACAGTTAGGCAAATGAATGCAAACCTCTGTTTACAATGAAGGTTAGTTTGTTGACATACTAGGAGAGAAAAAATCAAGGGCAAGGAAGATCCATTGTCTGTCCCTTTATTAGGAGGTCTATGGCTAAAAAGAACCTAAAAAGGAGGCGCTTGTGGTTGCATAAAGGGTCTGAACTGGAACTTATGACTGTATGGCATAATGTGCAATTGAGACCTGATACAAAACCACCAGAGTCAGGTCAGTCTTTCCATCCATTTTGGGAAACTTTGAAATCATCAGGTCTGTGTTGCTCTACTTCAGATACTGCCCAGACCCTGAGGTCATCCTGCTTGCTCCCAGATCTCCCCAGAAAGACTGATTATAAAGAAAAGCCGGCACTCCTCACCTTACCACCTTGGTGCCGTTCCTCATGACCTGCATGTCCACCATGCAGCCACCAGTGACATATGCAGCCAGGTTCAGCTCAGAGAACTCAGCCTGGAGTGGAGCAAAAGGACAGAGCGTTACTCAAGGACAGCAGAGACATAAACACATGAACACAGACACAGAATTGTCTTCAGATGGAATTTGCCTTTCCATTATTATTATTATTATTTTTCAGTGAGGCAATGGGAGATCCTGTTACAGCTGATTTGCCCCAGAGAGGCTGCAGAAGTATTTATGGTCCCACACTTGGGTGTACAAACTTACAGGATTAGGCTTATTGCAGTAATAAGTACTGAAGGAATTAAGAATGAGCAAGATGAAAAACACATACAGGAAAGAATAATAATAATAAAAAGAGGTAAGGTCATTTGAATTCAAATTCCAAGTTTCCACTTGGAAACATTCATTTAGAATTATGTCTGAGTTGGCTGTCACGCCACTGGCCAGCCATAAACCTAATACAAAAGGTTTAAACCTCCATAAATAGCTAAAAGGCCTCATTATGCTATAGGAAAGTGATAAGCAGAGGCACCCACCTAATTCGGTTTACTTGTTAAGATTTTAACTATTAAAGGGTTAGCGAAGCTGGGCAGACTATTAATGGTACTACACAGTTATTAAAACACTTTATCTTCTAAAAGAGGTGCAACTTACGAGTCTGGAAAGGTTGTCAGGGAATGTTTAAGCTGTGGGGAGCAGAAGGTAAATGTGCACTGAGTGATTCTGGCTGCATAGAGTGTCAGTGAAGGTTAAGACACAAATCACAGCGATTAACGGGGCGAGAGGTGTGACAATCCTGTGGCGTGGCAGCTGACTGTACTCCGGGCAGGCAGCAGTGCCAGCAGGACTTGGTGAGCCCAAGCCACTCAGAGCAGGAGGAGGATGTTGGGATTGGCTGATCTGCACCAAACTCAGGCTCCAAACCCTAAACCTGTCTTTTATGAGCCAGTGAGTAGACCTTAGGCTATCATAACCTATTCATATATTGTGCCTTTTGTTGGACTATGCAAAGTCTTGCTTTCCAGTTAACTTTTATGGATTCAGAATCCTGTATTAAATTATTGGGTTTGCCTGCTCAAGATGAGATTTGCCTGTATATATAAATAATCAGCTTTCAGTTTTTCAGACAAAAAAACCTGTCTTCTCCCTTTCAACAGCTTTTTTAATCCTGCCTGTTAATGTGTTTCTTTCAGAGGTAGTATGGTGGAGACTGGGCAGCAGTAAAATCATCTCCTAACCACTGGCTACCTAATATCAGAGCACTTAGATGGTGTTGCTTATTGTGATTTTATTACGATGATTGTAGTATTTAATGTTTGGATATTTCTACTAGATGGAACTGGAAGATAGAGCCAGGAACAACTTTTACATAGAAAAAAAATACAAAAATAATAAAAAAGAAAAACAATGTTTTTTTCCTCATGGAAAAAACTTGCAGATGGAGACTTAATGCACCTGTAAAGGCTCAGAGGCCAGACGACAAATGAAAAAATAACTTCCAACTTTCTTTTTTTAAAATCCACGTAATTTGAAAGCAATGGCTGTGGACTGTTGACCTGATGATGTAATGGGATTTCATGTCTGCGGCCCTGTGTAAACTTTTCAAAGCAACACCCTTACATGATCTTACATCATTTTAACTCACAATTATAATGGAAGGAAGGGGAAAATTCCTGTTGCCAAGAAGTAAATCCTACTTCAAACACATACACACACAATGGCAGTGATTCAGGTGACTTGCTGGACTTTTCTTATAAGATTGCATGGTACTGCCACACTGCTCAGGGTAGCTGATCTTCAGTGATCATTTTGGATCTGAGAGAAGAAAATCCGTACCTCTAAAAGTCACCTGCATTTAGTATGTTTAAAAAGCTCAATAAAAGAAGGAGTGGGAGTTCACCTTGAACAAATTCAGCAAGAAGAGATGCTTTGGGTACCATCAGCAATCTCTCCAGTGGCTCCAAGTGGGACACAGCATACCTGCTTGCTAGCTTTCATGTGTTTGTGAAAGCTTTATGAAATGGAGAGATGAAAGGATGGGTTTTCCACCTCTGTGACTGCAGAGAGGTCCCAGTCAGAGAGCCACTGAACCGGACCTTTGGCTTCTGCAGCTGAGGGAAGCATCATCAGATATGAAATCAAAGCTTTAGCTTTAGGCCTGTATTTTATTTTATTTTTTTTAATGCTTTTCTTCCATAATCATTTCCACAGTGTTTTTTTTTTTTGTTTTTTTTTTGTTTTTTTTTTTACTACAGGAATTAACACTTGGCTTTGCTGGGGCTGAAAGTGGGGAGTCCTCATCTGATGGGCTGGCAAGTACAGCTGAATTAAGCCAGCCTGACAGGCATTGCCCAGAGGCGGTCGGACTAAACAAAGCTGTGTTCAGACACCTGACATCCAAACAGGCCTGGGAATCCCCTGAGCTGCTAAGTGCTCCATACCAAACTGCCAGGACCAATTTCAGGCCTGCTAATGTCGAGAGCCAGAAGAAAGGGAGAAATCCCTTGTGGCAACCATTGTCCAGGGCACCCTGGCAAAGAGCGAGGAGAAACAGGGCCTGTGGGACTCTGCAAACCCACAGCATTACCCCAGCCGAAAACGCCCAGAAATACAACCACAGCTGAGGAAGAGTCCCTAATCTTTCCCTGCCACTTAGCTTTAACGAGCTAAGTCAAGGACCATTGCTGCTCTCATGTAGCTGCTTTGTCCGATCCGACAGGCTGCAGCGAGCTGGCGCTTGGAAGAAGGCTGAAAACTTCAGTCAGCAGAAATTGTTTCCTGTTGATTTTCCAGTGCTCCCTGTATTTTTGACTTTGTGGGTTTTGTAGCCTGATGATTTCCCTTGGCTGGGCTTTCAAGTCTGAGATCATCTCCAGCCTGCTCTTACCTTGCAGACAAAGAGGCCTTTGAAAGCAGCCTGAGCAGATAGAGTAACAGGTAACTGCACGAACCTGGAGAGCGCAGCTCTCCACTGCCCTGCACAGCAATTTGTGTTAGGACCCATCAAAAATTAGGCAGAAATACGTCAGATGGCATTTTATGCTTGCTTTGCAGATGGTGCCAGTGGCTGCAAAAACATCTAGGGTAAGAGTGAACCACATGTGACAAACGTGACACAGTCCATTTTAAGAATAATTTAATACAGACTGTGGGACTTGTATTTTGAATTTTCGTGAGGCCCAGATTTGAGAGGGTGCCCACAAATATTTTGAGGACAGTTATGTTAAAAATGCCTACTATTTCAGGTATTTGGATTCACAAATCTCTCCAGATCATTTGGACTAAATCTTAACCTACTCTCCATTTCTCACATCAGTGTTCCCTAGGTACTCGGTATCTTTCTGTTGAACTATTTTAGGGTTTCTGTTTCTGTTTGCTGAGTATGAAACAAAGAGGATTTTGTCGTTTTAAATTATGCTGTAGTGGAATGTCTGGCCTGACAGCCATATGTTAAAACGCTTCCTGGGAGGCATGTGTTCAGGCTGGATTTAAACCATAAACCAAGTTTCACAGAATAACAGAAGACGGGGGTGGAAGGACTTTAAGACATCAGACAGACCATCTCTCCTTCCTAAGGCAGGATCAGGTCTACCTCTGCCGTTGTGTGTAGGTGCTATGTAACTTTTTTGTATCTTCCATGGTTAAGGAGCCTCCTCAGTCAATCTGTGCTTTAACAACCTTGGAAAGTTTTCCTGATGTCTGACCTAAGTTTCTCCTCTTGCTTTCTAAGCCCATTGCAGAACTTTAAGACTTACTGCTTGAAGACTTACCCTTCCTTCTTCCTTTTTTATATTTATATTTTAATTTTTATTTTTAATTTTAGTTTGTATTTTATTTTTTATTTTATTATTCTTTTTTCCCTAGGAAAAAACCAAACCAAACCAAACCAAAACAAAACAAAAAACCAAAAACATTCCTGTAAGATTCTCTTTTAGGCAATTTCAGAAGTGTTATTGTCACTGGGCTTCACTCTGATGGGGCTGCAATATTTTTAGGTTGTGACAGCCCAGTCACCATGATCTTTTAGCCGAGACCGGACCATTGCTGAGCAAGATGGAAGGATGAAGCCACTTGCCTTACAAAGGAGACTCCTGCTCATATATTCCAGTCTGGCATTACGCTCCAGCCTTCTGCAAGTGAGCAGGGGTCTTCTGAGGGGGCCACTCTGCCCTCCTCCTCGGGGCAAACTGGAGCTCCACAGTTCCTATCGCCTTTGTCTCTCCCCTACCCACCAGTTGTGCCCTACCATCCCACAGGCCTGGGAGGGCTGGTTTCCTTTTCCTTTCCTGAATCACTGAGATGATGCTCACTATGCACACCCAAGCTTCTCCTCTTCTCTCTCATCCCTGCTGTGTGTGCACATGCTTGTACACCCATGATCTAGGTCCTGACCTTCCTGTATCCTTTCCAGCATCCTTCCTGCCCCCAGCCTGCTGTTGATGGAGGTCTGGAGCTCTGGGAATGAACTGACATGGAAAGAATGATGTGGGATTTATTAAATAGTAGGCAGGATCACAAGGGACAGAACCTGAGCAAAGGGACTGCTATTTTTTTTTTTTTTTAACTCCCTCTAGAGCCAGCTCTCCACCTGGAAAGCACCATCCATCTCCCCAGATATTCCCAACAAGTCCCTGTGAGACTTTCTGTTTCATCTCCCAGTAAACTGTGCTACACAACCAGCCTCTGACCAAGGCTCTCTGCTCGTCTAATCTTGCTCTTGCAACTCCTCACCAATTATCACTGTGGGTCTGTTTTGCTCCTCCTTTCCTGTGGCACAAAATGCAGTCAGAATAATAGGCTGGTTTGTGTCATGGCTTGGACACTTGAGATGAAGAATTACTAATGTCTAATCAAATCGCATACATTCCTTAGTGGATTTTATGCTTTAGTTTCTTGGTGGACCTTCCAATACGTATAAGGAAAGAGAAACTTTGGCAGACACCAGACTGCATTCCAGTAACAGCACATTTCACTACAACCATTACAAGCATTTCATAGGGGAGGTAAGCAGTCCCTAATCCCTGCACAGGCAGGAGAGTGAACAAATCATATGGATGTGAACTGGGGGAGGACCAGGGCAGTGTGTACTTGATGCATGAGTTAATCACATACATGAAGAATTAGAGATTAAGCAACCCCTGATTCCCAAATCTCTCTGCTGAGACATTGTCCCTTGGAGACAATAGAGAGTTGGGAGGGGGACACTGCTGTGAAGCTCCAAGAACAGCTTCCACAACTGCTCTTTACAAAACCTGAAGCCAGGACATATGCTCTGCTCCTAGCCCACAGACAGTGCTGGTGCTGATACCTTGACCTGGGAGAGTGCTGGCTGGTGCATCAGCTCCAATGGCGTTTGGAGTTGTCTCTTAAATTTTCTTTTCAGAAACCATGTGACTGCCTGACAATTGGAGTTCTAGTTAGCAAAACCACATTTCTAAACCTTTTGATCCCAGGAAATAGCTCAAATGCATGAACTCTGAAAGCCTCCAAAAAACAAATGGAAAATAAAATAATAAAACAAGATTTTAGATATTTACTAAATTCATAATTTTAAGTCATTCTTGCTATTCTTCCAATTTCCTTTATTCATGAATTCTTTTTCATGAATGCTTGTATGTGGAAAAGCTGTGAGGCTTTCGTTGCTGTTCTTGAACTACTTTCTGGATTTTAGCTGGAAAAAAAAAAAACCCACATCTTAAGTATGTAATGAATAAAAATTATACAGTTATTTGATGAGAGGCTAATTCTCACAGTCACACACAGGCCTATCAGTCTCTACCTTTTGAAAAGACCACTTTATGCCGCACATGAAAATATTGCTTTAGAACAAGAAGCACAATGGAACTGGAAGACATGATTTGTATTACAATTATCTCCTGTGTGAGCCAAGTACAACATTTTTCCTGACAATGCTGCCAATGGAGTCATAATCTATACCACAAGACTTTTCCAGAAGCATGTACATAGGAGTTCACTGAATAATCATTCCCTGAAAATAAACCAGGCAGCGGGGACAAGTGAATGAGCTGTGCAAGAAGAATGCATGTCAGACAGAGATGGACCCACCTTGTCAAGGGCAGGAAATGGTGGGAAGAAGACGGCTGGACAAACAACAGGAATCAATATTTTGAGAAACTTTTTGGCCTCACCAAACCTCCTTCACACTTTTCCCCCTTTCACCATCAATTACCTAATGCCAGGAAAGATGTCTCTAAATATATTAAAATGCCTTCAGGAAATATCTAAAAGAAAGGTACCCTCAGGGTCAAGACTCTAAGAAGTGCTGCTTGCTCTTGCCTGCCAGGTCTGTGCTCTCCTCTTTCTCTCATGTGCTCTCTTCAGTCAGTGCAAGACACAGAATTGGGGAAGACCACCAGAGCCATAGGATACGACGCATTGCTGCTGCAGGTACCGTGTCATGAAACCCTTTCTTAAATTGGTGTACTTATTAAAAGCAGTAATATCTCCTTCTGCCTCTAGGCAGCATAAACGAACTCAACTCTCTTGGTCCCCTTTCATAACTCAGGTCTCCACAGTCATCCCAGTGACCTCTTTCTGCACATCTTCTGCTCTGTGGGCATCTGCATCCTGGACAGGTGGTGAGTGTCCCACTCACCTGGCCACTGCCCACAGTGCCACGAGCTGGCTGATGGGTCTGCAGTTGTCCACGTCTCAGCCCCAGCATCCCTCCCCTCTTCTGCTGGTGGCACACAGCCACGCAGCATCCTTGTACACAAGGAAAGCCTAACGCACAAGGAGACCCCAACCCAGGACATTTTATGATCCATATTGGAAATCCCAGAGTCATGTGAAATCCTTAAAGCATGCATAGTTTTGTTTTCTTTGGGACAAGGCAAAGAATGTGGTGAAGGAGGTGTCGAATTAATACCAGTTGCCTCCAGAGATGGAAAATGTTTCACAGAGCATAAGGCTTTCTCCTCCTGAGTATACTGTATTTCCTAACGTTTCCTGTCCTCTGGCTAGTGAAGGAGAAAGATGGTCCGAGAAGATAAAACTAAAATTAATAATTAATTTCAGAAGAGTGACAACTCCTGTGGCACTTAAACATTCTTTAAGCTTAGCTTAGCTTTAGGGCCAACTTACATTATCAAACTTATATTTTTCATTTGTAAAAAGCAACAAAAAACACCCAGATTTTGTATTTCCTGAGGAAAAGAGCTGCAGTATACCCTGCAGTATAACCTACAGTTCTCAAAGCCAGAAATCTTAAGGCAAGCAAAAGCAGCAATGTGGTTCAAAACCTAAACCCCTTATTTTTAGCATAAGTTAGGAGGTGTATTTTTAGATTTGGCTGCTTCTTAAAGCTTAGGGTTTTACCCTCACTGAGTAAGACTTAAACTATCAAAGGTTTAATGGGAATAAGTCAAACATATTTTCACTTTTTGATCAGTGATTCATTCAGTCTCTTGAATGACTACCGTTGCTCCAGAAGGACATATAGTGGAAAAAAAAATCCAGATAGCAGAAACGTAATCAAAACTGCCTCCAAAGGAAGTGAGACCTGAATCCAGGAGAGTATTTGCATTTAAGTTTTAGTTTTTACAAACCTACGTTACACTAAAATCAAACCATGCATTTATCTGCCTAATTCTTGCAGGAATACCCCATTTACTGATGCGGTAAAGAGAAAAAGCTGCAGAGCTGCACTGTGCCTCACTCTGGGGATTAGCATCAAAGACAAGACTCAGGGATGTCAGTCAGGTTTTTTGATGCCAGCACTATATTTATGAAAAAATGCAGGTGGTAGATTCATTGTCCCATTAAAGGAAAGACACACTGCATACCTGCATGCAGGGATAATCTCCTTCCCCCCAGTAGTTTCCCTGGCTTTGTCTGTATTTCCTCAGGGGGGTCTTCTGACATCCAGGCTAAGAGGGCAAGTAAGAAACAGACACTATGCTGGAAACAGACATTATGCTGGATGAACTGAAATCCATAAATGTGTCTAATGTAAAAATGGAGGCTACTAGGGAAGTAGAACAGCTCATATGATGAGATGCTGCTGGCATCAGTGATCTTCTCTGTGTGCACTTTAACTGTGAATGCCTCCAGCCCCCATGGGACTGTAGAAAATAAAAGTCATTCAATAAGTCTGCTTCTCTGTGTTCCAGGAGTGGAGCCCTCACTGCTACCAATGGCATTTGGTTCTGCCTCTTACACTTTACAGCATGGCTCCCTACGTCTCTTTTTCTCCTGCCTCCTTCCAGGAGCACATTTGCTTCCCAGTTTCTCAACCCTCAGCTGAACACCTCTCCCTCTGCAGCCAGGAGGGAGGAGAAAATGGAATTGTGTCCCTGGGTTTCAGTTAAGGATGTGTGGTAACAAATGCTGCAGCCTTTAAAGCAAATTAATAGATAAGTTTGGGGCATTATGCTGGAGATTAGAAGAGAAGAAACAAAGATGGAAACAAAGTCACATTCATTTTAATGAATCACAGGAGAGAGCAGAGGCTGGACAGTATATATACCAGCAGCAGGATCCCTGACAGCTCTTTCTCCTACTCATTGGCACCAGGTGGTGCCCACAGAGTCTCTTGTCCCATGTTAGTGGTAACAGACTTAGCTAAAGAGCAAGGGACTGGGTCTTGTGCTAACAAAGGAAAGAGTCAAGGTCATTTGGTTCATTTCTGTGCTAAATAGCCAGAAAAGCTTTTTTGAGAGTCTCTAAAACCTATTTTTGTACAGGCTGAGACTTACAGAAGTGGTTCCCTGAGTGGCTGGATGGCATTTAACAGTCTCTTCCCTGTGGATTATCCAGTGTCTAAGAACTGATTTCACCTCTGCTGAAGAAGCTGTAGAAACTTAATATCTTGAAACTCCTGCCTGTTTCTCAAATTCAGCTGAAATCAGCCAATGGCTTCTGCAGTTTTGGGTGTGGGGGACAGAGAGAGTGAGACAGTATGATCACATACATCTTGCATTCCTCAAATGACAGCCAACGGGGAGAGGCAGCTCAGAGAGTGGGTAGGGGAGTACAACCAGATTAGATAACTGACTCCCCACTGCTGAGAGTGAGAGAGGGGGAGAGAGAGAGAGACTGTGCTGCTTTCAGTGCTCCTACTCCACTATAAATAAGTGATGTCGTGACTTAAAAAAAAAAAACAAAAAACAACAAAACATTTTCCTTCTCTGCTTCCACCCAAAAACTGCCCAAATGTCTTGCTAAGTAGGAAGGAAGATGTAATAGGCATGGAGATGAAAGAGAAAAGCAGCACGGCAAATCCTTCCTTCAATTTAAATCAAGTATTGAGCATCCTGGAAGAATGGCAAAAAAAATAGCACTGTCAGAAAAATTATAGCAGTATTTTATTTTTTTTTTTTTCCCCAATGTGGTTTTTCAAGATTGTTAAACATTTGGATATTTCCTTTCACTGCATTCTGCCATTCAATTTCTGGTTTTTTTGTTATTTAGCTTCTCAGATCAAAAGTGTTTTTTTTTTTTTTCCCTATAAGGTATTAAAAATTCTCCTAAGGCAAACTGTGTTTCTGGTTGAGGCAATGGTATGTGGATATCTGAAGCAAGATCAAATGGAAAGCTGAAAAACTACATGAACTTACTGAGAAGACCAAGTAGCACAAGAGATCCCTGAAAGTCAAACCCTGATGTGATGCAGAGCTCATCTGGAACTGAGTAGCCACCACACAGTTTCTGTGCTGTTCATGGTACCATTACAGTAGTGAAGACCGGTGAGCTGGGATCTCAAAAAGAAAGGTGTGCACCAGCTGGGTAAGCACAGTTATTTCCTGCCGTTTTTTTTTTTTTTTTTTTTTTTTTTTTTTTTTTTTCCATAAGAACATGGTGGAAGAAAGTTATTTTTTTTCAGGTCAAAAGGGTCTGTGTTCAGCCTCTGGTTTGCTGTTCCACAACACTTTAGAGTCTTACTCAAGAAAGAGCAAGAAGAGTAGAGGAAGGCTCCAGATAATCAGGCAAGAAAGGATAGGGAAAAGGGAAAAGGAGAAGGAAGAGGAAGAGAAAAACAAAAAAAGAAGAAGAAAAAAAAAAAAAGAGAAAAAGAAAAAGAAAAAGAAAAAGAAAAAGAAAAAGAAAAAGAAAAGAAAAAGAAAAAGAAAAAGAAAAAGAAAAAGAAAAAGAAAAAGAAAAAGAAAAAGAAAAAGAAAAAGAAAAAGAAAAAGAAAAAGAAAAAGAAAAAGAAAAAGAAAAAGAAAAAGAAGGGGCAAAAAGCCAGAGTCTGAAGAAAGAAATGCCCCTCACTTGGTCTCAACAATATGCAGAGAGGCCTGAGGTCAGACTTGAGGACTCCCCATGACAATGCAGCTTCTGTGTTCCCTTGGTAGACAGTGATCTAAGTGGGGAAAGAGATCATATCTGCTGTGTTTGAGGTCTGGTGGAGTCGAGAGCAGTTCCCTGCCAGCTACACCAAGGTTTGGTTGCCTGATCTGAGGAGTGGGGAGAGGCAAAGGGAAGAAGCTCGGTCCCTTGTTCATTGTTCCCCAGCTCTTAGACCGTGTGGTTCATTCTCTCAGGCAGAGAGAGCTGCAGTCACTGAGAGACTCAACTCCACTTGGTATTTAACAGGGCTGCGAGGGACTTGGCAATGGTCCTCACCAGCAGAGTCACGCTAGCCTAAGGGTTTTGGAGCAGTTTGGTGCCTCTTCTCAAGCACAGATATATAGCTGATGTGAAAGGTTTCAAGAGACAGGTTGGGAGAGTCTTCCTGAAGGAGTCCTAGAGGAAATGCTAAATGCTCTTAGTGACGATGACAAGGGTCATTACTGGGTCTAACCCATCAGGGATCAAGAGTCCATTTCTGCCCTTCTCCATTCAACAGCCATTGGAGACAGGCCTTTCATAAGCAGCTCAGGTGGAATACCTCTGAGGGGAAGCACTGTGAGGGCAAAGGCAGAGGCTGGAGTTTTAAGGAAGAGTTAGTAAGTCATTTTGAAGAGAACCAGGTCTAGCTTTGAAGCTGACCCTACTTTGAGTGGTACAGGAGGTTGGATCAGAGGTCTGAAGGGCAATTGTTATTTGATTCTATGCTTCAATGGGAGAAGTATGATTTTTTTTTTTTAAATTTTATTTTTTCCTTTTCTCTTTTAAGGCATTTACTGCCACAGCCAGCAAGATAAAGGCTTTGATCAGAAAGTGCAAGTGAGAGTTGTTCTTGCTAAAAAGAAGTAACAAATTTGGCACCAATAAAAAGAGAAAATTGAATCATTTATTGATAACAGTTGCAATAACAACCTTCTAACTTTTCTGTCCCAGAAACAAAATTTAATCTGACTGTGTTCTCATACACAGTCTTAGGCAACAGGACAACAGCCCTTTGAAAAGAGAAAGAACAACTTGTCATGGGCAGTGGGTCTTGAGAAAGCCTTCAAAACCACTGCATTAGTACTTTTATACACACACACATATACATAACACAGAATCACCATCTTCGTAAAGACAGAAAATATCAGGTCATTCAAACAACATTTGCCAGCTTTCTTTACCCACCCAAGTAGTTTTATAGCCCTAAAGGGGAAAAAGCAAGCAGAAAAAGCAAGCATATCATTCCTTCATGATCACCAATTCATATATACATCTCTCTTACTATGCTTGCTTTCAAATTAGGTACCTGCAAATATTTATTAATAATCATTTCTGCTGTGACAATAACATGTAAAACCTCAGTCAATATGGGGACTTCATTTTGCCAGGCACTGCACCAACACAGAGAGGAGGGAACAGTCCCCAGCATGAAGAGTCTTGAGTTGAAATGAATGCCTTGTGCTACCAGAGAAACAGAGTATTTGTCCAGTGCCTTGCAGAGCACATTAGATAACAATTTATGAGACTTCTCAGTGTTCCTATGGGCTTTCAATGCCTGAAAAGATTTTGCTGTGTGCAGTTCTTTTGCATATGGAAATCAAAAAGATTTTAGGCTCAAATCAGGTCAAATAGGATGAGTCAGAAGACTTCTATAACTCACATGTGGAATACAACATCACCAACATGCACTGTGGTGTACTGCCTTTGCAGTACACATATGGATCTGTGATATAATCTTCCAATGGAAGAAATTATTGTTCCATCATCAAAATGGAAAACTTAATTTTAAGGTGACATAGTCACTAGTTCTGCAAAGGCAGGGAGAGAGGAAAGGATATTTTCACTTATATCTTCCATAATGTTCTAAAATGGACAAATATTAAAACTCATCCCCAGTTCCTTTCTTCTGAAGAACATCCGCAGGTTGTTGCTGATATCTCAGCCCTGTCCACACACATTTCTTACAACCACATTCAGTTGTCACTGACCTGTTCCACACGGATATCGAATTCTCCATTCACCTTCTTCCCTTGGAAATATTTGGCCCTGCAGAAGAAATGAGAGACATGGGCATGGTTAAAGGTTTGGGGCTCTTATTGAATGCTATTTTGCTTCTGCAGTTCCGTTTTGCTGAAGAATTCCTATCCGGGTCACAGCATGTTTTCCTAATTCCTGTCTTCTTTCAGCTTTCTGTTCTCCAGGAGGAACCTGCCAAGCCAGATGAAAACCACACCGGAAAGTTCCTTCAAGGCTTGTGACTTTTACATTTCATTTTCAAGCTGAAAACCAAATGTTCTCCTAATCTTTTCCAGAGCAACAACTCTAATCAATGATTCCTTGCTAATCTCCTTTAATGCACAATCTTTATTCTGCAAATGAAGGAGTGCAACGTATGTCATGCCATCAGAAACTTTTTCTCCTGATGTTGAGCAAGGATCTTTATCATCACAGCTGAAGTACTTGTACAGTTTTCTCTCATGCTCTCTCCCTAAAGATTTGCTTTTCCATCGTTTGTCTTTCTGCTACTAATGTAGAGAAATAGTATACCCATCTACAGCACCATGAATGTAGGATATCCTGAACCAAGAAACTGTGTTAGTTTTGGAACTGAGAAATGTCACAAGAAGGACCATTTCTTTGCACCTTCCAGCACCTCTGCTCCTAGCTGCCTAAGCTAGATAGACCACAGAGCACTTACAGGGAGGGAAAAGCTGACAGTTGTGCTGGAGAAGACAGGATAGGAAAAGGGCAGGCAACTTTAGCCTTTTCATCCATATTTGCTTGTTGTATTGATTAGTCAGCAGGGAAATTGCCAATAGAATTTCCCTCTTAATATTTTTCTCAGTTTCTTCCCTTCATCAAACAGACTTCAAATAAGAAGACACGAACTTAAATTATTTTCTCAGACCCCCCCCTAAAATTTCAGGAAGATTGTGTTGGTTCCAAAATGCTCTTCTATTTGGAAAGTGCTGAAAACACAGCTAAGCCCTTCAAGAGCTATTTCCAGAGACAAAGTAACTCTCTGAGTTCTGTTTCCAATTGGCAAAGACAGGACAGAATAAAGAAGTAAAGGAAAATGAGGGGAAGCCGGCTTTGCTCCCTATTTTATAGTATTAGCAAAAAAAGAAGCTGGCTCACATTTTTACTATGTGTCTATTTGTTCCAATAAAAAAGGAGAGACAGTAGGAAGGCAACTTTCCCCATGGCTGAAACACACTAGTTTTCAGCTGAATTCTCCCCTCCTCCAGCAATGTGAAATGTAAATAAAAAAGTTGCTTTGTTTTTTTTGATCCTGGCTCAAACCAAGTCAAAAGGTTTTTCTTTATTAGGAAAAAATACAAAAAAAAAAAAAAAATCATAAGTTTTCTGCTTGGCTGTAATGAGGGCATCTGTGGGCTGTATTGTGCTTCCCTTCCCAGACAGCCCATCCATCAGCGTGGTGCTAATAAGACCTCTGCGTGGATGTTGGTGAGGGATGGTGTAACAGCCAGGTGTGACCAAGACTAAATGGCTCAAACAACCCCTGTCCAGTATGACAAGCAGAACTCCAGCCACTTTTCCCCCTCTTTTGACTTTACAAGTTGCATGAAAAAAAAGCAACTCAACAGATAGGCTGAGACATCACGCCTCTAACGATAAACAGGAATGCTAAATGTGCTTAATAATTCCGCTGTGTTTCTGGAGGTATGGCTGAGTCTGGCAACATTCCTTGCTCCTAAGCATGAGGGATATTGCTGGAACCAGCAACTTCTCAAAAACTGGAATAAGCTTTAAGTGGGCCCACAGGAACTGGTCTGAAATTTGAGGCGTGCTACTCACTGGTACAAACTTGTTTTTATTCCCAGCACACTCGTAATATATACTCCTTACCCACGTTTATGAAACACACTTCCTCCCTCTATGGCCTCTCTGCTTTGCTGACCAGCTGGTTGCAGACTCCTTGGTGCTGCTTTGCTTCAGTTTGTAATGAAGTGTGATTAGCCATGGTCTTCAGCCCGGTACAGATGGAGCAAAAGAGGCTTCCACTGCCTAGTCCAGGAAATTACCCTCAACACAGTTAAAAAATCCTCCCTCTCATCTCCACAACACTGGCTGTGCTCATGGGTAGGCACACAAAGGACACATCCAGCATGAGGATTCATTGCGGCGATATCCTCAAGTTAGATGCTGCGTGACCTCTCCTTATCCCTCCTTCCACACAGGTTGTCTCATCCCATGTCTCAGGTAACTTTCTTTTAACAGCACAATATGTCACATTCTTTGAAAGACAGCCCCCAGGAGGATTAACCTGCTCTGAGTGTCCCTGAAGACTACAGGTGCTAAGCAATTTGCAGCAAATATTTTGGTCAGCCCATCGTTTTGACACAGCCCAGGGTAAGAATGAAACACTTCTTTCTGAAAATATCTCTGAAACAGACGGAGTGATGTTTTCAATTCGCACCTGGTGTTCCGGAGACCCTGGGCAGTGGAGGCTATCATGCTGAAATGAAAAATGGCTTTAGCCTCACCCTGGACTCCTTGAAATTAAACTGGAATCGTTGCTGATGCTGTGGAAACATCATGATGCCTCCATGGCAAGGGGGAATATCTTTTGGTCAGTACTGCACAACACATGAAATGGCTTCTGATCCCTACCTACAAGAGTACAGCACACAATGGATGGAGGGAAGAAATAACACATTGCTCTGATGGGCATGCAGGAGAAAGGCGGGCATTTTTTTGCAGGAGAGACATCTGAGAATGCTCTCCCCCCGGGTGCTGAAAGAGCTGGCGGACGTCATTGCGGAACCTCTCTCAATTATTTTTCAACAATCCTGGGAATTTGGAGAGGTCCCGGTAGACTGGAAGCTGGCAAATGTTGTGCCGATTTTCAAGAAGGGTCAGAAAGAAGACCCTAGCAATTACAGGCCTGTCAGTCTCACGTCAGTGCCTGGTAAAATCATGGAGAAGTTGGTTCTCGAACTTATTGAGGTGCACCTGGGGGACAAAGCAGTCATTGGTCCCAGCCAGCATGGGTTTGTGAAGGGTAGGTCCTGCCTAACTAACCTGATTTCCTTTTATGATAAGATCACCCGTATGGTGGACCAAGGGAAACCAGCTGATGTGATTTTTTTGGACTTCAGCAAGGCTTTTGACACGGTTTCCCATAGGATCCTACTGGACAAAATGTCCACCATACAGCTAAATAAAAACATCATACGATGGGTGAGCAGTTGGCTAACGGGCAGGGCCCAAAGGGTTATGGTAAATGGGGCTGCATCAGGCTGGCGGACGGTCACCAGTGGGGTCCCTCAAGGCTCCATTTTAGGGCCGGTACTTTTCAATATTTTTATAAACGATCTGGATGTAGGAATAGAAGGTATTTTGAGCAAGTATGCTGATGACACCAAACTTGGAGGAGTTGTGGACTCGAATGAGGGTGGAAAGGCCTTGCAGAGGGATCTGGATAGGTTGGAGAGCTGGGCGATCACCAACCGCATGAAGTTCAATAAGAGCAAGTGCCGGGTCCTGCACCTGGGATGGGGAAACCCTGGCTGCATGTACAGACTGGGTGATGAGACGCTGGAGAGCAGCCTAGAAGAGAGGGATCTGGGGGTTGTGGTAGACAGCAAGTTGAATATGAGCCAGCAGTGTGCCCTGGCAGCCAGAAGGGCCAACCGTGTCCTGGGGTGCATCAAGCACGGCATCGCTAGTAGGTCAAGGGAGGTGATTGTCCCGCTCTACTCTGCGCTGGTGCGGCCTCACCTTGAGTACTGTGTGCAGTTCTGGGCACCACAGTATAAAAAGGACATGAAACTGTTGGAGAGTGTCCAGAGGAGGGCTACGAAGATGGTGAAAGGCCTTGAGGGGAAGACGTACGAAGAACGGCTGAGGTCACTGGGCCTGTTCAGCCTGGAGAAGAGGAGGCTGAGGGGAGACCTCATCACAGTCTACAACTTCCTCGTAAGGGGGAGTGGAGAGGCAGGAGACCTTTTCTCCATTAACACCAGTGACAGGACCCGCGGGAACGGGGTTAAGCTGAGGCAGGGGAAATTTAGGCTTGATGTCAGGAGGGGGTTCTTCACAGAGAGGGTGGTCGCACACTGGAACAGGCTCCCCAGGGAAGTGGTCACTGCACCGAGCCTGTCTGAATTTAAGAAGAGATTGGACTGTGCACTTAGTCACATGGTCTGAACTTTTGGGTAGACCTGTGCGGTGTCAAGAGTTGGACTTGATGATCCTTAAGGGTCCCTTCCAACTCAGGATATTCTATGATTCTATGATTCTATGAAATCAACCTGAGCTTCTAGGTGGTGGGCTCCTCCAGACCTATTCCCAGGAATGTGACTTGCTGTGGGGTTTTCTAGGCAGCTTGTAATGCAACTGTGAATCTCTCCCACAAGACCAGCTCAAATCCTTTCTAAGAAGCCTCAGAGTGCTCCCATTTACCTCAACCACAGCCAACCACCAGCAACAGGAGGAGCAGCTCATCACCCAGGATGGGAGCTGCCCTGCAGCACCCCCAGCTTGGGACACCAGGCAAGGCACCAGCCACACAAGCCCACTCCTCTCCTGGGCAGCCTGCAGTGCTCTTTGTTTTAAAGAACATCAGATGTTGAAGCTGGCACAGCAGTATTATAATTTGGCAACGCAGGGTGTAGATGGGGTGGTGCGGTTGCTGTGATCTCAGCAAATTAGCATGTAAACATGTTGTGATTGATGAAAAATGCAGGGCCATGCTCAAGAAAAGTTCTTGGGTGGGATTGGCAGCGCTAGGAATTGTGTTTAAATGTGGCCACACCAGCTGGGAGAGAGGAAGCACCATAATAAACAGCCAAAGGTCTGCCCTGGCCTCCAGGGGAAGACCTTTCCTTGAACCCCTGTCTCCTTGCAACGAGGAAGCTGCACACCCTGGAAAGGGATAGGTTTTGAGGGTGCAAGGGCACCAGACAAGCACAACTTCTGCTTTCTGCCTCAGCCCTGACGTGGTTACAGGGCCACAGGAAACCTGATGCCTCTACTTATGAAGTAATTCGGAAAGAATAAAAAGCTTGTTTTCCAGAGCTGCCATGAAACAGTCCCCAGTCTGCCTCAGCGACCATGGCTAGAGGAAGCATATGGGTGATTTTTCAGCCAGACACAGAGTATATCCTGAATAGCAGCAGGGAAAAAAGACACCTGATGGTTATTATCAATTCACCTGGAATCACCTACATAAGAGAGAATTCATAGAAAATTCATGTATAACATTATTGGCTTAGGTATCTGTGAAGCATCCTTCTGAACAAGGGATGTGAGCACTGATGCAAAGCTGCAATCAGATCTGTAAGGCACCTGAATACCAGCAGTGAATTTTATCCCTCTGGTGTAACTCTGTGAGCAGGGTAACCCATACAGCCATGAGAAGGCTGCAAAAATCCATGTGCTCCATGCCTGTAGTCTGCAGACACAGGGATTCGGTCCCTCAGATGGCACCATGTCCCCACCAAAGCCTTGTGTGTCCCCAGACCCAGGGGAAGTAAAGTTATGGGTATGTGAGCTGGGGCCAACCTGGAAACACAGCATGAGAGCAGCAACCCCTCTGTGTGGAACAGGAGCTTCCAGCTATTCCCACAGCTCTGTTAGCTGGGTGAAGGAGAGGTTATAACACATTACACAGCTTTGAAGACAGGCTGGTATCTTGTATTAAATTCATGGGACTTCCTCAGGGTATCCTATAAACTGGTTTCTGCATTAACTAATTTTTGAGGATAGGAAGAGATCAAGAAAATATAGCTCAAAGCATCCTATAAGAGACTGCAACGGAGCTGATGTAACAAATGTCATTGCAATTGCTGGTAGCATGTCTTGGAGTAACTAGATGAGTAAATAAGCATTACATCTGAGCCCCAACTCCCTGTGATGTGAATCAGCCCAGGCACCTTCTGGGGCATCACTGTGTGACAGAAGCCTTGAGCTACAAACTCAGGAGTGGTTTTGTTCCTGCTCCCCAGGCTTGGAGTCACGGCAAGCATGCCAAGAGGGGCACTGAAATATTGTGAAAGCAAATTCCTCTGAATCTTCTGAGTTTGTGCTTCTGAAACAAGACACAAACAGCAAAGAAATGAAAGCCACTCTTTGGATGGAGACTGCTTCTCACCTGGAGCTCAAGGGAGTGGGTGGAAGAAAGAGGGAGAGGAGTGCTGGGGAAAAGACATCAGTAAATAAACCACAAAGGATCAGTGGGTAAATTATGGGATTGTCTAAATTATTTCCCTTGGAATTGTATCACAAATATTTCTCTCGAGCCCCTTGGGAAAACAAGGCACGTCATTTCTTTCTGGACCAGCCTAGGAAAGGCCAGGCTAAAACCCTTGGAATTGGGTGTGGGGGCACCTCACGGAGGGAGGGCGGGGGGTTGGCCACTGTACCAAATCCCCGTGTCAAAGGGCCTGGGGCCCAAGTGATGCACAAGGCACTCACTGTATGTCCGCATTGTCTCCTTCATAAAAGGGGCTGGGACTGGGAAAAAGGAGGCAGTTTCCAGGATACTGGCCAGCAGCCGCTGGAATGCCCCGACCACCCCAGCCCCCAACAGGCTGTAAAGGCAGTGGGGAGGGGAGGAGGAAGACGAGATGCATTTGTGCCCTTTTTTCCTCAGGGGTAAAAACAAGGGAGGTTTTCCTTTCAGGGCCCAGCCCTCAACCCCTTCACCACTTATCCCCAGTTTTGCAATTCCCAGCTGCAAACAGGAAGGACTTTTGAGGTGGTCAAGTCCTGACTGCCCAGGGCATAGGGAAGAGAAAAAATCACTCCACGAGTGCTGTGGTCTGTAAGTTTCTTGAGCTCTTATCTACATCTGTTGCAGCCCAGAGACCTTTACACACTGATCAGGTGTAGGATGGACTGGTTGGTAGCTAATTTTTGTTTCGTAGGAGTACCTAATAAGCACTAGGGAGGGATGTTCATGTTGTTAAAAATGATGGATAAGCATGATGGATGTGTGTTTCAACATCTCAGACAACAAGGTCTGAACTAGAGGTTAAATAGCCTGGAGGCAAGATCAGAGAGGGAAAGGGGACCCCCATTTTACAGGTGGGAAGGAGAGGACCAAGAGGCACATCTAAATTTTGGGCTCCTACATACATTGATACTTTGCCAGGAGCTCCACGGATGTTTCAGTACCAGCCCGGGATGCAGTGCAGCTATACCCTGGGGTGACATTAACTTGTTCTCCCTGCTGTCACTGCTGGGGCTGCTGGAGCCACCTAGCCAAGAGCCAGCTCAGCAGGTATGTCCTTGGTGCCCGAGGTCAGATGGCGAGTCGGTGGGAACAGACATCCTCTGTTACCTTCTCGGAACAACCACAAGCCCAGCCTGCTCTGGTTACTGTAAAACAACCCCCGAGGCATTCTTAGTTACGGGATCACACTAAGGGAAGAAACGCCTCCGTGCCTGCTCCTGAAGAGATTTTTATCAGGCTGTGATGATGGTGTAGGGTTGGCTCTTTTTTGGACAAAGGAAGTCCTCACAGAGAGGTTCCTTATGAGGCCCCAGGTCCCACCCTACAGGGCTGGAAGCATTTTCTTGGCTTGAACACCCACAGAAAGGGAAGTTTGGGGGCAGGAAGGGAGAATGGCTTTCTAAGGTTTCTTTTGTGAGTCCTCCCTTTCTCTCAGGGCAACAAGTTGACAAACAGAACCAAAAGTCTGCTTTTGGGGGAGACCTGGGCTGGCAAACCACCAGGACTTTTAATGATGACCGCAGACACCACAATTCAGGGCATTCTTCCTATTCAGGGAACTGCAGAGTCCCACATAATGCTGGCCCCCCAGCATCTTCCTGTGCCACCTCCTGCTCACGAAACAGGGGTAATCAACGCAGTTACTCAAGAGGAGAAACACAAGTGAGTGTAAGGCTTTTGGGCACGGCTTTTTGTATTTCTTCCAGCCATCAGGATAGGAAGGACACTTCGCTGTAGGTCCGATCCCCCCCAGGCTACCCTCTGAAGGGCCGGCACGGCGGTCACATTCCTCCTGGCCACAAAGAGCTGGGGAAGGGGGAGGCGTGCTTTAAGCACAACACGAGGCAGCGAGTTTATTTTGCATATTATTCAAAATAGTACATTGCTGGCACACTTCCATGCTGCTAAATCTAGAGGGTAGGGCCTGGAGCTGTTTGCGAGGGGTGTCATTTTGCTGAGGATTGTGCAATGCTTTGTCCTGGTTCCTCCTTGGAATGGAAGCCCACTTCTGACCTCTCTGAACTTTAGGAGTGGGGGAGGCAGACTAGCTCACACCAAAGCCGAGGCAGGGCTGCAGGCTTTCAAGCAGAAGAAATCTGGCTCACAAGCCTTGAGAAACACATCTGAGCCTTTATTTTTTATTTTTTTTTTAAATATGTACGGGACTAGGCAGGACATTCTGAGGTTAAATTCTATGCATTTATAGGAACTCTGGTAAAGCAATTAAGGTCCCAGATTTGACTTGCATTAGCATATTTATAACCTGGTGGGGAATGTTTTCCATATTCCTTGTGTCTATTTTTGTAATGATACTAATCCTTTACATTTCTGTATCACCTTTCACGCAGGAGGACTAGATCCCAAGTTGCTTTACATATGCAGGACGAAAATACAGGCAGACATGATGGTGATATACCTAAAACAGATTGAAAAGTGATGTGATAAATGTGATTTATTGAATACCTCTGACAGGCTTACCTCCTTCTCACCCCTATGCCTGTATGCTAGGGAATATGTCTAATTTTGAAACTCTTCATGCTGCTTCCAAGTACACATACATAGTCTTACAGACACACACACTATTGAACACAAGCATGCCTCTGCTTTCCCTGAAATGGAGCTCAGCCCTCAAGTCACACTTGGCATAGATTATAGGAACAGTAATATTGAGTTCTGGGTATCTATGGATAAATAATGAAAATGTAAGGCTTTTATCCAGATTTGTGAAAACATAAATTTCACTTGTAAGTTTTTGCAAATTATATCGGCATAGTTGCACAGAACTTAAGAAGCTTTAAAAGGTTATCCTTGTATAATAAAGGCAAATTCATAATTATAGTCAGTTACCACAATATTATTTGACTGTGGGTTTCTTACCAGGAAATACAGACAAACCTTTGTAATTTAACCAGCAAATTCCTGAGGTCAAGCTTGAAGTATCAACTCTGAATAATAATAATAATAAATAGTAATGAAGTCCAAATTGAAAAGCTAGTCCATAACTTGCCATTATATTTCAGTGAGTTAAGTACAGAAATATTTCTCTGAACGTGAGCTTTCGTATATCATCTTTAGCCTACTGAAAGCATGAAATGACTCATGATGACATTCGTGGAATACTTTTGAAAAGCCATTCCTTGAAAAAAATAGGGCTTAGAAAGTCCCAAATTACTAAAATTCTGTATTAGACTGTTATTATTTGACCTGCTATATTTTTGGACAAATTACATATTTAAGGCTCAATACATCATATACTATCAGAAGTAAAAATAGCTTTATTTTAATAAAAAGGGCTGATAATCTCCTCCATCCAGTGGAAAACAGTAATCCTGTCAGGTCAGCCCATAATTAGACCTGAACCATGACATTATTATTATACAAAGAGCCATTTCAGATGCATTAAGAGGATTTCATTCAGTGTTAATCATAGTTTTTCTCTTCCATCATTTTTAAATTTTTGGAGACAATATGTTCAGGCAGATCTGGCTGTAAATTAAATGGGAAAAAAATACAATTTTTGTCTCTTAAAATATTCTCAGTCTTTTTCTCTTGGTGACATATGGCACAATCCTAGCCTATAGAGCTGCCTCACACAGGGCACATGCCTTTTGCGCAAGACAGCATAACCACTGTTAACAATTGAAAAAGCCTGAAATTCAGGCAACACATGCCAACGGCTTTGAAAATTGTCACGAGATATTTCACAAGTGCAACAAATATATCTAACAAATGCAACAACTTTGTTATGCTGTCTGGTCCAAAAAGCAATGTTTTTAGCATATGTTGTTAATGGGAACCTTAGCTGTGCTTGATCACTTCCCAAATAAGCTGTTTAAATATGAAGCATTAGGCTCAGAAGCTGAGCGCTTTCACAGAGGAGGTGCGTTAACAATTCACAATTCTAAATCCTGCTTGATCTGCTGAGACATTCAGTCCAGTAAGAGCATGATTTTACTTAACAGCGCTTTGGGCGAAGAAGTTGCCAGAGGTGGGATGTTTTTCTCCTGGCTGAGGTCAGGCTGCCAGAGCTGGCCCTTCTGCTGTTACATGGAGTCCTGCCATCCCCTTTTCTCATGGCCTCACTCCCTTTAGCTGTGTGTTTGCATGCACGTGTGTGCACATGCGTGTATGTATTCATGTCTGAGCTCCCTTTTTCTGGCAGCTGCTGTTGGTGGGTTGTGGATGAATTTTCAGAAGTTGCCCAAGGCACAGTTACTGCTTGCCTGGCCCACAAGGAGCTCCCTAATTCTCTGTGTGGAGATACCTGTCTGAGGAGTGCACCATTAATCACTGAAGAGAAACAGAGCTTTTCCTTAGCATGTCGATGTGTGGATACAGTCACTTCTGTGGTGTCTCTGAGAGCTCTCTGTCAAAGCCAAGAGCATGAGGGAGCCATACAGATAGTGCTTTCCTCTTGTGTACATCCTGCATGTGGTAGATTAACTGTGTGCTTCCTTGCAATGTGCTAGAGCAGGGTCTTGGAATAAGATGGAAAATTTGTCAAAACATTGCCACTTTAGCAGAAAGCTGGGTGAGTTCCCTCGCTTTTAATAGAATGTACCTTTCTTTTACTGCTGCTAATGCAGAAAGCAGCTGATTGTATTCTGTGGAGTTCACATTATTTTTATAGTACTTTGTCTTTGGAATAAACCAGAGCATACTACATGTCAGGAGTGGCAAGGATTTTATGGAGGAAGACAGAGCATGGATTCCCATGGGTGTTTTTCACTTCCTCTACGTCTCCAAGATAAGTAGAGTGCTATTCTGTGCCATCAGAGACAGAGTAGCTCCTTAAAAATAGATAGGATTGCCATTTGTCACTTTAAAGTGCCTTCAACATGTACATGCCTATTTTGGTTGTTAGATCATTTCGTCATGCACTTGTGAAACACCTCGTCCCAATCCATAATTGCAGCTCTTTGTCTCTGCTGTAATACAAACAGTGATGATAAATTAATGTCTGGCTTGGCAATAATGCTGCAGTCTCCAATTATGAGAAAGTGTTTTCATTTAGAGAAGATAAATCAAATGGCAGATTCCATCGTCTCTCATTCTTCCTGTCTGTGAGCAAGCTAGTCCTTGTTGTAAACCCTGTGTAACTTGCTATGGGGGAGGAAGCCCCATCCCCTTAAAATAAGGGTAGCTCTTTAGTAGTTTTTTCTTGGGGATCTTTTCTAGTTGAGTTAACTAGTTCAAAAAGAAAAGGAAATGACCCTTTCTTGAAAACCAAATTTGGTTTCAGAAGTAGCAAGAACCAGAGTGGGTTGAAGAGAAATGCATTGCAGACATGATGCTTCTTCCAAACCCCAAATCACCAGCATAGAAATAACAATAGGTTGTTGTTGTCCACGTTTCAAATTCTGGGGTTGTTTCTGTACATGATGAGGGCTGGACAACCAGAATCTCCAGATTACCAGCTTCTTTAGATGTGCACAAGGCAAATGTTTCTGCCATTGACCTCAGGCTGGTCAGCTTGAGCTCACCTAACACCCTGTCTGAGACCAAGAAGATAACTGGCATTGCCTGGAAGTACGTTACCAATAATAAAAATCTGCAGAGGCACTGTTTTCCAGTGCTGCTGTCAGGGCCTCACTGAATTTCCTGGAGATGTGAGATCAACTGCAAGTAGCACTCCTGGCCTACTGGAGTGGTTGCAGTTGTACTCTCTCAGAAAATACTATGGTACCTTTAGGCTGGGAAACTCTCTAGGCTAAGCATGCATTTCTACCCATGGTACAAAGCGTCATGGAGGACAAGGGTTTGTAATATTATTTCCTCAGTTTTCATGATACTGTGGTAAATGCATATCCAGATTTTGATCAGTGTCCTCACAACCTGAGACACGTAGTGAAAGCAGTGAGCCTTTGCCAGCAGCATTATTTGATATCTGTAGGCCTGCATAGATGCAGATTGCTGGGAGGAGTCCTCCATCATGAAAAGCATCCTCCATCATTTGTAGAAACTGTTGAGTTACAGACAACAGAGGTATAGCCAAGACAGGAGGATGCACAGAGTGCTTACACACAAGCAGAGGAGTGAAGACAGCACGGGTAGCCTTACCTCCTCTTTATAACTCCCAGCTGCTGCTCCTTGAGTTCTGCAGTTTGCAGAGCACAAAGTCTGCATGACAGACCAGCAGCTGGGAGATATAAAGTCAGGGATTTGAATGCAGTGTGTGTTTTAAACCATGAAAACATTGCAACAAAAGTCCAACCCCTCCCCATTCTCTTCCCTGCCTGGACTACCTTCAGCACCATTAATCTCAAGGAAAAAAAACTTATTGGCCTTCGAACTAGGGCTTTCCTCTCTGATTACAGTGTTTGGACTAAGCAGCGCCGGCTAAACTCCAGATGCTTGACTCGTGCATTAGAGGCACTCCCATCCCCAGCTGGAGGATGCTACGTTAAGGGACTGCCACCTGGCAGCATCTTCAGGGAACTGCAAAAAGCGAAGCAGAGATGGAGATCAGTGAACCTGCTGGGAGACTTACAGGTGCACCCAGAAAGGAGAGGTCAGGATTGAACCAGAGTGGTGTTGTCAGCTGAGCAACCTTGCATTAACACACTGCTACAGTGCTAAAAGACGATAGTCTACTGAAACTTTTGAAACAAAGCCCACCTTATCAGGGACTTTTCCACAGTTTAAAAGTTGTTTTTCCTTCGAGAAAACCCCTGCTGTTTCCCCTGCCTACTTGAAGATGGCTGAAGCAACCTGACCTGGTTGTGCTCAGTCACTGCCCCTTTTAGGGAAGCAAAGGAAGCAAAGCAGAGTGCAGGGCTCTTGCTTTGTGAAGATATCCCCAGGGAGGCAAGTCCCATCTTGTCCCCCCTCTCAATCAGAAAGCACAGAAGACCAAAGGTGACCACTTTCCTGAAGAGCGGAGTGGGATGAAAAAAGTAATAAAATCGTCTCCCTTGGCCAAGACCTGGTAACCCAACTTCTTTCACTTCCAAGTCTTCAGTACAGTCCCCTTGCGTGTGTTACCCTTTCCTTTTTTTTTTTCTGTGTTGAGACAAGCTGGCAGACAGAACAATGAACATCTCCTCAAAACATGGTCTGGATTTTCCCCAAAATAGGTCTCTCCGCCAGTTTTCTAAACTAGCAGACTTTGAAAGGAAGCATACTGCGAGCAGTAAGTCACTTCTGTAACATTTCAGAATACTTCAGTTGTCCTACTCTTTGGAAAGGGTCCTCTGCTGCCAAATATCACAGAAAACAAACTTCCAAACTTCTGTTTGTAAACAAAGTCCTGAAAGAAAAAGGCAGACTTAGCTGAGCCCAAGAGCCTTTTGACCATAACCACTATGACAAACAGGTGAAGGGCTTTTGACCAGCCAATGATCTCCAGTCATTACTACTGGTAGTAGTAGCCTTGGGTTATTTTTTGTTAATTTATGTATAAATTTACATCCAGGAAAAAGACTGAGAAAGAGAGAGCTGGAGAGAAGCATCCCTTTTCGTTTCTAGGACTGGCACAGACAGTAGGCTTAACTCCCTGTCCGTGTCATTAAAACACCTTCAAATCCAACCTCTTAGGACCATGGCTCAATGTGCCAGTTCAGCTAAGCCAGATGAGCCAACAGTGCTCTGTGTGTGCTTGTACATTGCGACTGTCAAGACTTTTTTTGCCAATGAGTGCCAAACGAGCACCTTTTCAGTCAAGATCTGCAGAAAGCCTGCTCTGCCATGTATGCAGGTCATCAGGCCGATACGAAACTGGAGCGAGATCTGGTGACCTAGGTGTGAAAGTGCCTGAGATGCAGATGCCCTAAGCCTCCCAGATCTCTCTCATCCCCCAGACATGGTGGAGCTGAAGGCAGCAGTACTATGATGACTTACCACTCTGTGTGTGCGTCATCAATCACCAGGAGGATTTTGGGTTTTGGAGCCACAGGTGGAGTGGGGCTTGTTGAGTGATCAATAAGTCCCGCAGCTGCTTGTGTGGTTTGCTTCATGGCACTGGAGATGGAGCTGAAGATGCTGGTGCCAGCAGAGGAAGACTGTGAGGGCTGCGGTGGCTGTGGGTGCTTTCTCTCCATGGCAGGAGAAACTGGGGAGCTTGTGGAGTTGTCAGGGCGCTGCAAGTCCATCATGTAGCCATTGGGCAAATTCGCCACAAAACTACTGTCTGAGAGACGTCTCCGGAGGAAATTCATTGTTGTAAAGTTGTGTGGAAGCCCTCTTAGCAAGAGAAAGACTGAACAACAGTGTCACCAGTTCTGGGGAAATGCTTCTGTGTGTATGTAGGGAATTTTGTTGCTGTCCAGGCCGGCAGGCTTTCCTCCTTGAAATCCTGCTGGAGGAATATGACTTTGTTTTTCAGTTATGTTTTTGTTCTTCTCCTGTGGAAAAAGAATCAAAGACACACTTGTGAGATGCATACCATGAGTTTTACATAAGGAAGACTCTTCTGGCCCTTTCAATGAATACATTAATCAACAGCAAGAGGAAAAAGAAAAAGGACTACTGGTTTATATGTGGTATGCTACTGGTACAGCCAGACAGATGCAATGAAGTAGGTTTCATGGCCTCTCTTCCATCCCAAAACATTTTTCAGTCAAAGAAGGCCAACTTACAATAGCTTAGGGGCTAACAGTTCAGAAGAAATGGAAAAATATAAGAAGAGAAAGAAATTCCAGCATGCTTACAGCCTTTTCCATGACTCTTCACCATGGGGAAAGAAAAACTATTCTGACCATAAGTGATCATTTTTAAAAGAGAGACAGCTTATTTCTGACATTGTGTGTGTTATTTCTAACACACATAATATGCTTATTACAGAATAACCAGAAAATGGTCCAACAGGATAGAAAGTTGTATCATCTTTGGCAGGCTTGTTAGCAAGGCTCCACATTTAAGAAACAAACATCCTAAATTGAAATAGCATGTAGAAAACAAGTAGTGGAAAAATCCTCCTACACATCTTGATCAAGTTCAGTGGAACCTTCAAACTATTCTCTTCTGTCCCAGTTGCTCTCTATATTTAAAACTGGACTTTGAGCCAGGTGCACAGGCTACTGGCCTTTTCAGGCTCATTTGTAGGATTTCTGCAGGTACTCAGACCTGGAATTTTGACCATCTAATTTTTCCTTTTAGAAAAAAAGAAAAAAAACAAAGGGGGAAAAAAAAAAAAAAAAGAAAGAAAGAAAGAAAGAAGAAAGGTCTGTTACTCTGCTCATCTTTTCCAGTGTGAAAATGAACACTGTGGAATGCAACTATCTGGCTCTTTTCCCTTGACCATAGTATGACGACTTTGTTTTTACCCAGAACACTAAGTTCTTCAGCAGTTAAATAATCTCACAAAATTAGTACAGATACTTTTTTTTTTTTTTTTATATATATATATTAATTTTGCACCTGTAGGCATAGCTCAGAAATGAGATTTCCATAGTAATTCCCCAAGTCCTTTTCTCTGCTGACACAGCATATGAGTCTTGTAGACCAGAGGCTGGTTTGTGAGATGCAGAAAAAAGAAAAGACAGAAGCATATTTTTGGTAAAACATGAATGTTTTTCAAGACAGACCTATCTGCAACAACAAAAGTCAAAGCTACCCCGCACATTAAGTGAGATGAGTCAAGTGAATTCCTGGTATCACCATTAAAACATTTTTTTTGAATGAGCCCCTACAAATGCTAGGGCTCCTTGCCTTAACCTGCCCAGGGTGGTGTCCCTCACTACTTGCCCTCTTGTCTCTGACTGCCTCTGCACAGTAGGAAATTGTCTTCTCCCAGGTGGTCCAAGAGAGTTTGGCATCTGTGAATCTCCTTCCTGGAGCTACTTAATTTTGGCTATAGGGATTTATAGAGCTTTAGAGACAAGGGATTCAGATCTGTCTGTGTCCACAGGTCTCTTAGCCTCCAAGAGCCTCAGTGAGGATCGGGTGAGCCTGGATGGAGTAAAAGAACTACAGAAATCCCTTTCACTCATGACCCCCGTATATTGCTATCCATCACCTCCCTGAATCCATGGGCGCAGGAGCCATCTGGAGCAGAGGGTTCTCTGCTGAAGCTGCTGACACATCAGCTTATTAGAGTGATTTTTCTCTTGATTTCTCAGCCCTGGCAGTACGAGTCCTCTGCATTTGCTGGAACCTGGAGGTAGCCTTTTCCCAGGGAACAGCAAAGGAAATCTTTAATGATTTCCTGCCACATTTACAGTCGATAATGTATCTCGAGGCATTGTGCTGACTTCCCGCCCGGTCCTGGCGCACCCAGTGACTGCACAAAATCAGCAGACGCACACCAGTGAGCACTTCAGTAACCCCGTCTGCTTATGCAGTAATTGTTCCAAAAAACAGGTAACATACAATATCCATGAATTATGAGCCAGCTACTTGCCTCATATATTTCCACACACACTTGGTCCTCTCATGTACTACTGCAGTTAACACATACTGTTACCTGTCCAGGATGGCCAGAACCTGTAAAGACTTTGGGGAATTTATACAGTAAAGGCTGGGTGAAAATGAGCTGTATTGTCCTCTGCTCAGGAACCTGTGTATTTTACCTTGTGTAAAGCACACAAGAAAAATCCCCTTGCTTTAATGGCTTAAGAGAAGGTCCAGTCCTGGTTAAGAGGAGCAACCAAAAGATCTGCCTACCATTAGAAGGGCTCCAAATAACTGTCCGGTGACTGTGTACAGCAGCTAGGTGTGCTCTATTGGAGGACCTTCGCGTTAGCTGGGAAGAGGTGGGATCCGAGAATGATTTCAACACC
The DNA here is from genome assembly GCF_965140915.1 of Aythya marila. NCBI lineage: Eukaryota > Metazoa > Chordata > Aves > Anseriformes > Anatidae > Aythya > Aythya marila. Next base: position 151,014,070 of record NC_139042.1, read on the forward strand.
AGCCTCAGGAGGAGCAGTTTTAGAACCAGACACCTGCCCAAGAGCTGCTGGGTCCTGCTGTGGCAGCTCTCAGCCTGGGAGGGAACTTGGCCGCAGCTGCACAGGCCAATTTTCACAAGCCAATATCCTTGGGACAGGGTCCAGCAGAACTTGCATGCTCCTGGAACTGTTTCTCCCCACTGCCAGGTGACTGCATGGCTGTTTCCTCCTCTGTGAGCTTTTCACTCTCCAAAAGGACACAGGCTGCTTGCAGTGCACCAGCAAGTGAAGCGAAGGGGACTCTCTGCTCTGCTCAAGAAGGGCATGGAGGCATGTGGTGTATGGTGTCACACAGCTGGGAAGGGCCAGAGTACCTCGTGATGTGTCTGGAAAACACACAGGCGTCCTCTGCAGGAGGGCTTCCCAAGTCATGCCCTTCAAGGTACCATTTACAATAAACAATTTATCAGACTTGTTGCAAGGCAATGAGCACTCGCCTCCTGCAGCCTTTCAAACAGCAATATTTACAGTGCCTCAACATTTTTTCCACCAGGGGTGTGGCAGTGGTAGATATTGTCCAGGAGGTACCACGTGCTGGCAAAACTCTCTTGTCCAGAGAGTTTGGGATGCTGCACTAGGCTGGCACTGCTTCTGCTCACTGCAAAGACTGGGCTGCGTGCCCTTGGCTCAGGAAGGAAGAAGAAGAAACCAAAGCAACTGATGTTACAGGGAAAACTCCCTCCAGCAAAGCACGTGAAAGGTGAATTCCAGAGGATGCTGCTGCTGTGGCAGAGAGACACCTGGCTCTGCTCTGGGACATGAGATAGCAAACCCACCAGGAACTTCAACTTTGGGTCTGTTAAAGAGATGGCACTAACTGTTCTCATTAAACAATTTTTTCTAAGGAGATGAGTAATGTAGTTAAAAAACAGTTTTATTATTATTATTATTATTTTTTTTTTTAATGAAGTTATTGCTGGCTTCATTGCATCAATTTAATGATTGTCACTAGCGAAGCCACTGAGGTCTTCTCTGCAATCTGAGCTGTGCAAACTGCCAGCAGATTCTTTTGCTTACTGGAAAACCTCACGGTCGGCTTCTGCATCATGCACATTTGCTAGTTATTAACTTTCAGCAAGAGAGGCTTTCATACAGGCGCAGTTTGAGTAGGTTACAACCTCATTTTCCTGCTGCTTGAGACTCCTGTGGAAATCCTGAGGGCTCAGCACATCATGCCAAATCTGGCTCTGTGCAGCTCTCACAGCATGCAGCTCGGCATCCACCCAGTGTACATACAGTTCCTACCCTAGCAGACAAGTAGGGCTGTAACTATGACAAAGCCAGGAGCCAACACCTCTCTCAGAAGCAAGACAGATCTGCTCAGTGCTGTTTTGTCACTCCAGAGCCACAGGCAGGAGAGCTGCTGGCTCTACACCATTAAGTTGTACCTTTCTGTGTATACCAGCATCTTCCTGTGGCTTGCACAGAGACAAGTCACCAATTTACTGTTTTGCCAGGCACAAACCTGCCCATAGAAAGGCCTGGAGCCTCCTGCACAGCTGAAATACAGACCATGGGCTGCTTCCAGCTGGGACCACAGCTCCTGCCAAGGTCTTTGAGCTGCCTTCCTCCACGCAGGAGTAATCGTCTGCTGTGTGAAACAGACGTTCCCAAAAGCTAGCTAGGAAAACAGTGGGCATCTGGTCCATGGAGCTGCAGGTCAGGACTCTGGGCTATATTTCAGGATGGGGAAATAATAAATAAGGCATAGGAGAATTAGTGAGTTCTGCAGAAAGAGAGCAAGGAGAGGAGGAGGCACAAGCAGAAAGGGAGGAAGTACACAGGAACCAGTTTAACCAAAGGACAACACAGGAACGCGTGGAAATCCCAACAAAGAGGGCACAGTCAGGGAATCAAAAGGAAATGATGTGAGCAACTACATGAAGCAAGAGAGAGATCAATTAAAGCTGACCTTGAAAATAACGACAAAGAGGCTGGCACCACCAGCCCCTTACTAACACATAGTTAAACTTCCTGGATGATATTTTTGGAAGGGTAAGGAAGGGAAAGCAATCTGTTCCCTAAGTGTGTTAGCAACACCCAGGCACCTAGCTGCTTTTTCTCAAGGATGTACTCCACAGAGATGCAAGTTATCTCAAGAAAACTGTTGACATGTGTTCGAAAACAAGAACAAAATGTTCACTTAAACCTCTTGCCATTCCCCTGGATTGCTTTCTAACGTTTGGTAACATCCAGAAGGAACCAAGCTCAATTGGCTGATAACTGGTAAGTGTGTTTAGATTTCCCCTGAGCTCGTTATCTATGCCATCAAGTAATGAGCTAGCAGCACCACATCTGCCTGCATTTGATTCCTGCTCCTAAAAGCCTCAACAGAGCATTAATGGGGGCAGCAACATGGAAAACCCAGTGTGGATGACAATAGTGCTGACTGTCCTCCCACCTGCACTTGTGCCCCGTGAGGGGTGGAAAGATGAGGGGATGCTCACTAAAGCCTCTCACATTCACTTTGTGGACAGCCTTTAGTGCACATGCACACCACAAGATATTCCACTGGATCTCCTTCTGACTTCAGGTGTATTGCACAAGGTGGGAGAGGACTTCTGTGGAGGTACAGCCATGCCAGAGAGCTGTAAATCCATCTGCTTGGCTTTCTGCACATATTTCCAAAAAGAAGAAAGCAGGAGATAACTTACTATTGTTAAGTTTTCAGTGTTTCACCCTGAGTGGCATCAGTGTTACCAAGCTTTGTATAACGTATGAATTGAAAGCAGAATAACGCAAGTAGTTCTGAAACTAATTAGAATTTTTGTTGGGTTTTTACCTCATTTTCCACAATTTTGGGCTCAAGATGTTCACATGTTCAAACATTTCTTGGGAGTTTTCTATGAAAGTCCGAATTCCATAAATCAACAAATTAAAACAACAAGGGTTAGGAAAAAACAACAACAAAGACAATCAGAAAAGGAATATTCCACCAAAAAGCATGAAGCATATACAAAAATGGTAGGGGCTGGGAAGGCAGTATGCTGTCCCAAGGAGCACACAAATGCAAACTTTCCATGCCTGTGTTCAGTTTGCAGGGAGATTTCCCAAACTTCAGCAATGTAATACAGCTCTAGCATAGAGACTGGTGGAAATTTTCCAAAGCTTGCAAAACTACAGCACAAGTTCCACCTAAAACCAGCACGGTTCGTGCATCTTGTTGCCAGGGACACTTCTGGAAATTTGTTATGTGCTGTGACTGACACCAGCAGAGCAGTGCTGCCTTTTTCGGGAGGCTGCAGAAAGCTGCAGTTGGGGAAGGTGGTAGGGCAGGGGAGTGGAGGTGGCATGCCACCAGGACAACGATGCTCCCCGGGGTCTGAGATCCCTGTTGGGGTTAGACAGTTGCTGGCCAGAATGCCACTTGCTTCACTATCTCTGTATCATCTTTCAGCTGCAGTGATTTCCTTTAGAAATGGATCCTTTAAGTTCTTTCACAGCAATCCAGTGTCTTGTCTGTCTTGTTTCTCCATTTAAAGAGATCTTCAGTGATGTCAGGAGATTTCTTTGTCAGAAATGGATCACTTTAAAAAGTCCAACATGCTTCATTAAACCACTGATGCATACAAATGTGCAAGAGCTCTGTTGTCTTATTGCTGCACTCCTGCAAACCTTAAAAAAACCTCTCTACTTTCTTGTGCAGCCATTGAACTAGAAAAGTCTAGGCTTTAAAAATTTTACTTTTTTTTTTCTTTATTTTTTTACATTTTTATACATATATATATATGTTTATTTTCAGTTTGCAGCTGTCAATGCTGTCTGTGTAGCAGCTTCACCATAGAGTATTTGCTTTGTCTGGTCCTGTAGATAATACATATACACATACCAAAATGAGTGCGAATGAAAGCACTTCCCAAGATCTGTCCCCAGCACAGAAAGTAAGTTAGTCTTTTTCCCCTTTTGCCAGTTATTTCATAATGGCGGGTGAGAAGAAGAAGGAATAAAAAAAAAAAAAAAGACTTTAAAATAACAAAATGTCATTGTAAGGTCATTGGACATTCAAGTACTTTGCAGAGGAAGATGACTAAAGCCATGAACAATAGTGAAAAAGTTTTTAGTGAAAAATAAACCTGAATATTAGGGTAATACTCCGTCTTTAATGCCCACAAGAACTAAAATGCTGATTTTCTACTTAGTGGAAACAATACATTACTTCCTCATTTTATTCTCAGTGTGGAAATCCGGTTGGCACCAAATGGCCTTGGTCTTGCTGCAGTGGTAATATCCCCTCGTCAATGCACTTAGGGAAGCCTTTTGTGGCCTGTCTCTATTCAATATCAAAAACTTACTTATCAGCAAAGCCAGACCAGGCTCAACTGGAGCAGGCAGGATGGGGCAAGGTAATCCAATGCTAATCCTTCAATGCTACTGCGCCGTCTCCATCTGAAAGATGGTTGAGTTGGCACACGGTCTCCATTTCTTATTTTCCTGGAATGGCATGGTCATTTCCATCCCAAGTAACAGTGATATTAATGCCCCCATTAAGCCTCCATTATACACATGTCAAAGTGGCTTCCCACGATTATATTAAAGAGAAACAGAAGACAGTAGCTCAAACTAGAGAATTTGTAGATATAAATGGTCTGCATATTAAGTGTATGAAACTGTGAGGAGGAAGCAAGCAGGGCTCTGTTGCCCCTGTCTTTTTCCTTCCCAGTCATGGATGTGACTATAGTTCATGAGTGTTTGTGTGCTCCAAGTTTCCTGCAGTAACCACACAAGTCCTGATTTCATGGTGATAAGAGCTAAAGAGGCACCAGACAAGCCCGTAATAGATCAGGGAGTTCCTTCAGCTGAGAGACGTGCAGCTTTGAAGAGTGCTGATCTGAATAAAATCCAGAAGCTGGATGTATTTAATATGTAGGGCCTGCCGATATGCATTAGAGCTTGTATAGATAGAAGGTGCCTAAGGGACTGATAGCTCAGAGGAAACTGCAGCAGCTTTCCCAGCGCTAATGGGGCTCCGGTCTTGATTCTGATCACACACTATTCCTCACTCCTACCTCATTTTCTTTCCTGTGCGTTTCAGTTCTGTCCCAGCACATTAGGTATTCAAGATGCAAGTAAATAAAGCATTTTGTTGCTACAGAGCTAACTAGATATCTTGGAAAAAAATATTCAGGTTGTGAAAGGGAAGAAACAGTTCACTGAAAGGTCATAATATGCACCAAAGAGATAATTATTAATTAATAGATGACAGTAAGAGTGATTTTCTATCTAGAGCATAAATTCCATTACTTTTCATAGGTTTATAGGACAGCAATGCATTACATATTTCCAAGTAACTTATCTTCAAACAGAACCCTGCATTACTTGCACCAATGGTTCTAACTCATTTTAAAATGCCGTAAAAAAAAAAATGTTACTTTTTATTCTATTCCAAAATAGAATTTTTCCCCAAATGTTTTATGCTTTGGGGTTAAACAGTCTTCCTTCCAACATCTGAAGTCTTCTAAACCATCTGTACTGCCAGTATAGTCCTTGTAAGTTTCGCTGCCCTTTGCATCCACCCTTTTTCTTCCCCCGACTCCATTCCAGACACAACCATATTCCAATTTCCCAGATTTCTCCCACGTGGAGGGGAACCCTTTATAATACTCGAGGTGCACCTGACCTGATGATGTGAGTAACAGATACCTGGAGAAATAAAGCCTGTGATTTTACTTTGTGTGGCAAGCTGTTCATTTGCTTTTTGAACATACTTGCCCATCTCACTTAGCAGTGCTTAATACGAGAAGAATAAGCTGGGAATCTGAGCACACTTACTGATTTATTTTGATGATGGAAGAGCAAGGCGATGTTTTACTGCCCTCTGGGGAAGATTTCTGGCATGACTGTAAGATAGCTTGATGCCAAATTCATCCATGAGATGTGGAAGCGGTAGGAAATTGGCTGGCTAGACTATTCCCCCCAAAGAGACAGCGAGAACAGGGATTGGTAGAGCTTCTCCTGAAGCACTGTGGGGGACCAGCTGGCTATGTCTGACTCACCACTAATGATCAACCCAAACTGCTGAGCACTTCCAGAAGATGTTTTTCTTCACTTTTTCATGTGATTGCTCCTGATCACATGGGGACGCATGAAAAGCTGTGTGGGTTTGTGTTAGTACATCCCATTTACTCATGTACCCACACACTTCAGGCTCCAGTGAGGAGAGCTTACCCAGCTCTGAACTGATCACCTCAGTCTTTGCACCCTAGCCAGCACCTGCTTTCCAGCTGCAACCTCACAGACATCCATGAGATTCTGAACTATCACGGTGCAGGTTGAAGCTGCAAGCTAAATACATTCATGGTGTCAGCAGGAGCTTGTTTGGGACAGTCAGGGACAGGTGCCACACTTCTTTAGGAGAGCATCTGGCCAGCTTTTGAACACCATTTAAGAAGTTAGGTTGGCTCTGTGGGCATATTGCACTGACAAAGAGCTGTATCATCAGATGTGCACTACTATAAATAGAAAATATGTTTTAAAAAACTAATGATAAATGATTTCACTAACAGTCCTTTATCAAGCTGTCTTCTCTCTGGGTTCCTGTCTGATTGCCTATCCAGTTTTCGCATTCATGCTGAACAGTGTAGGAGCCCTTCATAACTGGATCCAAACTTCCGGAACCATGTTTAGACAAAAACAAAACAAAAACAAAAACAAAAACAAAAACAGCAGAAAATATAAAGCATTAGTGTGGGAACCGGAACAGATTCTGCACCCTGAAGAAGTCCTGAGAGAGTAGGCAAGTGGGCTGGGCACAAAAATGGAAATAAAGCACAGTGTGATTTTAATAGCATCCTCTGCCATCCGCTGGAGGAAAGGTCACTGGACTTCAGTGCCTTGATTTCCTCATTTAGGAATTTATATAGTGTGGAGACATTGTAAGGCTCAGATCACGTCCCCGTGTGCTGCACCACTAAACCAAGCATTAGCAGCTTCCACCAGCCAAGAGCTCTGATTCCCCTGCCGATCAACAGCTGAATCACAAAGCTTTTAAGGTTACAAAACTGGCCGGCCTCATTTAAGAATCCAACCACCAGGGCTTTCAAGGGCTGCTCAATCTGTAGCCACCAGGGATGGAAGGAAAAAAGAAAAGTCTTTTTCAGAGGAAAAACTTTGGCAATTAGAACCATTTTGTAACTGGAAATGCAAAGGATTGATCCAAACAACAATTTTGGCTTCTTCTCCAATAATCACAAATCTTCTCTCCCAAGCCTGGAGAGGAGAAAAGGAAGAAGAAAGAAGGGAGAGTTGTGCAGCTGGACAGCAGAGCAGAGTGCAGCCAGAGGAGCTCAAGCCCCATGCCCTTGTGTTACAGACAGCATGAGCATTGCAGCAGGACTTACAGATGGACACATTCTGCAAGTCTCACAAGTTATCACTTTCTGTACTTTTCTGCCTTTTATATATGGCTATAAGACGATACTGCTAGCAATAGAAGCAGTATTGCAGTATTCCTATTACTCTGTGGGACAATCTGTTACGGATGAGAGCTAAGCAGTGCAATCCCGTGTGTCTGAAGCTTACTGATGAAAGCTGCTTTTACTGTTGATAGGTATTTGCAGAAAAAAAGACACGTCCAAAAGTAGACTGTAAAATCAGCTGAGGAGTCCAAACACAAGGAAGCTCTGAGCAACAGCTAGAGAGCTGCTGTGCTCTGCTGAGTTTATTTTCAGCACTCCCCAGGAGGGGTGCCTGAGCCCTAGGTTCATGAAGGTGACCTGCTTTGAAAGCTTGCCTGTTGCAGCTGGCTACCCTGCAACAGCTGCATTGCTTTGTCATCCCTACACCATCGCAGAACAGCCTGAAAAACAAACAGCCTAACAAACCCTGGGGCACAACTTCTTAGTTTCAAGCATTCAGAGGCTGGCACCACGGATGGCAGGGTGCTAACTGAAGGAGTCTGGGGAAGTGTGCTTGTTCCCTGCAGCTTTGCACAGAGCTGGATGCTCCTGGAGCCTGGCCTCCCCCAGTTAAGACAAACAGCCAAAATCTGCCTGTGTTTACGCTTGCATATTCAGCATTTTCCACAGCCATGAGCTATAAGAGAAGACCTGATCTTCCTGTTTGTTGTAGTATGGCAGTCAGCACATTAAAAGATACAAAACATCCTTCTCTATTTCAAGACTGCACACAAAAGGGAAACCAATCTTATGGCTTTTGCAGAAAGAAACAGTGGCCCCTTTCACTCTCTCTCTCTTTTCTTTTTTCTTTTTTTTTTTTTTCCATGGACTTAGTTTTTGAGTTTCAGCAAGTCTCCTAAATACTCTGTGTCATAGCATGCCTGATTATGTAATGACATTCCCTGTTAAAAATAATAAAGTGTGGAAATACTGAATTGGTTCGGGTTTGAGAGAGACCGTGTTGCATGACGATATAAATACAGATTGCAGAGGTGTTCTATAATATACAAAGCAAGCACGGCAGCTGTTTTAAATTAGATCTACTTGAAAACTGGAAACACTATTACTTTTTAATATGGAAGAATATACAGAGTTCTCAGCTCAGGTGAAAGCTGCTAAGGCTATAATAATGCTTTCAGAGCTGATCATGGTAGAAACTGTTGTGTATACCCAGATGTTAATTGTGTAAGAAGGTAGCCTGGGTCACCTATAGGTGGCCTTTTACAAATAAGCCAGGTTACACGCTAGGATCTCTGTCCCCTCTCCTTTCTACTCTAATGCAAACACAGTATCCAAACACAACCCAGCAAGTTCTGGGGTTATATGTAAATCTGTCATCATCACCAAACTCCATAAAAATGTAGGTCACTTTTACAAGCTGGTGATAGACCTTGCACATCCATGGGCATTTCCCTAAGAGTTGTAGGAAGAACCCTGGTTTGCATGGGAATCCACACATAAAGTCAGAGCAAGAGAAGATCATACCGCGAGCAGTACTAACAATGTACATTGCCTGATAGCAGATACATAAAAGTACTTCACTATCATCAGCTTAATCACTTACTCTTTTTTTTTTCTTTTTTTTTTTTCTTCACTTCAGATCCCCATCATTAGTATCTCATTGCTGAAAGAGGATAATTGCTCTGCATCTTTTCAATTACTATCAAAGCACTGCAGAGCACTTGCGAAAAATCAAATAGATTTTGAGACTAGGATCATTGAGCTTGGCCTCCCACCTAGTGCAGCCTGTGTAGTTTTTCCCAGAAACCCCTGCCATGAGCTTATCACTTCTGATTTAAAACCAGCTCCATCATTAATTTACAAGCAGTCACCAGTCTGGCCCAAACCAGTGCCATACCTAAGACACCTTTACTGTGGCAGAAGCAAAACAGTGGCTCCCTGACAGCCCAAATGAAGGAGCCAGCATTTTGTCTCACTGTGATGATCCTCCACGTTCAGCAGGCACTGTGTTGGATAACCAAATACAAAGACACTTGTCCAGGCGCCCCAGAAGAGCTCAGATGTTCGTGCTGTAAAAGCAGAAGCTGCTGCCAGCACATCATCTGCAAGGCTACTCAGTGCCTGGCAGTGATCCCTACCTGAGCCAATTTCTCATCTGATGCTACCCTGACCGTTGCACAAGTAACACTGCCAAGCACTGCAGGAGATGGCAGCTGGTTTGTCAGCCATGGCTCTGCCTTCCCTCCACCTGGTCACTGAGCCTCGTAGCACAGCCCATTCCCTGGGGCTGTCCCTGACAGCCATGGGCTGTCAACCTTGTGTTGCTAGCAGGAGACAGCGAGTCTGCAGACCTTGACCAAACTGTTGGCCTTCGCTGCCATCTCCGTGCAATCATGGCACCTGCCTGACACTCTACTGCAGCAGCAGAAGCCTTCTGGCTAGAGAAAGCCTGATGGGAAACCTGTATAGTAACTCTGAATTCCCACCTAGTAAGTGTAACAACTGCTCTGTGTTAGCAAAGAACATGTGAGTGTTGCCAAGAGGGAGCGCAGAACTTGCTGTTAGCTAAAACGGGCAGGCTGGCTGTATTTGGGGTTTCAGAGGTGCTCTTTAAAGACTCACAAAACTTCCTGACAACTCTTCCCCACAACTGTTAGCCCTGACCATACCATGAAATGGACATGTGCTGTGCTCTCTTTAAAAAACAAAACAAAACAAAAATGTTCTCATCTGTCCCTAGACCTCATTGCTCTATAACTAAGTACAAAAAGACACTTACAAGGTTAGACAGCTAAAAAGAATTTCAAGAGTCTATTCACTTTTCACCATCCATTGTGCTTTGAGAGAATATACAGATCCCACAGCATTGTGCAGAGGTAACCAAGTATTATTTCTATTAGTCCAAGGTGTGGGCAAGAAGGCTGCAGTTGTAGATGACTTACTAAAATTTAAACTTCATTTGTGTCCTCTCTGTTTCCAAGCCAGAGGTCAGCTATCTTGGGACCTTGGCAGATCGCAATGATCAGATGGAGAGAAAGGCAGGCTGGCAGGGGCAGAGCTGAAGGTGTCTGTTCTTCTGAACAGACGCACAAAGGACTTTTCAGGCGTGGTTGTATGGGTAAAATTACAGCACAGGGAGACATATGGAGCTGGGCTAAGAACGGTCCAGTTGAAAATTTCTATATTTGTAATAGTAGGTTGAAAACCAGACTGTATGTTTCAAGGACATTTTGCCATTTAAAAGTATTTTCTGCTCCAAAACAGGGCAAGAAATATTCCAAAATTTCTTATAACATATTAATGAAGTATCAAATGTCCCATTCATTTCCAGACTTTGTTTTCCAAACAAATTTTCAAAGATGGCATTTCCACAGCCTGTCTCACAGCTGATGAGCTGTGATCTTTCAATGGAGAGACGCTAAGCTGAAACATGGCTGGCTGCCTACTCCTTATGGTGGCGTTGAGGGAGCACTCTGAGGTTTGGATATCACAAGTTACAGCATGTTACTGTTATTATTTATTCCATGCAGCCAACGCTGACCACAAAACTTTTCTGTCTGACAGACGAAATGCCACAGCAATGCAGAAGCTAGTGTCTTATATCTTTCTCTGATTACTGCTTTGCTTTTCCTGGAATATTTACCAAACTCCAACATTGTGTGCAAGTTAGCAGAACAGAGAGTACAAGGAAACTTGCAATGTTACTTATTTAACCAGAAAACATGTCAGCAAGCACACAGTCAACTCCTTCCCTTCCAGCATGAGCAAAATTCCCATCAACTTCAACTGGATTCTCACTAAAATAAAAGTCACTGAAAGTTTTAGGTTCAGATCTGACCTGTCTCTCTTACTCAACACAGTGGAGGACAGATGATATTGCATGGCTGGTGTGACTTCTTCAGGAGATGTCAGCTGGTGACATCAGAAGATCTGTGAACGCCCAGGGTAACTAAAAGCACCATCCTGCTCTTTCTGCGGGTTGCTCCTAGGGAGAGGACAATAGTTATGCCATATGACCACAGGGCTCAGCAAAAAGGGTGCCACTGTCTTTCAAGGCAGAGGCATGACATATAAAGTGAGAGGTCCGTGACCTGCGACTGAGAGTCAGCGATGTCAAAGAAACTTCCTGGGAAAAATCTCCCTGCATATTAATAGGGACTGTCAGCCCTTGACAGGCACCATCCCCTCCTATGCCTTGTGTTTCTGTGTAGCCGGTGCATTGAATGCTCTCGAGTAAAGAGACTCTCATACATGAAACTGCCCCATAGGGAGCAGCAGGGGAAGCTGTGGCTGAGAGGCTCTGTTGAATTATTAAGGCTGCCCAGAGTAAGCCAGGGTAACCTCCATGTTAATTCCTGACAGCCTCTTTCAGTTTTATTATAAAACAGCATCCCCCACCTCGCCTACTCTTCTCTCTGCTGTTAAAAGAAACTTCATGAGGCTGCTGAAGTAAGAAAGCCTGCCCACAAGATTAACTAAATACACAACGGCCTATTTTAGACAGATGCATCGAGCTAAATACAGCAGCCTTCAGCTGCTGGAGGGAGTGCAGCACTTCATCGAGCCCCTCTCACCAAAGCACATTAATGCTTTAGCAAGCAGAAGGGAAATAAAGGCACACTCTCATCTTTAAGCAGCAAAACCAAATATTTCAGGGCTCAAAAAGAACTTGTTGGTCTTTGGTTTTGTTACGCCCACTTCAGAAAGCAGCTGGGTCCTGGGTGCGTTTCTCTGCCCACGTGTGTCCGCTCAGTCCTTGGCAGTGTACAGTGCATCAGAGGTGCATGTAATGAGCTGGGGGAAGAAATACCCATTCTGTTGCTTCCAAGACCATGTGATCACTCCTTTCCCCAGATTTCCATTTTTTTTTTTTCCCCACTGTTCTATAACTGTGCTGTGCTGCCAAGTTGAACAAGAAAACTTCTGCTTCTTGACTTCCTTTTCCAAATAATCTATTTTTTAGCATCTTCCCCTGGTGTTTCCCAGCTTGTTTTGCAAAGTCAAGCAGAAGTGTTTCTGAGCCAAGATAGTCTTTGACATTTTCCCACCTGTGCTACGTGGCTGCTCAGCCTTACTGCAAGCCCAACAGGATACAGATTAGAGTGGGTGAAGAAGATGGCAGAGGAATGGGTGTGTTCATTGTGTTGTACAAAAGAAGCCAACCACACAGCGCAAAGATATCCTATATTAAAAATAATACATTCTGACTAAAAAAAAAGGACTGCTACTATATTTTAAACAGCAGATTTTTAAGGTCTGAATCATCTTGGAGCTGAATGCACTGCTGCACTTGGTTTTGCTTTTCTAATAGTCCTATGTAAATACTCTTGTGTTTGCCTATGAAGTTAATTTAGTGCTGGTGAAAGTCTTCAAGTCCTTCCTGATTAAAAATACTTTGTGTTGGCTACAGAAGAAGTATGGTGTAAGCAGCTCTGGCTGTTTTCTTGCAAAAGGCTTGGATGTTCTGGGTCCCATAGAGGTGGGACTTTCTCCATTCACTTGGATGGAAATGATGCATCAGTAAAACCCATATTCTGCTCCAAATAAGGTGGTTTTAGCTATCGCCTCTACCAAAAAGTGTTTATTAGAATCTTTTCTTAAAAAGCCTAGAGGTTTGAATGGCCTAGAATTAACAAGTTGGAATATATTTCCTTCCATGTTTGTGCTGTTGCCAATTAAAGGTAAAACAAAATTGTAAATTAAAATGTAAGGCTTGAGTGATCATTCTTTTTACATTTGAGGGAGTTGAACTATTTTGAGCCATGGAGACCTGGTGGAAGACATTGGTTTCCATACTTTAAAAGGAGTTATTATGTGTGCTCTTGCTCCTGTGTGTGAGATGAAATAAGGAAGCTGGTGCTTCTCCAAGCTTCCCAGTTCAAGTATACAGTGAAGAAGTGTTGGCTATGGTTCTTGCTGAGAGCAGGAAATAAATCAGCCCCAAACCGCAATGTCTGGCAAAAATTAAGTTTCCTTCTTAAAAAAAAAATACACTCTCCTTTTCCCCCACTTTCTACAGTTCTTCATTCGCCTCTCTCTCCAGTTCTTTCACCTTTCCTCATTTTTACATGAACTCTGACTCCTGCTTCTGGTCCATAGGAAGATAAAGCCACTGATGTACTTCAGGCTGGAATATCAAACAGTACAGCAGCTGTCTGTCTTCTTTATATTCCAGTCTGACAGTTTATAGCAAATTTAATTTCCCTTTAAAAATGACTGCAGCTCTCACAGAAGTGATTTGAATGCAATACTCCCAACCTGGAAAAGAGGTCTTTCTTACCCCTTGCAACCTGCTTTGTTTCCTCCTGGGGTAGCCCACTACAAGTACACAAACTACCGTGGAAAGCAGGTGATCCTTTCTTCCTCTTGGGGTCACTCTGGGGGCAATGCAGAATTCAGTCCTTTACAACAGAGCCCTGTCACCAGGACAAAAGATCATTTCCACCCTGAAGGCCACATTGCAGGCTCTTTCTACTGCTTGACCAAAGGCATCTCCTATTTTCTTCCTTTTATGAGGAGGGTCTCAATTGCAAGCACAAGCCCTGGTCCACCTGTCCTGTGGCCAGGGCACCCTGATAACAGCAGCAAAGTCATACTGCACCCCTGCTCTAGTGTTTGATCTGTGCAGCCACATACGGCTTATTTCTCATTAAACAGACAATAGATGAGTGTCTGGAACCTGACAGCCATTAATACAGACATTGTTAAATCTGCATAATCACTTAATTTTCCTTGACAACCATATTATAAATATATATGAGTCTGCTGTGCCTAACTGTTAACGATTGCTAATCAGATTTCTGCTGTTTGTCAGCACTGATGAAAAATTCCTTGACATTTTCTAATCTCTTGATGAGATAGAAAAGCACAACAAACCATGAAGGATGGGAAGAAGTGTAAAATTATCCAGAATTGAGAGATAGCACAGCTTCCCCACTGCTTCAACAGAAGGGAAACCATTTTATCCCACAGATAGCAAGCATATCTAGAAATTGGAAGGTTTCCATTTGATCTTACTACGTCTATCTGAAAACTTAGAATGCAAGGCTGTGTAAAACCTCTGGGGACCAAAGACAACCAAAAAGACAGAGGAAAGAGGGGATAACAGAAAAAGTGGAGTGAATGAGGGAGGAGGGGAATACAAGAGGCAGAGCAGTGATGTTGTTTGAAACAAAACACTCTTACAACAGCTCTGAAAATGCCCTGGATGTTTTCTTTGACATATGAAGTTAGCAATTTCACCTACTGATGGGTAATCAGATCGAGTTGCTGCACCTTTATCAGCTAATAATTGCATCTGGGTCAAGGCAGCAATTTGTGATTTCCACCTGGGAATTCTGCGCTTATTTGCTTAGCTGTCAATGTGGCAGGAAAGAGATATTGAGCTTAGAAAGTTCAGAAACAGTAAAACATCATAGCGTTTAACTGCAAAACCCAATTCTAGAGAATTTCCAGGGTGATTGAAAAGCAATCCTACACACCTATAGACACAGCAACATCCTCTGAGGGGAGAGCAACAATGCAGCACACTAGTCACTGTGCAATAAGAACCAAAGCTACTTTATTACTTTTAAGGGAAATATATATATATATATATATTATATACATATATATTTGCCAGATAGTGCAGTGTAAATGACACAAATATAAGGAATTCTTAGAAGGTAGAATGAGATCTGCAAGGTGAAAAAAGCCTTAATTAAAAGTTAAAATTAAAGCAACAAGCCTTCTTAGGCGAGAGCTGTGGAAGCTAAGAGCACAGTGTTTCAGTTAGAATTTGCAATACTGCATATCCCACAGGAGCAACTCATTAATCACATGAAGAAAAAAATAATTAAAAAAAAAAAGTCATGAACAGCAAGACGGAAGAGCAAAAGAAAAATGGTGCTGTTTCCAGGGGAAGAAGGATGATCTGAGGATACTGTGGCTGACTTCTTGTAATTAGTGTTAACCTCACTGCAGAGCACAAGTTTGGCATCCCATCGCACCCCTCATTACTCGAGTACGTAACCTCCTAACCTCCACCCAGGAAAATGATATCATCGCCTGAATTAATCATCTCGGACAATTAATGGCAAAAGCAACCTCAGGTTTCCAGCACTGTCTCTGGCACCGGCAAGCTGGCAATGACATCAGCCTCCCTGGGAATATGCTGGCGTTTCGCCCATTTCTGAGCCTCGCTGTTGACTCCGAGGGCAGAGGCAGACAATGTAGTCACCCGACCGGCGCTAAACGCTGCAAGTGCACGCCGGGCTGCCGCTGCGGCATTGTCAGAGGGATGCTCCTTCTGCCCAACTCCCTATGTGCATCTCCTGACGAAGATGCTTTTATCCCAAAACAGGCAGGTGCAAACGGCTTTCTCTGAAGGGTGGAGAGATGGAGTCTCCAGCACGGCCCCCTTTTTGGTAGGAGAACACTCTGCTCTGCACCTGGAGGCTCCAGACCCTTTAGGAGCGTGTGAATGAGCAAGTTATTTCATTATCGCTCCTTTGCTAGGGCAGAGGTAAGGGAGAGAAGTCAACTTTGCCAGAGAGTTTATTTTCAGATGGCCAGGAATGTTTTGGTTCATTTCCCAGCTGATTCTTGTATGTGCTGTGAAAGTTGGAGGCAAACTCAAATATGACCATGTTTCTGCTAGCTTAAGGGAACTGAAGGACGGGAAAGAGGCAAGAGAAATCAAGAGACAAAAAAGCCCACTAGCTTTCAGTATGTACCTTTGGCCCTGTTTTTCAGTCGGCACCTGTAATTCAGGTGAGGCAGAGAGCACGGCCCTATCCTACCAGAAGCCACACCATGTTCCCTATGGGATTTCTGTCAGCAAATACAAACATCCTCTGTAAGGTGGAGCCCTTTTGCACCTACACTAAGAGGCAGGACACATTTCTTCTCCCCTTCAGTCTCACCTGGGGCATGCACACAAGCAGCAGGATGATGGAGCTCAGGCTGAGCCTCCCCCCCCCCCCCCCCCCCGGGCAACACAGCCCAGAGACTTCTGCCCAGACCCTCACAGACACAGGGCAAGGTGCACAGGGAGCTACTCCCTGGGGGGAACACCCACTGCGTTTGCATTTTCCCATCTTTGGGCCACATGGGAAAACCTGTGAAAAGAAAGGAGTTTTGGCAGGGGAAAGCTAACCCCCTGCTGTAAGAGATTTGGTGTCAGGGCAGGAGGAGGACTTACGTGAGGTTAGATCTTCCTCAGAGTGAACGGGTTGGGTTAATACAAGATGAGCCATTTTGTGTGCTTCTCCTGTGGGGCTCTCTGCCTTACTGCTCTTTTCGGAGGAAGCTCCTGGCTATCATCTTCTGAGCAAGCTGAAAAAGCAAACCTTCCTCAACCTTCCTCAACACTCACACTAGGAGCTCCCAACTAAACAACACCTCTATTTGGAACCCGGCTTTAAAAGAACAAGGTGATGAAGGCATACAAAAAGCAGCTAAACCTGTGACTGCCTTATAGCAAGCTGCAGACCCTGCTCTGGCTGGTGGCTGGGCTAAGGTTCGCCAGCTCGGGCCAGCCTGCTGCTAAAGATGTAAGCTGTGGGAGCGGGACTGCAACATCCTTGGTACAATGTTCCCTGTCTGCATGGCTTAGTGGAGCTTGTCACACATGTAATCCAGCTTTCCGCACCTGCCCTGCCTGTTTAGCAGTCACTTGTTATCAGTGCAAATGCAGAGAAACATAACGAAGAGCAGAGGCTAATTTAGTTGCTGTGCTTCTCTTCTACCAGATAATGTTAATTTGTGGTCTTCAACCTGACCCTCAGAGATGCTCAGCCTCTCTTTGCACGGTTAAAAGGGAGGTAGCAAATCTGTGGAAACAATTCAATAGCTAATCACTCGTGCACGCAGCAAACAGGACACATTGATCATCGGTTCTTCCAGCCAGTCACATAACCTGTCCTGATTCCCCCAACCTTGCTTTCCAGGTGTAGGTGGCTCAGCAGCAGATAGGATTAATCCACACCCGTACTCACATGCACTCTCACTCCATGTTAGAGAATCTGATTACACAGATTGCTTGTCACTTATCTCCACCTGCCATGACTAATACTCCAGTCTGACCTCCTCTTTCCCATTTTCATATCTCACTGCAGATTCAATACATGCACAGACAGATGCACATGCACTTGCTCTTTTTTTGATTGCAAGCAGCTCGCTAAGAGCTTCTGCATTTCCATTTTCAATCAAACAGAAAGTGCTGCTGTTTTCTTCAGACTCCCCATGAGGTAATTTCTGTCTTTTTGCTGCTCTCACTGCGTTTTTAAATGCATGGGTTTCATAGGTTGCTGCTGCATTCATATAAAACACAGGCATCTCCGTACAGACACGCATAATGAACACGCGATATGATAAAGCCCTGCAGCACATATAAAGACAAAGGCACACGCTTCATGCATTGAGCAAGTGCTACCACACACATTCCCTTTCCCTCCAACCCCTGCGGGAAAACATTGCCTGCAGAGTGCTTTCCTCTAAACAAAAACACCTTTGTGGCACAGGGCCAGATTCTGGCGAGCCCCATTCCCACTCACCCCCTTACCTTTCCTTGGGCTGCTAATCCGGGGGCCCCGGACCTGTTCGCTTTCCCTCCTGCACGCAAACTGCCAGTCCCTCCTGCTTCACATTCACAGCACACTGGCAGGATTCACCGTCATCCCATTCTGCTGGATCCTTATCGCCCTATTGGCCAAAGCCAGACAGTAAATTCAATTAGGCTCCTCCTTATAACTATATTATCACAGGAACAGGATGAATAATTTAGTGGAACAACAAGGATGTGCAGGCTCCGGTGTCACTGGCTTCATCCCCACTGGCAGGCTTTTCTCTTATCAAAGAGAGGCGGGTAAAGAAACCAGAATCTGTCGCTGCTGAAAAGGAGACCTCAGATTGTATTCTCACTTGTATTCCCCTTTCTGTTTCTCTTGTCCTCACCCCCCAAAAGCCATGGCATTCCCTTTTCATTGCTGTGTAACCGTCCTACAGAGCAGTATTTCTCTGGTGCATGGCCATTACTATCTCAGAGGGTACAGAGATCTCTGTCCAGGCAAAGTGATAGCACATGCAGTGCATCAAATGCTTTGAATTTTTCCTTTAATGCAAGACATGTGAAAAGAATAAAACTGTTCTGCACAAGGGAGTGACAAGATGAGCAGATCACAAGGAAATGGGAGAGTCTGCCTTGTACCATGATATTCTCTGTTCAGCAACTGCTCTGTCATCCCAGACACCAAGGGATGCAAGTCCCTGAAAGGCTCGTATATGCATCACCCAGGGACTGTGATTTCACACACCAGCTGTGGGAGTCTGCATCCCCACACCAAAAAAAACCCTCCACGCTGAAGAAGTGGCAGTCTTCCTCCAGACCAAATGACTAAACTGTTCTGCTTTTTTTTTTTTTTTTTAATTAATTTATTATTTTTTTTTCTTTTTCCAGACCAGAAATTTGTAAATTTGTAGCGAGAACTTACAGCACATCTGTTTCCCAAGAAGTAGTTTTCCCCCAAATGAACATTGTCCTTCTTCACCAGATGAAGCTTCATTTGAAGAGTTACAGAGCACTGCAGCTACTCCTTATGTGGACACCACTATCCTTGTTGAACCTCAGAGTCCCTGGTGTACTTGAAGGGTTTCTTGTGGGTCCAATGCCTGAAGCGGAGGAGCTCAGTGGGACATCACTAATGCTCAGGTCAGCAAGCAAGACTTTTTAATAACCCTTCACAGCAATATTCAAAGCTATTGCTGATATATGTCCACACGTGCTGCACTTAGAATCAGTCATGTCATTCCATCGTGACTTAAGCAGGCAGAAAGAATAAACCAGTTTTCTTCCCATTACAGGAACCCACCCCCTTGGAGAGCAAGAGAACATGAGGTTGAATGTTCAGCTCCCGTGAAATCAAGCTTGAGTACCAGCACAGCTACAAAGGCAGGCCAAAAAGGGCCAAAAAAGGACAAATTTACCTTCCTGCTTCTGAAGATGCTTTACTTTCGAAGAATGGCAGCTGCTCTTTTCTCCCCCCTCTTTCCCTTGCAGCCTTCCAAACTTTTAAGAGCTTTTGTTCTAAATGAAATCTTGAATTATGCACTTGCTGCTAGCTTCAGAGCAATTAAATTAAGCCACGTGGCAAGCTGCCCAATGTCACTACCAAAACTCAGGGTGTTTCAGCATCATTTATTGAACAGTTTTTACATGATGCTTACTTAAATCACAAAAAGAGAACAAATTAGGCTGTTGCCAGGGCAACCAGAGAATCTGCTCAAAATTCAGGAGAAGCTCGGGAGGGGGAAAGCTCTTCAATGGAAAGCTCTGCATCACGAATATGGCCCTTGGTTATCAAATCCCTTTCAAGTTAATTCCTAGCATCAAAGCCTCCCTGACTAAAGGTTTAACAATCAGGAGCCAAACTTTGGCTAAAGAGGGCACAGGCCAGCTCTGCCAGCACTACTCTGAACTTAGTTCTGGTGAGAGGTGCCCAGCTGAGAGCCCCATAGAGCAGCCACTGCAGCAGTAGTGCACAACCAGAGAGGGTGGGAGAAACAACATGAGGCTTCTTTGTGGACAAGCATTGAATAAAAAAAAAAGCAGATCACAACATTCACAGAGAAGGTGGGGAGGGAGACAAGGACTCACAGTCCCAGTTGCTGCCTGTGGAAAACATCTGAAAGCTGGGGTAAGCTGAGTGAAGTCTTCCACCAATTCCATGAAGTGAGTTAGAGCAAACTTGAGGACAAAATGGCAAGACAAAAAGCAGGATGAATGGTGTCAGAAAAAGCTGACAAGTTCAGCAAATGGAAGGTGGGATACTAAAGATTTTTACAGGAATTAAATCCTTAGTAAGGCTGTTGAATATTTTTGAATATTTCCCATCAAAGCTGGTTCTCTGGGTAATTTCTTTTCAGCTGAACATTTATTATTATTATTATTATTGTTATTATTATTATTATTATTTATTTATTTATTTATTTATTTATTTATTTTTATTGCAAGCACTCTAAGAAAATCATTAGTTTAGGAGAAATTTTGAAGTGAAGTCTTTTGTGTCTCAATTGCAATAGCTGAAGTGTTTTTGGATGAAAACAGAGAACCTCTTCTTTTTATGAAAACTTTCAGAAAGTTTTGGAGTTTACCTGGAAGATCTTTACTTCCTTGTCATTATTTCTGATCAATTTCTTGCCATTGGAAGTTTCCATGTGTTCATTTGAAATGATGCTTCACTGGGCACAAGCCCCTTTTGTAGGACAGAGACAAAAAAGGGGGCATACTCAAAGTTAAAGAAAATGAAACACACGTAGATGGAGTCAGCTTCTGTGAAAAGCTTTTCTCTCCGGGCTGGATGAAAAACATGTTCATAGATAAAAAAAGGAGCAACTTAGAAATTTAGGGAGATATATATGATTGTATTGTGAGTGTTGTACTACAAATGTGGGATACTTGCCAAGGCAAAAGCACACATACTGCAGGGATCCAAACATTCAAGAATTTATTAAAAAATCCCTAGTCACAAGTATTAATTATCAAGATATAAGTCTTACCTTATCTGATGTCCTGTTTACTCTTTGAGTCCCAAGACTGACTGACAGTCTGCCTAATTCTGCATGGCAATGTTTCAGCACCTTGTGTTGGAGAAGTTGATCTTTTGATGGAGTTGTCTTGCTACTGTTTGGGTGCCACCTTTATAGATTGCTAGTGTAACCTGTGATTGGTTTGACCTGAATATAAAACAGGAGCTGAATTGTCTCTCTACTTGCAGATGAGTCTGGATATTTATTTTTTTCTTTCTTTTCCCCCAGCTAATAGTCATTAGCTAATGACATTGTAGCAGCAGGACTGGATCAGACTGCACACACGCCATGGAGGCTTGTTTTGAACCCACAACATGAGGCAGAGATCAGAGGTTGGAGTGAGTATTTTTTCATGCTGAATATATTGTGAGAGCCTCTTTAGCAACTGTCAGCTTGGCAAACATGCTCTTGGGATGGTGTAACAGCAGCAGAGGCATTCATATGTTGGGTTTCACAGAAATAAATCTGAGAAATAACAGGATAGCAATGGGCTCCTTCGCAGAGTCTGGGATGCTGTTTTCTGAAGTGGGATGTCTTTGGGACAAGCTGCATTTTACCTACTCAGGTTGAGGCATTCTGCTGGGGATTCAGTGCTACTGCTTACATGTATGGTGGTCTCCATAAGAAGCATATTGTCATACTATTGAAAATATGTTTCAGTGTCCCACACATGCTCCTAACTAGAAGAATTTTTCATTCTTCAGCAATTGTGACTTGTGATTACAGTGAACTTTTTGAAACTTTCCAACTATCCCTTCTTAATCTAGAAAGAAAACAATAACTACTTTACTTACATTAGCAACATATTTCTATAGCAAGTTCATTGGTTGCAATTTCTTGCCATCTCAAGCATCATAGCAATGTTATAAATGGCTCAGGATTCAAATTAGGATTAAATAAAAAAATAGGATTTATTGAAAGAATATAAAGGAATAGAGGTAAGCAAACAGCGCTGGGTGCACCGGGAGTCTCCGCTCCACCAGGATGCAGACCAGTTACATCAAGCAGCTGATTTTTATGCTCCTAGACTAATACATATTCATTACTACTTCTAAAAAAAATAGATTATTAAAATTAGCTTCCGGGGTGCAGTCCCTCCTACTGGAGCATGCGCAGTCTCCTCTGGGGTCTCTTCTGGGGGTCTCTAGGGGTCTTTCATGCTGAAGGCTCGTAGTCTTCCTCTCCACCTTTGTACTTACTGGGCACCATACCAAGTTTACGGAACATCTTCTTCAAGTCTTGTCTCCCAGCCGCCCTTCAGCTTCTTTCTCCTTCCTCTTTATCTCTCGGCCCCCCCTAACCAGATACCAAAGATCCACATAGTATCCCATAACAGTCACTAGTTGTTATCAGTTGTTCTGAAACTCCCAGACACACGAGTAATTAAAACATTCTTCCCCAGCCATTCACAGACACATCTATAGCAGTGTTAGAAATAGAAGTCCGGAATAACAAAAGCCAACAGGTTCATAAATTTAAGAAGTGATAAATTGACTAGAATGAGGGGGAGACTGGGACACACTGCATCTGTGGTTCAAGAATTAAATTGCCAGTGCAGGGCCCAGAGGCAGACAGGATTCAAACAGAATTGTTCTTTATGGACACGAATTGTTAAAACATTCCTCACAGCAATATGGTGTCTTAGAAAGATGTACTTTATCCAACTATGTTTTTTTCTGATGCAAGAAAACACAAATATAATTTTACTTTATTTTATTTATATATTTATTTTTTTTGACAGAGTCTCTTTAGTACTAATCAACTTTGAAAATACAAGTATACTGCTGCTTCCCCAGATCACCTGCCATACTTTGCAAAACACTGTTCCTAGGCTGTGGAAGTCTCTGATGTGAGAAGAACATTCTTGTTTATTCCTGGGACAATTTTCTACCTCCCTACGGTTAGAAGAGAGACATACCCTAATCCCCTGTTGACACAGACAATATCTGAAACATTATGACATTCATTTAGGATAAAGGAAACAGAGGGCCCAAATGTGAACAAGGCAAACCAGAGACTCATCTCTGGGTCCTTCTCAGGGCAGGAACTTCCTATATCAAGAGCTTACCAGTTCTTCAGAAGGGAGACAACCATTGTACTTCCTGCACAAATGATTCCATTAAGTAGAGGCTCCAGTAACACTGGGTCAAAGTCCAACAGGACCAACAACCAAGACAACCATTAGAAAATGAAATTCATGTCAGTAGATTGCAACTCACAAAACACAGCTTTGACTTATTTCTCTTACATTCCTGTTTGCTTTAAGATTTTCATCCAAACTACAAATCCTATACTGGACATATGGAGCTGGAACTGGCAATATGTGTTTTTGTTTCTTTGCTTTCTTGAATTGGAAAAAACTACTTAATCTTGCAGAGTTTATGGGGCTTTTGACAACCAGGGAGAACATCTGGTACAAAATCTGAGGCTGAACATCACATTCGGAAGGGAGGGCTGACCTGAATTCTTCTGTAGCTTCTTTAAGCCAAGGGATACTGTTGCAAGGTGCAGCTAAGCCATCACTTGTGCACTGACCAGATCTTGTTCTTACCTCACTTATTCCCATTCAAGAAGAATAGATCTCACAATGCCAAAGGATTCATAATAGGGCAAAACTCATGTAAAGTTATAGCAGGATCATCATCCTCACCTTTAGCAGAGAATTATCTCAAAAGGACCATCACAGAGGACCAGGGCTATAGCAATGGAGTAGCTCAGGAGAACCAAAAGCTGATTTGGCCAACTGGTTTGCTACAGAGAGTGTTTCTTCAGGTGTCTCCATGCTCTCGCATCTTCCTCCTCCTCCCTTCCCTGGTTGCCAAGCAACCATGAAAAGGACTGGAGAGCTTGATGGAAGAAACCACCCCCGGGGCACTGTGTGGGATGTCTTTCCTGGAAAATCCTCAAGGACAAAGCAGCCTTAGCCTCAGAGACAATGTCTCACCATGAAATGATGCTTTGCATGAAGATTGGTCATGGGGCAAGTGGATATGTATCCATAATAACCAGAATAAATTCTTTTATCAACTCTAAGCTTGCTTCTGAGCTTCCTTGGGGCTCAGCTGTTCTCTGTCAATCCAGCAGATCAATAACTTAGGAGC
The DNA here is from genome assembly GCF_965140915.1 of Aythya marila. Lineage (NCBI taxonomy): Eukaryota > Metazoa > Chordata > Aves > Anseriformes > Anatidae > Aythya > Aythya marila. Next base: position 151,038,131 of record NC_139042.1, read on the forward strand.
TGAAGCATAAAAATCATGAGCCTGTAGGGCAGGAGACCTCACAATACCAGATACCCCAAATCAGTGTTGTGGTGTCTCTGAGAATCACTGTTGTAGCTGGTCATGGACATATGTTTAAACACTGACTTAACAGTGTACCCCATACGACAAATACAAAAAGCATGTAAAAAAAAAAAAATCCAGAAATCTGTTGGCTAATAAAAACTTGGGCACCAGTGGATAAGGTGTAACATCAGCACTAGAAAGTGAAATGGAAAGCCCTGTACTGACTCCATCAAGTCCCTTGGCCAACTTGTCTGGGGGAGGCTGTCTCATTCTCCCAGGTCTACCCATCTTCCCATTCTCAGCGTTTACACTGATGGATAACAATGTCAGTATAAACCCTCTGAACAAAAGAAATTAGGATCTGCTATTCGGAACTGCAGAGTACCAACACACCAAAATGGCATTATTAGTATTCCAAAATTGAATTTAGTTTACAAAATGGTGGCATCAACTAAACACAGGTACAAAGTCAGGTAAAAAATGTCTGGAAAGTTAAACACACCTCTGATTTTGTTTTCAAAACCAGCTTGATTTTCAAAGTCTCACCCTGTGCAGGACTGAATGTAACAAGAAAGAGAAGAAAAGGAAAGAAGGCAAACTTCCTGTTTCAGAAACTTTAAAAATACTTTTTTTTTTTTTTTTCTCTGTGATTAAGCTGGATTATTGATACTTTTCAGTATTTCAGGCATATTTTTGAGACCTATTGCTGCACAACAAAATCTAGTTTTTATCTACTTCCATACATCATGCCAGAAAAACAATTTTTTTCTAAGCAATAGTTTCCATTTTTATTACCTAGTGTTGTGTCTAAAATGATAATGGCTGTACCCTGAGGCCATTCAACCCAATAGCAATCACTGCAGACTCTGAAGCTGCATAGTTTTGAACCGCATCTTAACCGTTTATCACAAATGTCTTGGGAATTAAGGAACAGTTTTTGCAGTTTCCCTAAATATTCTTCTTCCCTCCCTGTCCTTCTGAGTAGTCAATTGCTATTTATGTATAGCCCACACAAAATGAATTATTACTAATCAAAATCACCCAGTCAGAACTGGACCTGGATGTTATCCCTCACTGAAAGGAGAAATGCTTTTGATTTCCCCATACATCTGCCCAGCTAAGTGAACTTTTGTTTTGCTAGCAAGGAGATCATGACTTCAAAGCTTCTACTCCAATTCCTGCTGCTTTTATTTGAGTTTTGCTTAAATAACTGCCTCAAGCCTTCAAGTTTGCAGCTTACATTAGCCAGAGGAAACTGATTTTTCCTTGGGTCCTCCAGCAGTGCAATACAGGTAGCTGATTTTTTTTTTCTGGTATTTTTTTTTTTTTCTGGCACATCCAAGGTTCTGCTGTCCCCTAAGGTAACAGTTTGGCTTGCTGCCTTTTCTATTGAGGTTTGAAGCACAAAGCAATACTCCATTACAAAAATCTCAATACTACCTTTACACTTATTTGAATAGAAAATTGAGGTTTAGAGTGATGAAACAAAGGAGATTAAGATGTAGGAATATATATATATATATATTTTTTTTTTTTTGCTGAGTTGTCTCTTTCCTCCTTTTAAACACCTCTTATATTTAGCACCTGAGGGTAGAAAACAAAACAAATGCTCTGATTAACTGCTCTTTTTTTTTTTTGTTGTTTGTTTGTTTTGTTTTGTTTTGTTTTGTTTTAATATTAAGGTGTACCTGCTATTAAGGGTAGAATATTGGAATTATGAATTCTGGCAACTAAACCTTACTATTTTTTTAAATGGTCTATCCCTCTACCAGTTATAGTATTTAGAATAAGGAAACAACATGTGAAAGGCTTTCCTTGGAAGAATTAGATAGGTTGGATGGAGGGGCACATTTTTCTGCATAAATCAAAGATCTCGGCTAGGTACTCTTGTGCAGCAACTGCTGCTTGAAGCATCAGCTACAGCAGCTAGAGAGGCATGTTTGCAATTACCATAAAATGCAGGACAGAGCAGGGGACAGGGTGAGTTGGGAGGAATGGGGAAAAGGTAGAAAGGGGAGAAAGGACAGGGAGAACCAGTAGAATCGAGGGCAATGCAGAAGGACCCTGGTGTAGCCATTCAGGCTCCTTTAGGGGTGAAGAAAGGTGAGGAAATAAATTCTCTCAAGAGTACACATATCCTAGGGGAGCTTTTCAAACAGCACTCTGCAATGGGCAAATAACCACTGTACTCCAGCATAACTCACTTCCCGGGGGCATAGGAATCTAATGAGAAATTACTTGCAAGGTTGTAAAATGAAACCACAGACAACATGAGCAGAAAAGTCATGTTTTAATTTAGAACTACTCATTGACTGATAAGAGGGCCAAAATACAAACATGTTCCCTAATGTTGTTGGCTAAATGCCTTTCTCAAAGCATGTTAAAGGGAAAGGAGACAGCTGCAGCAGGCTGGAGTAAAATTGAGAAAAAACAGGGCATCTGCTCCAGCTCCAGACAGAATTGTAAGGACCAAATGGCACACGAGGACAGCAGTGGTATTGACCATCTTTCTCATCATTGGTACCTCCCATATTTCTTCCAGTGCATCATAAATAATATGACTTCAGGAAAACTTTTAAAATAGCCTGTTCTTCAGAGATGACATACTTGGATCAAAGAAGTCAGAGTTATTCTACAGCAGCTTTAGAAGCTGTGGTACACATTAAGGGTGTTTACAGCCTTAACGATAACAAATGTGATATAGTATGCCTATAAAGCATGTAAGTGATAGGCAATGACACCCCATCAGTTTCCACTGGTTTTCTCTGGTACTGTCCTGCAAATGTACTTAAACAAAAACATGTGGTTATATTGTCTCATGAACAGCCAGGAAAATGCTTTCATATCTATAGCTCAGACATTTCACTGATCTCTGCAATGGGGTCTTCTTTACTCCCTGTATTTTTCTACTTCTGCTACCAAAATGACTACCTGCCTGAACAAAACAATCTTTTAGCCAAGATTGATGTCTTTCCCATTTTCATGGGTTTAAAATTTATATATATCTTGTGTAGTTCTCGCTCCAGTTCCCAATGTTTTTGAAATGAACATATTTGGATAGCTTCAGGTTTTCTAAACCTTCAAAATTCAGTACATTTCTCTAGATAGCTTAATCAAATGTTCTGTTCCACATAAGCTTCTTTTCCCTTCTCTGGTTCATCAGGTACCTCTTCAGCTCAGCTCCTGAGCAGGCACTGAAAGACCCCCACAGAGGAGGAAAGACAACAGAACCCCAAATGCCATAGTGTCTGCCCTTTCCTTGTGAGCACAATCATGCAAACTCTGCCTCTTCACAGCTGGACTTAGAGCAAAAGTTCAAAACCACCTTACAATACATCCCCAGTGCCACTACATGCTAAGCAATATACACTAAACACTCAGAAAGGTTTATATTTTCTGAAAAGAGCTGCAACAATTTACTTGTGCTGAGGCTTCTTCTCCATACATATTTATGGGGTCTGTTTACTCAAATAAAGCAAAGTGTGAAATTCAACAGACACAGAACCTCACAGAGAAGTCTTCTGTCTGCTTTAATTAAAGAGGGAAGGAAAACACTCAAAGAGTCTTTACCGCAGTGAAAGTTAAAAAAAATAAATCAAGAGAAACCACTGTGGGCGGATGAAGCTTCTACATTTTAATGACTTCTGACATTTCTTAAAGTCCTCCAGGCTTTCAAACCATTAGGATACAAGAAAGTTCGCTGTGGTCACTAGATAGGCAGATACTGCCCTGAAAGCAGATACTGCCAGCTGTTGAAAAGAACAAAACAAAACAAAACACCTTCTGCTTCAGGGAAGGGGAGGAAAACAACACGCTTTTTTAGGAGTTTATAGAAGTGTACAATATCCAGGATGCTAAGTATGGGCAGATCAGACTTCACCCTCAATTAAAGCTTTTTGTCTTCAAGCAAGAAAAACACAGATATTGGGAACATCAGTTAGGAAATAAACAAACAAACAAAAATCTACCTGTGCAAATGAGAGATGAATATGCAAGTAGAACCACCATGCTTTCCCATGTCCCTCTCTGTTTTGCTTGGGTTGAGGGTTGATTCACTTACAGTATTGAAAGGCCCTTTTTAATGAGTTGTGTGAAACCTGGCAGACACATAGCCTCTTTGAACAACAAAGAGTTTCCTGCATTAATGAAGGAGAAAAGAAACTCAAGAATTAATTTATTACAACACATTAATTACTGCATGAAATAAAAGTTCAAATAATCAACAGGAACCACAGGGGTGAGGTAAAGGTGTGAGGAGATAAAATACATGCATTCAACTTGGGTGATGTGCAAAAACGGGCTTTGTTACTAACAAACAACAATATCAAAAATGCAGCTGGGGTTTGTGATTGTTGAATAATGGGGTTATATTGAGGGACCTTCTGAAGTTTATCTACTTGATAAACAACTACTCCAACCTTACTCAGAAAGAGCAAGAAGCAAGATCAAAAATAGAGATCAACCATAGCTAACAAGGGGGGGGGGGGGGGGGATAGGTATGCAGGATTGCACAACTTATTTTAAGACAGATACGTTACATATTGAAAGAGCAGCTATGGACCTGGAGAAAAGTTTTGCTACAAGAGGGGAGAAACACACTCACACAAAAACTATGCAACATTTTTTCCCCTGAAATATGGCTTTAATACTCTATGTTGTAAAAATTTGTGCCCATGGGATGGGGGTGGAGGGGCATTAAAACTTACAGAAATGACATGACTGAGGGAAGAAGTATGCTTATCTTTATTGATAGAATGGGAAAAAAAAAGTTACTACAGGATGAAATGTGAATACAAACATTTGCATGCACATGCATGCAAGAACAGAGTTCTTGTTTTGCAGAACATATTGGAATACCTCCTATAGGCAAAGCAGCTGGAAATGCCATCCTGCATACCAGTGTCCCAGTGCTCTTCCCTCTGATATATCTAATTAAGTCACAACATCTCCACTCAAAGACGGGATACCAACAATCTTATTCAGAGCCTAGCATTTTCAGGCTTGCATCTTCTGCCCACATCTGGGACTGGAACACAGTATTATTGCACAGTAGGCACTGTCCATATGATGTATTATATACAAGGGCACTAACCAGACTTGCTAGCTGTGCTGATGCCCTGATCTTGCTGATGACCAGGAAGAAGAGACTCAGTGCTACCAGGTCTTGATTTAAAGCTTGACTGGAAAACAGCCACAATGCTGAAGATGAAGAATAAAATGAAAGACCATAAACTTGCTGGATTAGCCTGAAGAATTTCAAGGAGCCAAATGCTGGGATAACGACCACCTTTTCTACTTGCCTGTAAAAAGAATTTCACAGGAATTGAAAGTTGAATATCTGTCTTACTTGTTGTTCTAGATTTCCTTTAAAGAAATAAAGTTTTACAATCAGTAAGAGATGTGGGTGATAAAGATTCTTCCTTTATAGCTGTGAACCCACAGAAAATAACCTTGAGCTACAGGTGGAGGCTCAGGTTTCCTGCAGTGCTGCTAACACTTCCCTCATGTGCGAGCAGCCGATGTTAGAAAGAGTCATTTTGTGACAAGTATTTGTTTCTGGATGTCCCACAAGGCCATATGGAGTGCAAATCAATTGCTCTAGGAAAAAAAGTATGATATGATGCTGTTAAACTGCAAAAGGAAATGGATCAACTAAACCCAAGACTGAGACACTCAGGATAGAAGCAACGGTCTCTAAGAGCGAGTTTGTTCTGAGGGGGACCACATCTTTGGTCCTGCTGTTCAGCTAATGCAGAATACTTCAAAGATCACACACAAGGCATGATGTGTGGCAACCGCTTTAAAGGGATCCCAGCAGGGCTGGCTTGAGCACATTTGCTAGGATGGTGTTTGCTGGAATACGACTACTGCTCCCCCCTCTCAGATCCCACTACAAGCACCGCTGGCTGTTGTGAGCAGCATCATGCATTGCATGCTGCACTTGCCTGAGGCTGGAAATCCATCTTCCCTCTTCACCCTCCTCCCAGCCTGACGCTAGTTTTGATGGGATATTTTCTCCCTGCAATAGCCTGGCTCCCAGCTTCTCTCTTTTCCTAAATGGGGACTGTTTCCTCCTCCTAACTATTCATGCAGGAGAGCAGATGGCAGGGGGAGTGGATTTCTCACTCACTGGGAGTGTGCTAGCTTATACAGACACTAGGCTTTGACACACAAAGGGGGAATAATGCCAACTGCAGAAGAAAGCAAGATTTTCCAGAGCATGACTTCTAGCTTCACCTGTTCTCTGTTCTTCCATTCAGGCACAACATATTTCGGGAAATACTGTTCATTTCTCAGTGAGCATTTATGCCAGTTGCATCACATCGTGTTTTTTCCTTCTCCCATTTTAAATTTTTAATTAGGCCATAAAAACAATTCACAGCATATTGTTTATCAAAATGAATGTAGTCTTTTCATTCTTTTCATCGCAAGGAACAGCTGCAGTTCAGTACAATCCCAAACATTTGGGAGCAAAATTTTTGAGTCAGTAGTCCTCTGCAAATCTTCTACATTCAGACATTGTGATGAGAGAAGCGGGACACGAGCAGGATCTTTCTGACCAAGTGGAGGACATCTGTAAGTACACTTTTCACAGTGCACTGGGACACTCACCAACCAACCCTATGCCTGGTTCAGTGATGAGGGCACTTCTGGGACTATTCCCAATAGGCAGTGTGTACAAGCCATGCTGTTCTGGAGTCCAAGAGTATTTACTGTCACAGAAATAGGTCACTCCATGCCAGTTAGCCTCGGTGCCCAGGGACACTCCTGGGCATGTATAATTTATTGGACTGAATGTAACTGTGCTGCAAGTACTCACACAGGCATTTCAGCTTTGCTGGCACAAGTGGCATTTTATTAGTGCGCTGAAATATTGGCACTCAAATGTGGCTTCAATAATTTATTGTTAAAGTTTCTGTTGCAGACATCAGCATCACCAAAAAAAAGCACTAAAATTCAAATGAGGATACATGTACACTTATTAGCCCTTTCAATCTGACCAGCTCCAGCTGATAGTCTGCTGCTATGGACTTTATCAGCAAAGCCACTGTTGTAGCATCATTAACAAAGAACAGAAATGTTTTACATGAAGCCTTTCAATCAAAATTTTGCCTAGATGGTTCTCTAGCAATAACAAAGTGCAGTCACCTTTTGATTTATGATGACATTCAATGGGTATCCCAAGAACAGCACAGAGAAAGAAGTCATTGGTAAAGGCCACTGGGGTCTGTCCTATTTTAATTGAAGCAACAATGCTGTCTTTGACTGCTACACAAGTACTGCCAGACTTTCAGATTTTTTTGCTGTTTTTCAGAGAGCCTGAACTGAAATGACCTTGCAGAAAACTATATTCAACTGAAAACAGCTATTCAGAATGAATGGACAAGTCAACCAAGTTCAGATTTTAATCTGTGGCTTCAAAAGCTTCTTTCTCAAGCTATAAATTAAGGTAACTGAGTCGTAAATCAGTGGAGTTGCAGTAGGGGAAAGCTGGTGAGAGCAGAGAAATCAGACCTGTCTGATGTTTAGCAGACTAAAGCAAAAGCTCTATTTCAATTTTATGTGAGGAGAATAGCATCAAAAGCCAATGGGCTTCTAAGCAGCAATCCACCAGTTTATCAAGAGTCTCACAGAGAAAAAGCCAGTGAAGAGAAATGAGGAAAAAAAAAAAAAAGAAAACACAAAAAACCCACATGACAGAGTAATTTAAGGTGCTGTCTTCAGGCATCAGAACCCATATAATTAAATCTTCTACTAATGCAAATGCAACTTTGCTTCTATTTGTCATCAGTGATGCTAGAATATTAAGGTAACACAGACAAAGGAAACCTAAGAAATATGTTTTCTTTACCTGTCTTACAGATAAAATGTAGAATAGTCTGAGAAGAAAAAGGAAGAATTACAACATTCCCCAGTTCCATTATAAGTAAAATGCAGTACACACAGCTCCTTTCTGGAATGGCTTCATCATCATCACAAAAATCAGGATATGGTGGCCATTATGCTCCCAATAATCCCTACCATGAGACTGGGTGTCTCTGATGCCTGAGAGGTGACTTTTTGCCATGAGGCCAGTCAGCAACTCTCCTTTGCACACTGCAGTATAAGCTGTGCGTTCAAAGAAGGAAGCTGTAGGAAAAGCAAACCAAGTAATCTTTCAAGATTCAACAGGGAAGCACAAACTCAGCTCAGTCAGGTTTAGTCTCTGAAGTCATACAATGATTAATCAATTTATCAGGGGTTCAATAGCCTGAGACCAAAGTTATGTGATGGATTTTTAACCACTTTGGACTTGTGCCCATCTAGCCCTCTAAGATGAGGTTGAGACTTGGCCAAACACTTCTGAGTGCAGCAGTGTTTTGTTGGGTTGTGAATTTAGCCATTGGATCATGAAATATTTTTTATGTGTGTGTGTGGTGCTATTGTTTACATAAAACAAGGAAACATATAAAGCTATTTACTGCAATGAAGGCTTTCTAGAATATCAACAGCCTTTGGAATCAACAGGGAAGCTCCTCTGAGCAGTTTTAGTAGTGTTCACAGAGCAGGGCCTTGGGACACCATTCTGACTCACTTACCCCAGGGTTATTCCAAGTATTCCAGACCAGTCACATTAGTAACCAAAGCAGTGCTCTCCAGTCCTATTAGCATTTGTAATTTGTAATACTAGTAAGCTTTTCTTAGCTGCGTATGTCCTTCGTATGCAGTGCGTAGCTGCGTTTTCTCTTACAGTGCTCTCTGGGACAGCACATTCAAGTCCAACCCATTGTGTTACACACATCTGGACATGAGATGAACTGCTAATGAATTTTTCTGACAGAAAACTTGTTGACTTCTAGTTTTCCCTGTACAAAAATGACAGGTTCTTTCTCTTTGCATGAATGATGTTAAGTGAGTATGCAACATTTGAGTCTGATCTTTTTTTTCCATAGCAGGGAAAAAATCTTTTCAGGAAGCCTGCTCTCAGGTTAGCTGCCAGCACCCTAAGTGGCATATTTTGCTTGTTAGAGATTGTCTGTAAGAGAAACAATTTTCTGGGCAACTCCATCCCACCCTCTTGCTGTACTTTATAACTTGGTTCTCCTTCTTCCCCAGTACCAACTGTTGCTGAGTCACTGGATTTTTTTTTCCCTTCTTCCAATTTGCTGTAATTGATTTATGCTGAAGTTCTATTGATCTGTTGAGGATGTGTGCATGGGGGAATTTCTTGACAGGTCTGAGGCCGCAGGTCTATGCCTATTAGTGAGTGAGTGCAGGGAAGTCTGATAGGCAGAGGCGTTGGGCCAAATCTCAATTATTTTTTACTGAATACCATTTCTGCATTCATCCTCACCACCACTCATACATAGCCTAGTGGAAACATTTCATAGCCTAGTGGAAACATTTCAATGGCCACCTGAAATCATGATAGTTCCTGTCTTTCCCAAGCCCTCAGACAGACAGGAAGGGAAAGAAAAGAAAAAAAATAAAATAAAAAGCAGAATCAAGTAGAACAACAGTCAGACTAAGCCTGTTATCTGCAGTGGTACAGATGTTTAATCCACTGAATTAATGAATCTAGTTCTTGCAGCCCAAGCTGCTGCTTAATCTCCTTTATATATATGTATTTCAAGTACTGTAGTTCTTTTCCTTGGGCATTAAACTGCTGTTCCACCCACTGCTCACCCTGAACAGAGCACTTTCCTTTCCTTAGGCATTATGCACCCCCCTCTTAAGGCAGTAGAGCCTGCTGGAAGCTGCACAGCCCTAAGCACAGCCACACCAGTTCTCAGCCACTGCTCCCTCAAATGTTAATCATTTAAAGGTTACCAAATGTTTATCCTCGGCCATGACGATGTTCAGTGATGTTTTATAAGGTCTCGTTACTGGTTAACAAAACAAATAGATTGTTTGTCCCGAACCAACACACATCGTCCATCTGAACAGCCTCCTGCCTGATTTCAAACTCTCCAAGGTTTCCCCAGCCAAGCTTCCAGGCATTATTCATAAAGGTGCCAGCACTTTACTGTACTCCTCGGACCTTTGGATTAGCTTTGTAGCATGGATGCAGCCAAAGCTGGGCTGAGCAGAATGCACAAAATGCCTGCTTCTCTTTGTATCACACAAAGCTCTCCCATTAACAGTTCCTGCAATGCAATGTCATTTTGACATTCAGCACAAGAATCGTTTGTGGAAACAGATTAGTCCTTGTATTTGGAGTGCTTCCAGCCAGCAATAAGAGGGATTTGATAAAATTGGAGGTCTGCTGTGGTTCAAAAAGCAGCTTCGACATACATGTACACCTAAGTGTCTGCAAGGTATTCTTTCTCTGCCTATACAAGCTACATTGCACAATGTTAGAAAAGGGAAAAAATGTGAGTGTAATAAGGCAGTTGTAAATGGGGTATGCAAATACAGCGGACACTTACATGTTTGTTTTGAAAATTTGTGTGTGTAGAAATAATGAGGCCCAGCAGAGTTGATATAAAAGACACATACTAAGCCTGCATGACTAGTTTCTGGAGATGGTCCCATTGTAGTGCAACATTGATGCTGATCGGCATACATTGCACTGGATTATTCCCTTCCCCCACCTCTGAGATTTGTTCTATCACCCAATAAATTTGATCTTCATTATTATGACTTAGAGGCCAAAGGCTTTGTACTGCTCTGGCAGCACAAGGTCTCAGGAATTGTCTGGACTTGTCTCAAGTGTGAGCTGATTTAGTTTGTTCAAGCAATATTTAAACTGTTGCTTAAAGTTGTTTTATTTTCACCTTAATTTAGAGGGGTATCAAGTAGTTATTCAATGTGGACTGCAATGTCCCGTACAGAAGAACAGCATGTGGTGTGGATGAACAGACACAGGACACTGCCAGAGGCCCCAGACTGTAGACACAAGTTGTGATGATCAGTGAATTGCAGCTCCAGCTATGCAAGATTTTATTTTTCAGTTAAGAGCAGTTTTAGAGATAACAACAGAAAAAATGAGCAACTGAGAACCAATAAAAGGAGAGCATGCAAGTAGGTGGATTAAGTGGAAAAAAACAAACAAACAAACAAACAAAAAAAAACAACAAACAAGGAGTCTAAGGCTAAGGAAGAAGTGGCTGTATGCTTACCAGCAAAAGAGGAGAAAAAAATTTCCACAGATGTTATCTAAAACAGCATAGCCCCCTTGAGAAAGGCCTCAGGACACTGACAGATCATCAGGCCCTTCCCCTCACACATGCATGATTTTTTCATAGAACAATTTTAGCTGTGTTAATGAGGCTTTTCTATATTAGCTTGGATTATGAGCGTATAGCATTGTAGCAAGGTTAACAGCTAGGACTGATTGACTGTTAAAACAATAAATCATCGCCATTCTTGCCTGAAGCTCATCATACACTTTTTCTAGCAGAAAGCAGACAGATACTGAAGATGGCTGTATGGTTTCTTCCCATGATACTGGAGCTGCAGCATGCTGACCAGCTTGGACTCTCAAAGATACAAGGAACAGATGCCCAACTTGATCTTCTTTTTCTTTCCTAGGATCTTCCACAGCTGACTCAGACATACACCACAGGATCTGGCAGTTTTACTACCTTATTCAGAGAAAGGAGCTTTGTTCTTATTTGTAAATAATTTAGACATTTTCATGAATGTCAGATAATCTTAAGTTAATTGATACTCTAGTTCTGGGGCTCCTATGAACTTTTAAATCACATTGCAGGTCAAATTGAAGGATGTTAACCCTTTCCCCTGGAATTATCTAACAACCTTTCCTGATCAGACATTGTTAGCTATACCAAGCAAATGGTGATTCTGGAGAAGTAATGGTAGAAACAACATTGTTAAATACTTGGCCTGGAACTTAAAAAGAACCACTACCAACAAAATCTTTCTACTTGTTCCTGGTAGCAGTTGTAACTTTGATCCTAAATTGTTCCTGAATTTTCAAATGGTATATGACAAACTATTATGAACCTGGAGTTTATTCTTGAGTAACAGAAAATTAGGGGGATGTCTATATAGAAATAACAGTGCTGCATTAAGACTAAACTAAACTCTCAGAATAGTTTCAATGTACAAAGTTTCAATCCTATGATTAGGAAGATTTGGAATATCATCCCTTCCATTTTCCTTCATCAGAATGAAAGATGTCATTTCTGATCAAAGTAATTCAGCATCTCCGATTTGAAGACTTTCAGGAAGTGTTTTTCCTTTGTTATGTTTCTGTCTCTATTGAACAGACGAGAAGCCAACTTTAAATCATTTAAGCTTTCCAGGGATGAAAGCTCTATTTCTGGACTAACTCTATTGAATACACCACATGTAACTCAGTCTTTGTGCCAGGAAAGAGCTTTGAAACCACCTCTCAGACACACAGAATGACACGAGCCCAATTCTGCTCTTTGGTCATGGAGTTAAACACTACATGGGGCTGACACCAAACTGAGAGAATTTACATCAGAAATGACAGATGGCAAGATGGTTGCTACCACTATCAACTCCATTCTGCCACCAGCTTTCACGTCTGAACCTGCCTAACACCAGGACAGCTCCAGTTTATAGCTGTTAGAACTGAAAGGATGCATTTTTCATGTCAGCGGAGCAGAACAGTTGGTAATTTTTCCAGAGCAGAGATTACAGCCTGAAGCCTGCTGCCTCCAGTTCTGACATGCCGTTCAGAGAGTCTCTGTTGCTGGGTACCAAATATCTGATCCATGACCCATGAAAGAACTGGAAAGAGGACTACCAGATGATGTGCATGTAGTGTGTTGATATTTCTGCAGCATGTTGATTTTTCTAACAATCCCTTAAAAACAATATATTATGCACAGTAGTTTGTTCACTAAAAATGCTGAGATTTAGCCAAGTACATGTATTTACATATGCACACTTACATGAGGTAAGCTTTCATATACACAAATCGAATAACAAGTTCTACAGACAATTTGGTTAGTCTAAAACACATTTATGTTTGGAGACAGAAATCGACACAGGCAATATTATAAGAAAGGAGGACAGTCATCTGCCCTTTTTCCTCTTCACAGTTGTGGAAACCTTGCAGAAGGCTTCTCATTACAGGGCTGCCCTGGGCAGGGAGATTTACAGAAGTCTATAGGCTTGGCTGTGAACTACTGAATGCTAAGTCAAAGACAAGGTACTGTGTCTAAAGTGAAGCCATATTTCAAATCTGTCAGTGAAATTCTCTGATACACTACCAATGGTGTCTCCTGGCTAGTTTAACTTAGCTGGAAGCAACACAGCCTGCCTAGAGAGCAACGGCCCCTTCCGTGACCATCCTCTTCTCTCTGGTGGAGGCAGCATCGTCCTTAGTAGGTCACTGAATCCAGTCTCCCGTGGAGAGAAAATATACCTCAGGAAACAACGTATTGGCTGTTTGTTGTTCAGGCATGTGTACAGATAACTTAACTCTCCCAATCCTACCCTGAAAAAATCTCCATAAGGCTGACTCCTACTGTTCTGGACCATCTGGATACATTAATTCTAAAGTACTGTAATAGAGAAGCAGTCATTTGAGTCCATACTGTACTAAAAGACAATATGCAGTGTTAGCTGGGCACCAGATAGGGCATAGATTAAATATGTTCACCAGTTGCCATGTGACATTTGTACTGTGCACGTAGAATATGTAAGTATTTAACATTAAAAATACCAGGTCGAATAGGTCACTTGATATACCTTAAAGGTGCCCTAGCAAAACAGCTAGATTCTGCAGGACTTCAGTGGCTGTAGTTCAAGCCTCAACACTGACAAGGCAGTCTAAGAACACTAGGAAGGAGAAAACTGCATCATTTTTTATTTTTATTTTTTTCTCATTAAGAATATTATCCACACCTAGAAGTAGACTAAAACATCTTCCCTTAAAGTACAGCATACGAAACACACTCTGGCAATCACGTCTTTCTGAAGTATTCAGGTCTAGTAACCAAGGCCTGCAGTTATCACAGTAAGGTAGCTCTTACGCTATTATGTGCCTGATGCAATTCACTGTCTCTCTTACAAAAGAAAGCGGTGAACATACCCCAGGCCAGTATCCCGTGGAATGTAATTCCAGCCAACAATGGAGAATTAAGAGATTACTCAGATGCAAATGCATCAGTAGGAAAAAGTGTCATTTGCTGCCTCTCCTACCGTTTCCTCACAGCATTTCTGTCACTCTGATTTGCTGCTCTTCTGCCCACGGAAGCAAAGGGTAATCCTGTTGTGAAACTACCTCCCATTCTGGTAATTAATTTGTTGCTTGAAGGAACACAACTAAACGACTCAATTTCATTTTGAAATAAACTCTGCTTTGCAACTCCTTTTGCAGAAACTAAAATGGAGCTGTCTTCTGGACTGTGCTGTTCTTTCATACCGTTGTGCACTTGGTAAATTACATTAGCACAGCATGACGCTGGCAAAAGACATGGGATGCAGCCTCAACTGTAAAATCAAAACTGTTTGTCTGGAAGAAGGAGGGATATTGTCCCCTCCCCCTCTATCCATGATATTCATGGTACTGGAAAAGTACAGTTTGGCTACGCTCCCTAATATGTCATTAAAAAACTGTAGATATATTTTGCTACAACTTCTTTCTAACTGATGCTACATCCCTGACTGATTTTGTAGTCTGAGATCAGATGAAGTGACAAATCTACAAAACTTGCACTGTCAGATGTACGAGGACATATATTGTAATTTCTTCTCTCTGACCAGAATCAACTCAGATGTTACTTTCAAGAGTTTTGCTCAGCCTCTGCAAAGAGTACTGGCCAAATGTGAAGGTTTGATGGCCAAAGAAATTTAAGATTAATGATTCAGGAACAAGTCCTAGTATATTTCTTTTCAAGATGAACAACTTCAACACTTCCTCATTGTAGGACCTCTTTAGTATGCCTGTCTGGATAAGTGTAGCCAAGACACATAGCCCATTAAAGACATGTTTGTCATGGAACACCTCTTGACAGTCCCAGAAGGCTCCTCTCAAATTCAGGTAAATTCAGATGCCTTGAAAAAAAACCACACATTTCCATTAAAACAGCTAAACTTTTCTTTTGAATCAGTTTGATGTTGAATAACTGTTTCCCCTGTGAAAGTTTTCAGTGTTCAAAGTTTTGGGATATGATGAAATGACAACACCAAAAAGCATTAGAGACTTATCTTTTTACTTAAAATTCTGTGAAATCCTCAACTCCACCTTCTAAAGCCAGCTTTAAAACTTACTTATCAATTATTTCATAGGGTAGGGTTTTGTCCATGCTGAAGGCCATTAGAAACAAGTAGTTTTTAATGGACTCTTTAATGGACTTAAATGGTCTCTTATCTTAGTCACCCTGGCAATGAGCAAACTCCATAGGAATAGACTTAGAAATGCATCAGCTACAGTTACATGCAGCTGATAGAGCTGAAACTCAGATTCAGCTGTTTTAGTTCTGAGAGAAGCTTGTGCTACAGAAATGGTAGAGATATTTTAGAAATATAATTGAATGGTTTCTTTTTATTTGTTAATAATGCAACTTTGAAAGAATTCTTCAGTACCTTATGTCCCATTTGAGTAGAAAAGATCACTGCTGTGATGGTGTCAGGATGGAAATGGGACATAAGATTGCGTTGTAATCAGGTGAGCTTTTTTTTTTTTTTTCTTTTTTTTTCTTTTTTTTTGACAACTTGTAAGGCAGAGTACTTATCTGTTACAAGCTTCCTCTGTTGACATTGACCACTAAAACACAAGAACAAGAGAAGCATTGCTTTGCCTTGTGAACATTTAAGTAACACATTAGTATTTAATGGTGTTAACTACATTGCTTTTTGTTCGTTTGTTTGTTTGTTTGTTTAAACCAATGGGATTAAGTATTATAGTAGTTATAGTAGTGTTAACCTACCATACGACATACAGCCTTGCGCTGATGTGTTAGGCAATAATTGCTGTGACATTCACTGCAGAGCTAACTGTGCATATCAGATGGACACTACAGGTTTTCAAGGCCTTTGATACTCTCTTAATATGTTAAATTCATACTAAATATCCATGTATACTGTAAGGATAGGGCAGAAGAATCCCCAAACTGAGATAAATGTAATTAGGACTTGCCTCCACTTCGTTGCTGCCCATGAAGCAGCTTCTGCCTCAGCACCTTGGACAGAGGAACAAAGGTGAGCAGATCGGGATTGCACCATCCTTGGAGAGTGGCCACCTTCCCACGTATAAGCACACACATGAACCAAATAGTGCTCCTTCCCAGGTGAGAGCAATCCATGATACTCTCTCAGTTATGACCACTCCAAGAAACCCTACAGTTCTGGCATTAGCAATGATGGTATGAGGGCATAAAAACTAAAAGAAAAAAGGTGGATGGGATGAACACATGCTCCAATTTACCTGTTTAGTAACGTGTTTAACCTGCACTAACATGTTTAGAGCAGTAGGCAATGAGATGAGGAATACTTAACTACCGCAGCCGTATGCTGTCCGAACACTTCAAGTCCACCCAGGGATAAGCAATATTGACTAATAATCAATATTGTAGAAGAATGAAAATCCAGGTATGTGCAGAGTTACTACTACTGCAACTGGTGATAACACTTCAGCCTACAGCATTTCTAAAATGCGTAGCTTTTCTGAAGAACTGCTTTCAGACTGCATAGCTTTTTAATCAACCTGCAAAGCAACATGATCAAATAATGTAATTAAGCAAATGGGATCAGGGACCTGAGAAATGCCTTCAGTCCCATAGCAATTTACTGTAACTTGCTTGGCAGGAAATACTGACAGCTTAGCTAATATCTGGAGTACAGGTTTGGGTTTCATCAGCACAACTTGTCTGGACATTCTTCAAAGGACTTCATGACACCTCAAGAAGAGCTATATATCTACTGCAGGGACCACCATCAGTGAAGACATTTGAATTGTTCATGAAATCATGAATACCAACAGGTGAGGTTGCAGATATACATGTCTTTAAGAGGGCTCGGGTAGTATTTTTAAAAAGTCTTAGGGCAGCACTTGCCAAACATATGATGAAACATTTATGGGGAATTTGAAAAATGTTTCCATATATGTTATTTGCAAGATGTTTACAGAAGGTTAGCAACAGTTGCACATAAACTTGAGGAACTTTGTGTCAAGAGATCTAATAAAATACATGTTGAGTTTCACATTTAGGGAAGTATGTTTTTATCTTCCCTGCAAGAGGAAATAAAGCTGCTATCATAGTAGAACATTACTGTTCCATCTCAGAGCTATAGGAAGAGAGACTAATATTATCCTTGCAGAAAGATAATAGCAAACTGCCCAGAAGACAGAAGAATAGAGCTCATGTGGGGTGCACCTGTGAACACATCTGTATACATATAAATGCAAAAGTTTTAATTGTGAAGAGACTGAAGAGAGATGGTTGTGTTTCAATTTTAAATAGAAAAATCAGTTCCACAGACTAAACAATTATTCCCACAAGGTAAAGGCTGGAATATTTTCTGTATTTAAAGTCAATACCTCTAGATTTCTTTTATCATTCTGGAAAATGACATGGGGCAGGATTACTTGAGCATGTTTCATATTGTTATTGAGAAAGAAACAGAAGACAATACTGCATTAATGTATTCTTAGGGATGTCATGGACATGGGTGAGGCAAAATTGTGGCTAAAAGAATGAATCCTGGCCTGATTTAATTAAGGAATTTTATTTTTTTACTGTTATTGGAGCGGGGTGCATAAGATTGTCCAATAGAGGTAGGGAAGGAACTGTCACCCAAGGCACACTCCCTATAAAATGATACTAATACTAACTGAAACTTCAAAAAGCTAGAGCAAGGACTAAAACACTGAACCAAAGGGACTTCCAGTGAGTGACCGGAGACCTAGATCAATCAGATCATCTAGATCAGCTTACCTTGGTTTACCTGTGTGCACTATACCCAGACTATTTTAACATGAGTGCAAAACTCACCATAATGAAACAAAGTGTAAAAAGCTTGAGTGCAGTAGAAGCTTAAGACCATGGTTATTTTTTCCTGACTGCTATTTTTATAACTCAGAATAATTATATTCTATACCTCTTCCTGAAACTAAAGCTCTCCCAGAAGATGCTGTTCAACTATCAGTGTGAAGTACCTCCTTTGCTTTGAGCTTTACATACTTATTATAAAGCTGATGATCAAGCTTCCTGAAAGAGAGAGATGAACAGAAAACAGAAGAGCAAGAAAAAGTATGCATCTCACCCACACTTACAAAAATTGTCAGCCAACCTTGGTCACTCTTAATGTGCTAGGCATTAAGTTATATTTCCATGGATGTCATATAAACTAGACACAGAAGCTGAAGTGCTAAACTACAGTTTGACTTTAGACTCTTTGTCTACTGATGCTCCTAGGTCACTATGGTCCTGTGCTCTGCAGATGAGGAGTCAGATTCAATGATCTCCCTTTCATCAGTTCCCACAGTGAGTTCTTGGAGCAGAAATCAAATGCCAGCCTACCATCCTGAAGCATGTCCCTCCTTCAAGCAATGAGACCCCATCTCACAGCACAGTGAGAATGCACGCCTGAGGAATGACTATTTCCTATAGCACACTACAGAGCAACCAAATCTAGTATACAACTTTGGTTTGGGGAAGTTGGCTTCTGGAACGGTCTGAGCCTTGGAGGCCAGAGGAACAGCAGTTCATCTCCTTGGCTCACATTGCTCTTCCATGTTGACTTCATGTTTAAAGTTCTGAGTCATATTTTAGCACTACAGGAATGCAAAGTTTAACTATTGATGACAGGAATGAACACTGCATGACATTCAATACCACATTTAAAGATTAAATTTATAACACATTTGCAGGATTACCATATTCTGCTTACTACTGGTGGGACGGGCCAGCAAATACGCCAGGACAGCAGAACAGACACAGAGCTGATGCCTGCTTCACATATGTTAGAGCCAAGTTAGCTAGGGAGGAATAGGTTATGAGGAGTATTGGGTCTTGCTGGGAAGGAGAAAGAGCATGTCTACAGCCAGAGATGCTACCATTTAAATGTCTCCACCATTTCTCATCTTTTCTACCTGACTACTCAGTAAAAGGACTAGAAAGAAATCAGTAGCTTCTCTTCTTCACGCCCTGGACCACCAAATTTTGGCACCAGCAAGTAGTATTAGACAGGAGGAGAGGTGGAAGAGATTCTAACTTCTCTCTCATCAGAATCACAATGGAAATCACCACTACTGATAAATACATTGCCAAACTGACAATGTAACGTTTGCTCTTATTGGTTCACTTGTCTCCATGGAACCCATCAAGGAAAATTAATCTCCTGGCTGGAAGCAAGCTTTTGTCTGAGCCAAAGTCTTCCAGCTTGCCTTCAAGGAATTTCTTGCCTTTCAGTATGATTGAAAGCCTGTACATCACTGCTGAGCATCACCTCATTAAATCACTACTGAGCAGACCTCAGAGATGCTTCCTATCAACACCATGATAGAGCTTGGTGTTGCCATGAGGAAGGGGCTGCTGAAAGTCATGAAATCAGGTATTTGATGTAGCTAGAGGTAGCTCTCAATAGGGGCCACACAGTCATGTACATAATCATCTCAGTACTTTGTTTCTCTACCTCCCCCCTTATTAATTAAGAAACCGATAACATGCTATATTTCGGTTTCAGTAGCCTGGTTGCTTTTGCAGTTTCTGATGACTTCTGTCAACTTCAGGAAAAGTTGGGCATATGGCAAACTGAATCAGGCTCCAGCCAGTGTGAAAGCCTTCATTAAAGACTGCCTTGCCACACTGCTCTTGTACTTCACATTGCAATCATGCAAGTGTTTTAAACACATCTCCAGACCTTGATCCACCAGTTTACAGATGAGGATGGGGAGTGCAAAATGTAGGGGAAGAATGGAGCATGACCATGAGAAAGATGTTCAACTTTTCAGTCCAAGCCTTCCAGATAAAATGAAAACAGCCTCATGGAGCAGGTACTGAGAGCCAGGATAAGGCAAAGCCATTCTCAAGTTATCCTGTACACAGGTCCAAGTGTAATAACATTGTTCACAGAACTGAGATAGCAGTCCTCTCCCACAGAGCAGCAGAAACTCATGCATCATTGTGGCTCATCAAATGTCTTCTTTCCATTTTCACACCTCTGACCCTTTAGAAAATGGGCTGAAGCTTCACAGTCTAATTTCCTCTTTAAAAGCTGAAAACCATCATTTACTACCTCTCAGAGGGTGCATTTGTTCACACAGTCAGGTATCGTTGCTGAGCCTAGACAAGAGTACCCCATCAAAGACTTAAGGGCAGGAGGCCTTCTTATTTCCTTACTCTTCCTATTTCTTTCTAAAATACTAGTGGAACAGATAAGTCCAAGTTTTGTACAGGAAGTCCTAGAAGCGAGAGCTTAAGAGTTTCCCTTTTAAGGCTGAACCTCTTCTCCAGTATTTACATCTCTAGACAGTGCAGATTACTAGATCTAAACAGCTTTTCTCTAGTTTATTAAAATGACAGCAAAAAATTTTGAGTAACATTTTTTTTTTTCATTTGGAAGATCAAAGTCCATCGTTAAGAAAGATGTAATTTTTGTTCCCCTCCAGTGGAGCAGAAAATTTAAGAGGCACTGAAACAGGTCTCAGGACTTGGAGAAAACTTACAAACATGCCTTAAATCCAGAAAGAGATGAGGAAAGACTGTGGCAGCAAGATCGCCTACACAGTCAACCAATTTCCCAGGCATACGTACACATCCTCCAGGTATTTGAAGCTCTGCTGCACAGCACAGCAGAAGAACACATAGCTCACTTTTTCACACAGATGTGCTTTCCTTTCCTCAAAGTAGCTGATAAAACATGGTTTGGGTAGTTACCATGATCATTCAGTGGGTAGTTTGAGCTTAGAGTGGTGAAACTGGATCCCTTTAAGGAGCAGGATTTCAGAGTAAGTAATGTAAGGATTTTGTCTAGCCTTAGGGGTTTAAGAAACTGAGCTCTTACCCAGTTCTTCCTAAACATGCATACATTACATGGCAGTCCATGCAGCACCATGGTGGAGGAGCTGGACTTGCACCATTATTGACTCCTGAAACTAAGCCTGCCATGGGACAGAGGTGTTGGACTAGCAAATGGGAGTCCTGAAGCTCATACCAAGCCGTTCGTTGCAGCAGGTCGGGAGGCACTGCTGTTCACTTTATGTCCCTTCTCAAGCACACTTCAGAGAGCTTTAAAAGGCAGCTGTGGAGACAGAAATCCTATTCTTGCAATATCCCATATTAATGCATAGCTTGCTTTTCACATTTCCCCTCAGACAACCCTGTGAATTTGAGAGACCTGTGAAGAAATGTATTCTTTGTTATCACATCCTTAAGTCTTGATAGGACTTTCTTTTGCAGGAATAAACTCAGCTGTAAACAGATTGCTTTACTTGGCTAACAAGCATTACATTAACATATTTCACTGCACACCATTACCTCCCTACTAGAAGGCAGCTCAGGCTAGAAAGATGCAAACAGAACAAAGCACAAAGACTTTCTCTAAGGAAAACTAAAATTTACTTGCTTGTAAACATTCTTTCCATCCAATCAGAGAGTTTAGGGAGGACTTGAACACCTTCAAAATATCACTGGAGATTTATCCTTTCAAGTTGTGACATCTCCTTCCAGCAATTCTACTTACCACACATCACTTCTGATCACGTCTTCATATCTGCTGCATGGCCAAGAACAGGCATAAGCCACATTCATGCTGTGCAGAGCAAACATGCCATTTTATTACTTTTTTTTTGTGTGAAAGATCATGTTCAAAGCACAATAATTTATCTTGCTGAAGGATGTGACAGGCCAACTGTTACCCCTCATCCTTTTATCAGATCAGACCTGTTGGGATTTTACCAGCTACTGAAGGAGAGCACTGAACTGTGAAGGGTACCCAATGTTAGACAACCTGAAGCAACAGCAGCACCTTTCAGATGGCTCACCCCTAAGCTGAACTAGATTTAGTCTGTTAAGAAGAAATCAGAGCTGAGAAGCACAAACAGGCATACATCAAAAAAGCGTAACCACAAATTAAAAGAAAACAAAGAAATAACCACAAGAAGAACTTTTCTCCTATCCTGCCTCATGGCAATCACTGCGTCTTGTGTTTTGGGAATTAAACTTTTAATATTTATTATGTGAGATTTCTTCTGCTGCTTTATTCACATTCCACCAAGTTGTTGACTAGAAATCAGCAACTTGAGCACTTCTTGAATGCCAGCAAAACATATTTCTGCATATTTCTGCCAAGTTAACGAAACACCAAAAAAGACAAGGGCATTTCAGTAAGAGGTAAAGAGACAGTTCAGCCTGTGTGCGGTGCAAATCAGTTTGAACCTGCAACATGCTCAGATGAATCACATGTATGAATCACACAGGGGTGCTGGACAACAGTAGGCTCAACATGGGCCAGCAGTATGCCCTGGCATCCAAGAGGGCAAACCACATTTTGGGGGTGCATTAAACATGGAATAGTTAGCTGGGCAAAAGAAGCGATTTTCCCCACTGTATTTAGCATCAGTGCAGCCTCAGCTTGAATGTTGTGTGCAGTTCTGGTCTCCACAATATTAAAAAGACATTAAGGTACTTGAAAGCATCCAGGGGAGGGCAACAAGACTGGTAAATGGGCTGGAAGATGTGTCCTCTGAGGAGGGGCTGAGGACACTTGGGTTGTGTGGTCTGGAGAAGAGAAGGCTGAGATGACCTCATTGCTCTCTGAAGCTTGACGAGGAGGGGAAGTGGAGAGGGAAGTGTTGGTCTCTTCTTGCTGGAAACAAACAACAGAATGTACAGGAACAGCACAAAACTGCACCAGTGGGGTTCACACTGGAGATTAGGAGACATTTTTTTACCATAAGGGTGTTCAAACACTGGAACAGGCTTCCCAATGAGGTGGTTGATGCCCCATGCCTGTCAGTGTTCCAGATGCGTTTGGATATTGCCCTCAATAATATGCTTTAACTTTTGGATAGCCCTGAAGTGGTCAGGCACTGGACGGTCTTTAAAGGTCCCTTCCAACTGAATTATTCTATTTTCTCTCTGCCTCACCAGTTCAGCTGAGGAAAGAGCAGATTGCCCTGGTCTCCTCAGATTTCTTTGCTGCTCAGAGGTCAGGGCTGAAGAGCTTATGTTTAAGTCATTTCTCTCACTAACTTCCTGTGTACTTTTTGGTCTGCTAGTTTCCTACTTTCAGAAAATGGGCTGCTTGAAATAAGACAAGGTTTTGAAATCAGGGTAGGGCTTTCTGCAATAAAGGTTTTAGGCAGCTGTGTTTTAAACCATTATGTTTAACTAATGTTTCAATTAGATTTCAAGTTTTGTGATACTTTATGGGGGAGGGGAAGGGCAGGCTTTTTGTGGCAAGAGGGCTGGGAAAATGATATTTTTTTCAGATTCCTCTCAAAGGAGGAGCCATGATCTTTTGGAGCCTCCTAGGAAGGAGGCTGTGAGCGTGGCCCATCTCACCTGAGCCCTGTTCAGCAGAACTGAACATAACAGGCATGGCCTCTACTGTGTGTTTGCCCCCAGCCTCAGTAAAGACCTGGTAACTCAGCAGTACTCCCACTGACTATGGCCAGGCCACCAGAAAGACTGGTCAAATGCAAAAGGTTCAATTATTAGATATTTATATATCAGTTAGATATTTTAATGCAGTAGTAGTGAGTGGATCTCAGATCATCCCAGGTCCCTCACTCCTGCCTCCTGGTTCTTACACTGGAGCACATCTGTTCAGCAGTTTGGATTAATTTTTAAAGCAATTTCATGTTATGCTATTAATTTCACAGGGTCAAAGCCATGACACCACTAAAATGCTCCCATTCTAGAAGCTGGGAGATGAAAGTTAACTTTACATTTGCAGGGAAAGGAAGCTTCAGCAAAAACCTGCAATTCTTAAGAGGACTGTAAGACAAGGATTACACAGGTCAAGTCATTACAGCTTTCCATTAACAGCCACCATACAGCAAGTTGCACAGAAATCATTTTTTCTGCTTCCCAGAACACCACAGCACAATCTACCCTGCAGTGACAAACACCAGCAGTTGCAGGGCTTCCGTATAATTTCATCATGCTATCTAAATAAGAAACGTTATCTTTCTAGAAATATTGGAAGGATGAAGACCCTCATACCCAGCTTCTGTTGCTCCCTTCAAGAAAATGACACTCAGAGACAGCTTGTGTATCTGTAGTATCTATTTGTTTATCCAACTCCATTGCTCTAAAAGTGTGAAAAGATACTTTCTATATGTATATAACTCAGTTAGCACATACAATATGCAGAATGGCTCCATCACGAGAACCAAGTACAACTTTCATCACTCAGATTTGTTTTATGAATTTACTTACCCGCTTCCTAATAACATATTAGCATTGTGATTTATTTCCTGCTGGACAAAGCCTCTATGCACAGACGGAAGGGAAAGTGTTGGAAGTACAATGCAATAGAGCTGGTTTGTAAAAAAAATATAAAGTGGAAAGTTGTGCTCACATGATTTCAAAACAGCATATAAAGGGATTTACTAACACAGAAGGAACAAGATTTCTAGCAAGAAAACTAGAGAATGTGAACATTTTGTTATAAAATATACTCATTAAAACATGTAGTATGCTCCCAGGATTATGGAGATTGTAAAATCTAGCATTTGCAAGAATTCAGATGAGGCAACTATATCAAAAGGAATATAATTGCACAATTACAAGTGAAAACATTTTTAAGGAGTGACACACAGCTATGATTTTATGATACAGTGCAAGAGCATTTACTCTAAATGTTTCTTTTAGAACAAATGTTTTACAAACTCTTTTCATGACTACCAAACATTCCCATATGAGGCTTAAAAAAAACCAACTCCTCTCCACAGGTTTCCCCATCACTAACCTCACATCTAATTGTAATATCAACTATACACGCTCTTCCTGCATTAAATAAACAAATAAATAAATAAATAAAAATAAAAAAGTGCAAGAATATGCAAACACCAAATTCCTCTGTTAACAGACAGTTGCAGTTCTGCAGGCCCATGATTTCAAAACGGCATGTTCCATTTTGAAAGAGATTTATGGGAAATTGAAATCACAGGTTTGCTTCCCCACCTAATGGGACTAAAAGTGACCAGGCTCCATGGGGAAGTCAGTTAGAGCTTTGAAGGCTGAACTGACAGGCTATTAATTCCATAGTTTCCACACCAACTGCTTAAATACTTAATCTTTTGACTCCTCTTAATGATATTCCTCCCTACTGAAGGTCTAATTTTGCAAAGGCATTTACTGACTTCCCAGCACTCTGCTGTTGAAGTCTCCGTATAGTCCAGTAGCAAGCCAGCAACCAAAGAGTTAAGGCCAGAGATAAGTGGTATACACATAATAACTGCAACTAGCCCTCACTTAGTGTCACAAATAACATGCTATGCTCATTATCAAGGCCTATCTCAAGCAAGTGAAAAACCCCAAATGGATTTGATGCATTCCTATATGGTGTGGCTAAGCACAGGGGCTTTAGTGAGTTTAAGGAGAAATGTGAGAAGGCAAATGGGGTTAAACAGCTCAAATGGCAGCTGTTCTTGTCCCTAAAAAGAAAATGTGTTCAATTATTCATGTTCAGATTAAACTGACAATGAAGCCAGCTTCAACACAGCAATTCTTCTGCATTATTCATACCATGGAGCCAGCGGAGTCTCTGCAAAAGGATGTTTTCTGCAGATGGATGAAGCCTACAAATGGTTCATAAGATGAGCTCATTCATAAACTCAATGAAGAAAGTACGTATGTTGGGAGATATTTAAATATGAAAACTCAGTGAGTGTTCCTTGGAATGATTAGATAAGGCTTGCATCATCTAGAAGCTACTGGGGCTTAGAAACCTTATTGAGATACAGGAAAAGCAGAGAAGATTATCTTGGGTTTCTGGTCATTCTCTCTGTTCTCCTTCAAGACACAGAAGTACCTAGAGAATCCATTTAACATAATGGCTACTGCATCACACCAGGCCTTTTGTATTTGCTTCTACTTAACCAGCAGGGCTATGACATCTCATTTTCTCCCAAGACTCCAGAGCAGTCTTCAAAGCAACTTCAGCCAGCAATATTTCTTATTAACAGCTGTGCTGCTATGGCCATCAGCAACTGGAGCTGCTCAGGTCTCTGAAAATCACTCACAGGGCAACCAAGGCAGTACACCTGCAAATGAAATCTCAGCAGCTGTGAGTATGGCTTTTAGAGAACCCTGGGCGAACACTTCAGCATCATGTCCCTTGCTTGTGACCACAGAGCAGAGCTCTTCTGCAAGAAATATAGGGCCCAGTTCAATGGAAACACTGCACAAACACAAGTTAACTGACAGTCAACAGCACACTTTAGTCACCCCTTCCATTCTTCTCTGAACCTGGTGTTCTTTAGAATGAACATAAGTGAATATAAGTGAATATATTCATGGGTCCCTGAGTTTTCCTGCAAAGGTTGTCTTTTAGGCACTGAGAGTGATAAAGAATGGGCTAGAGAGACGGAGTACTTCCAATTGAGTAACCTAGACAGGCACCTGTTCTGCAGACAGACTTGCTCTGCAGTGCTATCATTACCTCTGAGAAGTCAGTTCTGCAGGAACACTCAGAGCCAAGATTTTCCTTCAAAGTGTCCTAGGCTGACATGGTTCCCTTTTGGTCCACCTAATTATTCATCTATAAATGCTTTATTTCAGAGACTGAAGCCCATCCACCACAGAAGATCTAAAACTTGTTGAAATTTCTGCAGTAAGCCCAGAACTTGTCTTTGAGACATAATACATTGTCAGAGCGAGTGCCAGATTTTTAATCAAGATTTAAGTCACAGTGTCCCTGTGTCCTCCCTGCAATTAGTCATCCCATTAACCAATTATCCTCACTGTTGGGAGCTTGAACTCAATTTTTACTCAGACTTTACATTACATCAGCTGCCAGCCACTGTGTATCATACTTCTATGTTAGAGAGCCATCTAGCAGAAGACTCAGCACTCTGCAGACACCTACAGTACACTAGTCACAGCTTTCATACGAATAAATTACTTATTTTTTTGCTACATATATTTTCCTGAGTTAATAAAATCAGAACATTTTCTAAAGTAGCTGAGACCTCTCCCACCAATGTCCTTTTTGAAATGTAGGCTTGGACTGAAAGAGTGCATGGGGACTTAATGAGTGACACCAGTACTACATGACAAGTCATTACCTTGCTGATTTGTTAATTGCAAGGTTATCTTTCACTGCCAAGGGCTTCACTTTTTGATCTCACATCACATTCCCAACATGCTACAGAGCATCTTGATTTTTCTTTGTGCTTTTTATTGAAATCACAGTATTCCAGATAGGATTTCAAAGATCCATGTGCAGTTTATGGAAGATGTTCTATGGAAGTTTTTACTACCAAGAGAAATCCAAACTAAACATGGGAAGTTCATGTTTTTGTGTTTGTACCACAGGAAAACACATGCCCCCCTCCCTCTTTCCTGGGGGTCTTCTAGACCTGGCTTCTCCTCTCCACCAGCCTTGGCGTAAACCACACTACTGAAACACAGCAGCAGAGAAGCAATCTGGAAACAAAGTTTTTCATCTCCTAGGAGTAAGGACACTTACTTTAGCAGTATGATTACAATAACAGATGAGTACACGCTGTATTAGAAGGAAAAAATGAATAAAAAACATTAAGATCAAGAACTGAGCTGAAGCCTGGTGCGGTGATAATGCAGTTGTTTTGTAGGTGTACTTGTCATTCAGACAAGTAACAGACACCAGTCTGACTTCATTCACAGCCCCTGAATAAACTCAGGGATGTAGGTAGCTCCAGGCTTGGACAAGCCAGAATCTGGCCCTGAGCATTTCAGAAGAATCCTCTTTTATAGAAGGACTTCTGACAATACAGCCCTAAGGCAGATGTAGACCTGATGAAAACAACAAAGCAGAGAGCTCTTTGCCCCCTGTGCCCTCATCCACATCCTAGTTCCTCCGCCACTGAAGATGATGTGAGCTGTCAGCGCAGTGATGGAGGACCAGGGGACTGGAGCAGTGGAAAAGTGGAATCATCATGGCCTTTCTGGTAAATCCATGTGACAGTCGATCTCTTGGGTCCACATCATTTGATATTGTTGCCTACGGTAGTATCCACACCGCATATTTGAATGCAGTCAGAAGGTCAGACTCATAACAAGCATCTAAGTCACAAGTTTGGGCTAAAGGAAAGGGGAAGGTGAAGGGGAAGGGGAAGGGGAAGGGGAAGGGGAAGGGGAAGGGGAAGGGGAAGGGGAAGGGGAAGGGGAAGGGGAAGGGGAAGGGGAAGGGGAAGGGGAAGGGGAAAGGAAGGGAAGGGAAGGGAAGGGAAGGGAAGGGAAGGGAAGGGAAGGGAAGGGAAGGGAAGGGAAGGGAAGGGAAGGGAAGGGAAGGGAAGGGAAGGGAAGGGAAGGGAAGGGAAGGGAAGGGAAGGGAAGGGAAGGAAAGGAAAGGAAAGGAAAGGAAAGGAAAGGAAAGGAAAGGAAAGGAAAGGAAAGGAAAGGAAAGGAAAGGAAAGGAAAGGAAAGGAAAGGAAAGGAAAGGAAAGGAAAGGAAAGGAAAGGAAAGGAAAGGAAAGGAAAGGAAAGGAAAGGAAAGGAAAGGAAAGGAAAGGAAAGGAAAGGAACAAACCAACTTTCACTCACAGACTTGGTCTTGGTGTAGTTGCAGAGACTTTCTGTCAAGGATTTTGGGGGTGACAGCTCTACCTGCCTTTGTGCACAGCTGTCTTACCTGCCCACATATCCCCCAGTGGGGTGCTGAGTCTCTCCACTCCCATGATTATCCCCCCTTGCCCTTCCCAGTTTTCTGGATGAGCAGTTATTTTCCTCATCAACAGTGATCAACAGGCACCATCTAGTGGTGCCTAGAAAATCCACTCTTTTCATTTAGCTTCTATTTCTGAGACTATGAGAAGCAGTTTGTGCTACACGTATTGCTCTAAGTGGGCACAGCACCCCTAGCTGCTCTTACAGACAGGAAAGCAAACCTAATATAGAGATGTCATGGCAGCTCTGCAGAAACAGATATGGCAAACAATTGGTCACGAGAGCCTTCGACGGGCATTCTGCAATCCAACTTCTCACGGCCTAAGCAAGATGGTTTATCAAGTGAGAACTTGTGACGGAGGTGATAGCACTTGCCCAAGGACTCACTAGAATTCTTAAAGGAGTAGGAAAACCTTAGCTTTTAAACATAAAGTATTTCAGGATGCATTACCGAACTCTAACTTAAAAAGAGGTCTCTTGCTAGGCTGCCACCGTCAGCATATTAGTCAAGGGGAGCATGAAGTTCTGGGTAGCTTCTGAAACTGGGGTGGCTCTTTTTACCTTCACTTATCATAGAACAGCTTGGGTTGGAAGGGACTTTACAGACAATCTGATTTGAACCCTCTGCCATGGGCAGGGACACCTCCCACCAGCCAAGGTTGCCCAAAGCTTGAACACCTTTGAACACCTCCAGGGATGGGGCATCTACAGTTTCTCTGGGCAGCCTGTGCCAGTGCCTCAACACCCTCTGAGTGAAGAATTTCCTCCTAACATCTAATCCAAATCTTTCCCCTTTTAGTTTAAAACCATTCCCCCATTGTTCTATCTCTTCCTTTCTGAGTAAGAAGTCATTCTCTACCTTTTCTTATGAGCCCTCTTAAAGTACTGAAAAAAGCATCTCTCATGTACTTGTACCTACTCTCTATCCAAGCTTGATAGGAGCTATAAATGAAAAAGATTATGAAAGATCTAAGATATTAGTATAGATATTAGCATTATTAACTGATATTTTCTCTACTGATGACATAGATGGAGTATCTCTTAGAATTAATAAAAGACAAAAGCCACAAAGGACACCAGTGCAAGTGATGGAACAAGGTTTCAGTGAATAAAGCTAGCAAGTTGTGGTGGACTGTGCCTTGAAGGAAACTGTTTAGATGTACATAGGTCTTTGCATTCCCAAACAATAACCTGTTCCTCAGATGAATAAACTACTTTGTTTTTTCCTCATACCCTTTTGTTTCACTTTCCATGTACCAAAGCTTATCATACAATGGCTGCTGGCAGAGCAACGAAGGAAATGGAACAAATGTACTTTTAGCACACCCGCACTTATTTCAATAGAAGTTTGCCAGAACTGCATTTAGCCTAGTACCCATATACAGCAATTACAGAGAGCTTTTTGATGTAGTCACTATTAGATAACCCATGTTATTATCCCTAAGAGACAGGGCAAACAGAGGAGAGAAACATAGATGTTTTGGGACAATCTTCTTGGCTGTCATGAGGTAAGAGGAAATTGGCTAACTAGTTAGCTAGAGAAAGATGGTGGGGCCTGGGAAAGGCAGGGTCATGGTAGTCAGCTTGGTGAGAAGCATTGATTAGAAAAAGCTGCAGAGAGGTTACTGGAGGGGTTTGCTCCTGCCTTCTGGGGCAGCAGAAGAAAGCCAGAAAACTCACCTCATGTCACACCACTGTTCAGTGTGCCAGGGCTCTCAGAGCTGTGTGGGGCTCCTCCCTCACACAGGCAACCTATAGCAAACTCAAGTTGTCAGCAGAATCCCACTGGTGTGAATATAGAAAGGGACGAGTATCAGTCCTGGAAATAGATGACTATAGCAGACCTAACTGGCGGCACTTCAGGATGAACCACTACAGGTGAGAGTCTCTCTGTGCCCATCACTGAGGGAGGGATCACTAACACCTCCAAGAAAATGTATGTCATGCTCACATTTTTGACCTATAACCTATCATCTTGCATGTACACGTAAAATCGTATAACCATGACTTCAATACAGGAGAAATCAAATCCATTCTGAACCACTTGGTACGTTGTGTTTGGCTATGAAGACCCCTTAGCTGTGTGTCAGGTATCACCTAGAAAAGCAGTAGTTGATTTCTGAAGCGATCTGGCTATTTAGGAGAAATTAAATACATCACTTGTGTAGAGGGTGCTACTTGGCTCAGGTGAGCCTCTGCATTTGCAAGACTCTGAGTAGAGGAAAAAAGGCAGATTTAGAAATGGAGCTGGTTGGGCACTTGATTTATACTGCACTTTCTGGCACATCAATCTTTTTTACAGAATTCATATTCCAAAATTGCTTTCAGTGTACACATTAAGATAACCAGAACTGGCCAAAAAAATCTGGGCCTTCTGGGATCCAAAGGTAAAGATGGATTACTAAGTCCTTCTGAACTAGAAGTAAGCTTGGGAGAAATTTCATCCTGTCAAAAATCTGCATTTGCAGTGGAAGTGGGCAAAAATACCCACCCTGTTTTCTACGTGTGCCAGACAGTGATAGCTGTGCTTTGAAACACTGCAATGCAGTGTTCAGCTCTATAGTCATACTCTCCCTCCCCCCCCCCCCCCGCTGCCCCAATAAATAAATAAATAAATAAATATTAAAAAAGAAGAAGGAGAAGAAGGAAGGCAGGCAAGAAGGAAAAACCTGAAACCCAAATACGACATCCTTAGAGATGAAAATGCAGTACACATACAAATTTATCTTTTTAATTAGAAATTGCCTGTGTCTCATTTATCTGCAGACAAACCAGGATGATACCTCTCTTTCCCCTCATGGGACATGGTAGGAACGAGGCAGTACTGTCTGAACTCTCAAGAGCTTTGGTCAGAAGCTGCCCATTGTCATGCCACCACAATCAGTTTTGAAAATGCTTTACTTTGAAAAGTGAAAGTCTGGACATTGCTGATCTGTTTGTGCTCAGAAACAAAGATCATGATCTCTTGGCATCTCCTCAGGTTACTTCCAGTGAGTAAGTTTATCTAAACCCTGGGCAGTACCGTGAGGTGCCTGCTAATGTTTTTCTTTTTTCTCTATTTTTTTTTTTCCCCACTGAGAGTCCTGTAGAGAGGGAGAGACCGGGAATTGCCTGGAGGCAAGATGTGGCTCAGCAACATTTTGGAGGTCTTAAGTAAAAAAGGTGCTCCATCATGCTGTTGCCCATCCACAACAAAATGAACCTCATCCTAAATTGTACTGGGGAAAAAAAAATAAAAATGAAGTGAGGCAAAGCGTGGCAAATTGCAGTTGTTTCCCTCTCTTTCTTCACTAACTGTTTTTATTTTGTTTTGTTTTGTTTTGTTTTGTTTTGTTTTCCTGCAGTTCCAGAGCACTCAACATAGCAGTCCCATTTGTTCTTTTGCATGTGTCTTTGCAGCTGAAGGTATTTTACATATAAGCTCTCTTAAGCAGAAGAAAACATGTTCCTCTGTAATTGCGTAACCTTGCACAATAGTGCAATGACAGTAAAGGCTTGTTTACTTTTGGTGTTTTCATACCATCCAAGGACAATAATGGCCAGCTTTCAGTAATGCTTAAGCCAGAAGAAGAGTCAAGTGTTTTCTTGTGTTTGCCTCACAGCTCAGGGCCAAGCTGGTTTTGCTCATCTCTGAGCGTGCTTCATCATTTTTGCCTTATCTGGGGTTTACTCTTTCGTGGCACTGATATTTTGTGCAGTTAGCCACCAGCACAGTTACTCTGACCCTCACTTTCTACACAAAGAAGAAAGCAGTTCCCTGAATATTTATCCTGATGTTCCACGGGATATTTTCATTCTGTAGACATGTTTGTTTAAGGAATATAAATATGGTTGGATTTCCCTCATCTCTAAATATGAATATATCCTTCTTTCTTTCTTTCTTTCTTTCCTTCTTTCTTTCTTTCTTTCTTTCTTTCTTTCTTTCTTTCTTTCTTTCTTTCTTTCTTTCTTTCTTCTCTTTTTTTTTTCCTTTTTCCCAGCAACCTCTGCAAATACTGCACCAGAAGCACTGTCAGATTATCTGGAGGCAAACAAACAAAAATGCAATATCAAGAAATCATCCACGATCGATGCACTGTCAGACTAATGGGACACTTTGGCATGCTTTGGGTGAGACAGGCCCCGTACCAGAGCCAGTAAGGAGCACCACAGTGAGAGCTGTTTTGGGCAGCAGGTGCAGTGGGGTCAGAGCAGGAGGCAAATGGAGGTCTTGGGTGGTGCCGGTTTAAGAGTTGAGCCCAGCGACTGGATCCAAGCTCGAGAAACAGGAGGAAGCCGGGCTATGGGGTGGGAATGCATTTGTGGTCTTGTCTTGCCGATGAGCACTCATATGGGCCTCACCTCAGCACTGGCAGGGATCATGTCTGGACCATGGTGAGGTAGCTTGAGCAGTGTTGAGCTGTGATCGGAAGCAAGGATGGTTCAGGAGGTGTGGGTGTCAGCAAGAATGTGAAGCTTTACAGGGGGCTATTTTAAAATAAAGATTTTAAAAAAAAGTCAAAAAAAGAAAAAAAAAAGAAAGAAAAAAAAAATGAAGAAAAGCAAATATTCCTTTAGGATGGGTGAAGAAAAAAATCCAGGTTTGCCTCCCCTGTTTTGTTTTGATTTTTTTTTTTTTCTTTTTCTTTTTCCTGCAAAACATTTTAAGTAGTTGGATAACTCTGCCTGGAACACGTTCAGCCAGAGGCAGATACCCACCATGGAAAACAGCAGCTTAAACAATTTGTTAGAACTGAAAACAACAGACGACATTCAGATAAGAATGTCAAGAAACCTTAAATAGAGCTGCTGCTTCCTGCACAGCCTATAATTAGATACCAGGGTAGTACCTTATACATACTTAAGATACAAGCCAGAACGCTTTTTGCCAATTTTTTCTGTCTCTGCATTCCCATCTGTGTTCTTTGTTGTTGTTGCTTGCCAACTTTCTGATAAAGCAATATATCTGTGGCTGATATTTGCTAGAAACCATTGTGACAAATGTTCTCTACAAAACAAAATGCTATTAATTTTTTCTCCAAGTAAGTGCTGAGAACAGTAAGGTTTAATTTCCTGCCTCTCCACTCTCCTGACTTCTCTTGTTAACCTCAATTTATTTTTTCACCTCAGCCCATAAGAGAGCTTTACAAACCATGGTGTCATTTCAACACCTATTTTTTTCATTCTGAGGCCCAGTTTGTGCAAGCATCAAGTTAGATATTCTACAAATTAAAAAAGAAAGAAAAAAAAAAAAAAGCAGAGATGCCTAAAAACACTGCGTGAAGCTCAATTTCAGGCAGACATTTGTGGATATGATGGCCTACCAAAGCATTCCTCAGATGCTTACATCTTAGTGACAATCATGGCTTTCTTAAGAAGTCAAGAAACACAGCCAGTATTTAGGGGCAGATCTTCAGTTCCACTCTTTAAATACTCTAAAGGAAAGGCCCACAAGTTCCATGTTGTCATAGGTGACTCCTGTGCATACCCTGCTTTGCCCTTGGCACTGCATTCATGGTTAAGGACAAAGGAAAAGTCTGGCTAAAACATGCCTGTATCTATCTATTCTCAGATGGGATGCTGGCCTGAAAGTGTGTTGAATAGTTCATACAAGGAGCAGTCTATTACCAGGTTAACAAGAATAAAACGTCACTGAAACTCACATGTCATGTCTTGGGGAAGGCAGAGGGAGAGCTGTGGTGACTGGGTGGGATTGGGCACATATCAGTCCTTGTTCCATCTTCATGCCAGCTTTGTCACATCCACACCTAAAGTTATTTAACTCAGTCTGAGAAACAGGGTCATGGCTCCACTGTCAAATGAAAACATTTGCCCAGCTCCAGTGCTAACTTGGATTTTGTTATGATGGCCAAAACACTTCAACTGCAATGCAAGCATGTCTCTCCTGCTACATTTGGTGACAGGGCACTGAACCACACTCCTTGACCTTGCCTCTGTGTGGCAAAACACTGGGACTACCCTATCAAACAAACCAGGGATGGATTTCATCTGCAATCTAAGACCTCAATAAAAGATAAGGTCATTAGCTCAAGATACACTTAGAAAAAGCAGACGAGAGGTGAAGCCTTGAACTATATTTCCATTTCATCATTAGCCTCTGCAAAGTCTTAAGCTATCTTTTCACCTCATTGTTAGTCTCCTCAGCAAAAACTGGGTTGTTTCTTTAGATGACTTAATTTTCTGGAGACACTAAATAAATCTTTCTGTTAACTATCAGAAGTTCCCTGCCAGCCTCATACACTAACAAATTACTGCATGTGACCATATATATAACCTTAGTTTCTCTGAAAATTGGACAAAGCCTAAATTAGTGTGGAATTGAAGGCAGGTGCTCATGAAGTATTATAGTAACAAAAAAAAGGTTCTCATTTGAAAGAGAAAAAATAATTTATTAGTGTCTACTACAAGCTTTAGTTAAATAGGCAATGACAGAGATAGAAAGGCCTGCAAAGTTGGCCTGTTATTTTCTACTGTCTCAAAATAATGAAGTTTTACATGCATTAATAAAAGTTTCTTACTTTTCCTGGCATAGTCCTTATTGTATTTGCAGTTCTGCTTTCTATATCCATTTCTTTCTTGTATCAGTTTCTCTTTTCCAGGATTAGGTTGGGTGAAGGACGTGTGATATTGTTAATTATCACCTTTTAGTGCCGTGACAGTAGCCAGCCCTTTCCTGGGAACATTTCCAACTACCACCAACATCCTGCGTGCCTTAATGCTGAGGAGATATTATAGGCAAGTACATAGCTGCAGTGTTGTGCAGCTTCATTCATTACCGAGGGCTGATCATGTGCAAATGCTGAAGGCAGGGATCACCCTAGCTCTCTGCCTGCTGCTGTGGAGCTTCCAAAAGGGTGCTCTAGAGCTTGTCCTCTGTCTCACTGCTCTGCCCCATTCACAGCCCCAGTTGCTACCCTGCTTTCTTGCACTAGGAGACCTAGCCACATTTTGCTATGGACACAACTTTCACTGCTTTAGCATGATGCCCCAGGGAATATTCACCAGGGCATAAGGCAAGGCTCATATACCTGGAGGGAGCCCATGAGTAGCTATAACTGTTAGGAGTGTTAAATTCATGGCACACCCTGGTGATGTGCAGGACTTCTACCTCCTCAAGAGCTGTACTGTAAAATCCATGCAGATCAAGAGAGTTGTGTTTTCTTGCCATATGACATTGGCATCAAAGGTGTCTACTGTCATTACTGTGCTGCCTATACTCCATTATGAGTCACAAGATTTTCCCTCCTTCAGGCAATTTTCCATTCTTTTCCCCACTTTGCCACTCTTTCTGCAGATAGAAAACACTTCATCACCTTCTACAACAGGAGAGATCAGTGCTGGCAACATTCCTCCATCCCACCCCCACCACTCAAAAAGCTCATTATCACTCATTATCAAATACAGCTTCCAGGGACACATGCGTGCCCTTAGCTGTATGCTGACAGGAAGATTTCACCAAATGGGTCTGTGCCAGGAGGAACAGTATCCCTTGCAAGTTCACACCACAGACTTGCATACACATTGCCTGGACATCCCTGCCTAGGGCATCAGGATGCAGACATGTTTTATGACCACAAGGAGTAGGTTAGCAGGTAGTGGGGGAATTTCAGGCATGTCAAGTGCCCAGCAGAGAGTAAAGCAGCAGATGGATAAAGAAACATCTCAAATACCAAGATTTATCCAGAGGATGACTTCCCAGATGACCCCTTTGCTCATGGCTATCCAGATGCAGGAAGCAGGTCGCATCACCTTGCTTTCTGTATTGCCTGCATCCCTGCCCAGAATGTTACTGTGCCTTCTGAGACATCTATAAAGCAATGCAGACAAGACTACTGACCTCATAGGAGTCTCCTTGTGAGATCCCCCCTGGACTACTGTGTTCAGCTCTGGGGCCCCCAAAATAACAAGGATGAGAACTGCATTTCTCAGGGTCCCTCTCTTGCCCTTTTTGAAGATGAATGACATCTGCTTTCTTTCAGTCCTCAGGAACCTTGCCCAGTTGCCATGACCTCTCAAAGACATCAAGAGTGACCTCAAAATGACATCAGCCAGCCTCCTTAGTGTTCTTGTGTACATCCCATCGTGTCTGATGGGCTTGTGTGTGTTCAGTTTGTTTAAATGTTCTCTAACTAGATCTTCCTCCACCCAGGATAAATCTTCCTTACTTTAGACTTTCTCACGAGTCTCAAGGGTTTGGAATTCCCAAAGGCAAATCTTACAGTAAAGACTGAAGTGACCATTTGGTCAGGTGGATCCCTTCTCTTCCTAGTCATCCTTAATCCTCAGAAAGAATCTCCTGGGTAAGTGTAGTACCCCTGGCAGTATGTTAGTTGTCCCACCACAAAATAGAGGCAGCAACATTTCTCACCTTCCCAGTGCAGCTACAAGAGAAGGGGCATGGTGTGAAGCACCTGGACACATGAGCAATGGCAGGGTATGGGCCATGCACACAATGCAATAGATGTTGAAGTGTCTGCTGCGATGAAGTAGCGGGTGCTTGAGCGGGTGCAGAGAAGGGCGACGAAGCTGGTGAGGGGCCTGGAGAACAAGTCCTACGAGGAGCGGCTGAGGGAGCTGGGCTTGTTCAGCCTGGAGAAGAGGAGGCTCAGGGGCGACCTTATCGCTCTCTATAGGTACCTCAAGGGAGGCTGTAGCGAGGTGGGGGTTGGCCTGTTCTCCCACGTGCCTGGTGACAGGACGAGGGGGAATGGGTTTAAGTTGAGCCAGGGGAGTTTTAGGTTAGATGTTAGGAAGAACTTCTTCACTGAAAGGGTTGTGAGGCACTGGAACAGGCTGCCCAGGGAAGTGGTGGAGTCACCATCCCTGGAAGTCTTCAAAAGACGTTTAGATGTAGAGCTTAGGGATATGGTTTAGTGGAGGGCTGTTAGCGTTAGGTTGGAGGTTGGACTCGATGACCTTGAGGTCTCTTCCAACCTAGAAAATTCTGTGATTCTGTGATTCTGTGAAGCAGTCATGGTGCTGCCCTGTATAGCCACTGGGTACATCTGGAAAAAGTTCTGATGTCTCTTCCTGGCATGCTGTATCTGTGACATGGCTTTTGTTGGAGCACCATCGCCGGGCTCTGAGCATGATTATTTTGATGAAATACATTCATATATCACCTTTCTGCTGGAATTTAATTGACATAAGGGAATAGAACAGAACATGGAAGAAATCTGCTGTAGTGAGTCAAAGATATATGGAGCCTACTTACAAGCTCAGGTGAAAAACGGGAGAATAATAGCACCTATTTTGCAAGGTATTTGACTTATGGGCCTATAACTCTTAAGCTCTTGGCAAACATGCTCCAGCATGAGTTGGAAATATGAGAAATTTACTGCACACTAAGCATTTTCCCCCTGACGAAAGCAGGGGGGCTTCCCACTCCCTTTTTCCCCTTCCTGCCATTCATCACCAAGTGGAGAAAAGTCAGAAGCTCGGAAGCACACAGGTAGAAATATGATCCTGACACCAAATTTTACACCTTAATCTACCCCTTATTTCAGCAAAGGCTGGTTTACATTATCAGCCTATCCATCAGTCCAATTCACTTGATGGAGGAGGCAAACAGTGGGAAGAGACGGGATGTCAGGAAAGGTCTGTTCAGAAGTGTCAGGGAGGAGATTTTCATGAAGCTGTTTGAAACAGTAGAGCAGGGCCACTGCTGTTTGGAGGCTGAGGTGACACACACTCCTGTTATTCATGCTAGACCTAACCATAGGGCATGCAGCCCAGTGGCTTTTGGTGGTGCTGAGGCTACCGCTGCCCACTCAAAATGGCTTCAAGCTGTGTCCTGTGTGTCCCAGGGATGGTTCCCAGCCAAACTGTCTGGGTCTACACAGGAGAAGGATCATGACGAGGCAAAAGGAAGAGTTTCTGTTCCTGGAGACAGACAAGGAAGCTGATCTGAGAAAAACTCTGTGAAGGCATTTGGAGATGGAAACACTATAGATAGATGATATAGATATAAATATAGATGATATAGATACCTTTTAAGAAATGGAAAACAGTGAAATTCAGATGTGAGGCCACAGAGGCTTCACGGAGGAACAGAATAAAAGGCAAGTGAGTGTAGCCAGGGTGAAGACTGTTTGTTCTGAATTCATCACGTATTTTGCCTGTGCAGAGCTGAAGGACTATACAGTTTCACTCTGGCCATTTTTTTTAATGCTTATTATTTCTTGCCTTGGAAGAAGAGGCCTTTATAGCGTGACAGAAGAAAAAGCAGTCTACTAGAAAACAACTGAAGCATGAACTGTGATAAGAACAAGGGGAGATCTGTTTACCAGGCAGAATGAAAACATAAGTAATTAGCTTACCAACAAGCAGCAACTGCTCTATCAAAAGGAAACATGATGCACAGAAGACCTTTATTGATGGACACACTAGAAACTATTTCAAGGAGATGAAATTTAAACTCAGCTAACAAGAAATTAATGATGCTATGTTATTAGTACTTCAAATAGCTCTTACAGAAGACCTCACCCGCATGATCCAAACGTTTCCAGTCCATTTTATTATTCATAAAGTATTCATGTGGCCCTTTGCAGTGAACCCCAGGCTGACTGAAGGCTGCTATTTGTTAATGAGCATCCTGTTCAGACTTACTGCAGATGAAATGTGGCCTTAGGCCTCCAAATGGCATGTACTGCTATTTCACATAGATTCAAAATAGGAAAGTCACAAATGCAATTCTGTGATCTTAAAAAGGACTTTTTTATCTACAAAAGAAGTACAGATGAAGGTCAAAACACAGGTCAGGGTGTAGAAGATAGGGCTGTCTCTTCTGATCTGCGGACATCCTGTGTGACTAAGCATGATCTCTGCATGTATTCATTTCAAAAGCTGAAATAATGGTAAAAGTTACTTACTTCAAAAGACTGCTGCTGTCATGCCTAATTTCAAAAAAAAATGTTTATAGAACACTATCAAATTCTTGGGCAGAATACATCAGAGAAATGCAAAGTGTTGTTTATAATTGCAGAGAAGAAAAACCTAAGTTAATACATCAAGGTTGCAAATTCAAGCATTTGAAAGCTGGGAAATGCCAAAATTAAGGTCAGCAGTGAAATCTTAGTTTGTGTTCTTTGTATGTATGCATTACAAGGTACACTGTAATCATGACATGCTATTTCAGAATATACAGCAGCTGCAGAGCAGATGTTCTCCCTCCATCAACATATACCTAGAAGGTTTACGGTGGAGACCTTGTGGGTTACGAGTGGAGTTGGCCCAAAGCCTACTTAGCCCTGTACCCAAAAGCTTCCTATTGCCAAAAGGTTAAGTACTTAAAGGTGAGCAATAAAAAAAAAAAAAAAAAAAAAAAAAAAAAAAAGCTGAAAATATGTATCTGGATGTATCTGTTACACCAATGGAAAGCAATATGACATACAGTAGTGTTACTGGCGGTGATTGGTAGTATCACCATCAGTATTCTACTTTTTGTTAGAATTTAACTAAATCATTCTGGTGTTGCTTTTCTTTCTATTAATTCATTTTTTATTTTTATTTTTATTTTTATTTTTATTTTTATTTTTATTTTTATTTTTTTCCCAGTCATGTCTCTGGTATCCCATAATGATTCTTCTCAATTTCTACATCTCTTCCTTTGGTTCCCTCTCACCATTCCTTCTGATTGTCCTTCCTCCTTTTCCTCTGCTTTTTCCTCACACACACTTTTGATTCTTCCTCAAAACCCACTATTTCTCCTCTCTTTTCCTCACTTGCCTTTAATCTTACTGTGTCATCTTATGTCATCTCTTCTAGACCCCAGTCATGCCCTTTCTCTTCCCCAGCCCTATGCCTTTTGATAAAAAACATTTTACCTGGCAAAATAACAGATAGCAGAGGGCAGTTTTGCAGCTTGTGTAGACTGAAAGGAGGCTGCCCCACAACTCTGTCTCTTCCTCCACAGTGAGATTTCTGTGTGGAATCATCCAGGAGAGTGCTGGGTTCTTAGAGAAGAAATATGATTCAAAGTTGAGTGTGTAGTGAGTAAACTTAACAATAAATATCAAAGGGAAATGAAATTTAAAACTGAGAAAAGGGTTAATGATAAGTCTCTCACACTTGGGCAATATTTTTTTTTTTCATATTAATTAGGCTTAGGGTAGATCTATTAGGTTTTGTTGGAGTTATAACACAGTATGACACCAGAGTTGTCCTACAGTATTCTAAATACTATTTCCCCCCACTTCCCCTCCAGCATGAAAGTGTCTGCCTAAAGGACAGAAGTCACATTTGCACGACCCAAATAACAGAATTCAAAGTGTGCTAATGATCCAAGCTGTTGCATTTGGCATTTTAAAAGGGCAATGCTAGGATCTGAGATTACGGGCACAAAGACAGATTTAAGCAAATCAAATTCTCAGAAATATTCCCATATAGCCCACTAACTTGAATTACAGTGTCTTTAGAGGTGACATTTAGTTCACTACAGCATTTGGAGCAAAAGGACATGGATTCCTCAGACAACTTTTTCTTTGGCTTCTTGAAACGATGTGCATTCTCAGGACTGAGGGGTAGAGCCCAGTATGATAACTGAAGTAGAAACCTCAGTTAAAAACATCAGGTTTCCACACACAATTGGACTTTTATTTATTTATTTATTTATTTATTTATTTATTTATTTATTTGGGGGGGGGGGGGACATTGAAGAGTGTTGATATTTCGCAGGCTGAAAAATTAGACTGGGTCAGAGATAAAATACTGGTTATATTGGCCCGCCCACAGAATTATCCAAGAACAAAAACTGCAGTTTAGATTCACAGCCTGTCTTACCTGAACTCACTCACAGCATAAAAATCACTAGAGAGCATTACAAAGCATATTTACTCTTCTGGACTTATATACCCTTCAGTTTTGTGCACTGCAAAGCTCTTCTCTCTTACTCCAAGCATGAGTAAAAATTCTGACAATTGTACCAGATTACCTGGCTGTGTTATAACATAATTTTCTTTGTGCTACCTGTACAAAGATGAATTAGTTCATTTGCTGATTCAGAATCTCAACTGACTCAGATTTCCCTGGAGCATTACCACAATAACCCATGTAAGACATGCTTCAATCTCTGCTCAAAGTACCTGCTGTTTTCTGGTGTCTACAGATAAACCAAACGCCCTAGATGTAAATGATACAAATAGGTTGGGACACCCTTATCTGAAGAGATGTGCATTGTGCCTCAATACATGGAGAAGGGACTCTGGTAGGTAGAAAGACCTGGGCCCAATCCTCCTTTCTTTCTCAGAAGGAAAAATTAAGACAAGGCCCAGAAAAGACTTCCCTGGACTTCACCACACCCACAAACACTGACCTTGCTTATTGACATGTGCCAACCCATCTTGAACCATGTTCTTCCCCGGTGCTCCTGCCTCCCACAAAGAAGGCTTTGGCCTAGTCATACTCAAAACTTGACAAAACTTGATCTTTCTTTGCCTTAAACATGCACGTAGAAGCAGTGCAAACTCCACTGGGTACCTTATCCCAGAAATGCCCT
The DNA here is from genome assembly GCF_965140915.1 of Aythya marila. Lineage (NCBI taxonomy): Eukaryota > Metazoa > Chordata > Aves > Anseriformes > Anatidae > Aythya > Aythya marila. The sequence continues at coordinate 151,080,416 of NC_139042.1, forward strand.
CCTCATCCTGGCACAGAACTCTCCTAGAATGACTGCTATCCAATAGAAAGAGGGACAGCTCTTGGAAAGGGCATAATGTCCTCTGAGTATCCTCCTATATCCTCTGAGTATAAGGGAAGTGCATGAAATATTATGCCCCATACATTGTGGAGCATAATATTTCTGAAGTTCATTTGGCCATCTTCATATTCCTGACTCAGCTTCCCAAGTTACTGGTCACTTGAAAGAAAGCAGGCCCATATTCCTGTTCCACATATGTTCAGTCCTTGGGTGCTTTGCTAGGAATGCCTCCTCATTAACCATATCTCCAACTATAGCGAGCCAGTGACATATTACTTAGCCTCCTTCAAGTGTTTCCAAGGCATCTCCAGAGATTTCTCTCTACCTGATACAGACTTTCACCTTGTGCAGGTTGTTAAACCTGTTGTAGCTGCTGTGAGGGATTCAGGAAGGTGACTGATATTTCCCAGGAGTCTCTAGTGGCATAACAGTGGTTGTAATTAATCATAATTTGTTTTTTCTCCTTCTTCCCCTCACTCAGCATGCAGGCAACAATGCAAATCATAGGTGGGTGGCCCCCTGTTCGAAGCAGTTGTCTTTGCTGAAGCCAAAAATGAAAACCAATCCCAAATGCAGAAGGAAACAGGCAGATAAAGTTTCAGGTTAAAAATAAAATCATAAAAAAAAAAAACAAATCGTTATCCTCATGATTTCTCCAACAGAATTACTTTCTGCTCCCCAAGGAACAGATGTTTTCAGACTAGATTAGCATCACTTTACTGCTGACCCTTTAGAGTAAAGTTTCTGGGCAGCAGCTTTTCCAGTTCTACATGAGCTAACAACCTGTGTTTTTCTTGTTGTAGCTGAACGTTTTGAATACAAAATAACACAGAGCAAACCACCGATTCCTGTTTGATGTTAGTCATCAGGGATCTTCCACCTGATTTTCTGTGTACCCATGTCACACAGGGAGCCATTGAAGAGAAGTGCTAGATTTGGGGAATTTGAGAATAAGGGCTATGTTCTTTGTTGCTGTTATGTCTCCAAGAATTAGCAGATTAGGTCCAATGGAGAAGATCATCCCAAATACTCAGGGAAAGAGATCAACTGATCCTCTTTCTTCCTCATATTTTTGCTCAGCTGGCAGGAGCAGGATGCAAGCCACCAACCAGCAATATTATTACATTAAATCATGAATCATGGTAGGCTCTACTCTGTGACATCAGTTTTGGAGTTTGCTCCACCATTGGAGCACCAGAATCAGTCACCACAAGAATATATTGTTGTAACAGACAATTTGTCATCAGACTGTAAAGTGCTTGTAAGTGTGTCCTCATTTTGCTTACAGCTAAGGGCAGACACTAGGATATGTAGAAGATTGTTCTAGGCTACTGCTGTGCCAGAAATGGAAGACAGATCTCTTTGTGCCCACATTAAGGCTTTCTGCCTCCTTTTGTAGGATTTTCCTTATGACTGGCAGATGCCAGAAGCACCTTCTCCCAGCTCTTAAGATCAGTCCTTGTCCAGTAGTGCCTTCAGACCTTTTTCAGCTTCTCTTCAGCCCCTGCTCTTCTCCTGGGTTTTTGCATCTTGTACCAGTTTTGTAGGCTGCCAACATCAAGGTATATATTTTGGTGTGATTGCTACGCCTATTGCCTCCAGCCCCAGTGGGAGCTGAGCACTGTTAACTATCAACAATGTCTGTTGTTTGCATTTAATAAGAAAGTAACAAATTTTATGGCTACTCCCATTCTTCTGATGTTTGGTTATTCTGACAGTCAGAAGTGTCCAGAAAGTCTCATTGGGTAGATTTTGGAAGTCAAGTCAAAGAAGGAAAGCCATAACCAGCAGTGCTTAGCTCTGTTTGTGAGCTGCTGTTACAGCAGGAAATAACTTCCAGACTTTCCTCTGTGCTCTTTCATTACTTGATTGGCTCTAACAAAAATTCTTGTGCAACACATCAAGCAGCAGTATGGGCTCACTTCATGTAGAGACATGGTACCAGGTAAGTGGAAAAGAAAAACTCAGTCCCTGGGGCTAATTTGGCTGTGTTTGCCCTATGAGATGGGGCTCTTTAAAAAAGCCTCTCTGTATTCACACTGCACCCCCTGAAACTTTACTCCCCTCTTGTTTGAGAGATCCATATTCTCCTGGAAAGATACCAGCTCTCCAAGGACTGCCTTATACAAGGCATGCAATGAAAATTGGGAGAGCAAAGTCTCTGTAAAGTCTCTTCTTAGGGCCTTTTTTTTTTTTTTTTTTTTTAAATGCAATACCACTAAAAGCAATGGGTCTATGCCCAGTAGGGAATAGTGTACCAGAAAATTAGACAGCAACAGAAAGAAAATCACTAATCACTAACAAGCAAACTGAAAGCAAGTAAAACAGAAAGAAAAAAAAAAAAAAAAAAAAAAAAAAAAAAAAAAGCTGTTTCAGCTTCCTGACTCATTCCAAAAGGATCTTGTGCTAGGATCTTGCGCTATTAATTCAATATTTTACACTGCAAGAGTTAACATTTGCTGCCTAACTCATTAGAAGCACACTAGCTAGCATTCCCACATTCCCACACAGTTGATAGTGAAGTGGGCAAGGATATCCCTAGCACAGAGGCAAAAACATTTGTTCTGAGCTAGAGAATAGGAAGACAAGGCAAAAGATACACATACAGGAGGAAAAATCAGCATTACAAAGTGTAAAACACAGAATAGTGTGGTTGGACCCTGCCCAGCTGCCACCAAAGGACCAGGAAAGCAGGACCACCACTGGGCTCAAGTGTCATACAAAAGGAAAGAAAGGTGCTGATGACCATGGGAGAAAAAAACCTGCAAAGCCCTGAAATGCCCTGCACATCCAGTGGCACCCAACCGGAGCGCCAGCCAGCAGATGGCAATGCCAGCCCGTGTACACACTCCTTCGCTTGCAAAGTGATCCAGGTGGCCCCAGTTGCCAGCCTGCATCCCCACAGTGTCAGAAAATGGTGAATTAAACAGGACATTTCCTGTCTGCAGCCTTGTGATGCTTGTGATCCAATTGTACTCTTGTTTTCACTGATATAGCCCTGAACATCTCCCTGTGCCGTGGTGTGGGGAAACTGGGACCTATCAGGTACCTGCCTGACCTTATCAGTGTAGGCACTTAAAAAAAAATATTTACTTGTCAGTCTTGCAGCCCATGCAATTGACTTTCCTGAATCAATTGCTATGCACAGTACTCTGAGTTCTTATCCACTGGCTCTGAGCTCTGAGGCAGGTAAACGATAAGCAGATTTGTGCTGCATGATTTCTCTGTATTTTAGAGCATGCTTGGTTGAGCCTTTGGCTCTGTGCAGCTTGACATCATTAATGCCTTCAGAGATGCCAAGCAGAACTTCAGCCTACAGCAACAGAGCCCAAGGCACAGGTGGGTGCTAACTTACCCAGTCTAGCTGCAGTCATCCTGTTGGGATGTTACCTCTCCCTTTACTTGCTTCTGGAAGCAAAGTGGTCAAGTTTTGAACTGTTGCAAGAGATTTAATGTACTAAATGATACTAAACAGCTGCCTGCCTATGGCCATAAACTTCAATTCATGGCAATACCTGGGTTATATAATGACAGGAGCAGAGAACGGCTAGGAGAGATGAAGGCTGGTGTGCAGGAGAGCATGTGGAGGGCACCTGGGCATGCTGGGCTTCTGGAAAGTGCTGGAATTAAGGTGCTGGCATGGAGCAATTTGGGCAGGTAGCTCAGGCAGAGCAGGCCTGTGTTGGGTGGGTGGTTGCAGAGAAGCCTCTGCCCAGTGTTTGCAGCTGCTTCCAGAGGCTCAAAGCAGCTTCTTCCAGCCTTTACTTTGACCTTTGCTCACTCTGCCTTGTTTTCCTTTCCCAGATATATAATTTCATGTTGACCTTCCTCCTGTTAGCCCATTTTCTTCCTTTCCCCTCTCACCAATCCCCCCTCACCAATCTCTCTCTTCCCTAAGACTGTTTTCACACCAGCCTTGCCTTTTTCTCCTCTCACCTCTTCCCTCCTCTCTGCCACCTTACTGTCCCTTCTCACAGCCTTATCAGAGGCTTCAGGGTGCTGGACATGTGAAAGCCTCTGTGGCAGCACAGCAGAGGCGCCGGAGCCAGTAGAAGTTGTTTAGGATATCTGTCCTGGCTTCTGGCTTGTGCTCAGCTCACTGCCCACCAGGGCCCTCATGGCCTTTCCAGGCAGGCAGTCCCAGCCTGTGCTGTTGCAATGGGCTCTTCCTTCCCAGCTACAGCACTTCCTTCTGTTCTTGTTGAATTTCTTAAAGTTTCTGCTAACCCACGGCCTCAGCCTCTCACAGTCCTGCTGGACAGCTGTACTGCCCTGCAGTGTGCTGACCTGCTCAGTCGCCATCACCAGCTTTGTGTCACCTGTGAACATGCTGAACGTGCTCCTTGTCACCTCCTTCCAAGACACTGATAAAGGTGTTAAACAGTGGGGTGCCAGGAAAAACACCTGCAATATTCACTTGTTTCTGGCCTCCAGGGAAGCACAACCCATTTATCGCTTCATTGTGCTAGCTGGTCAGTAGAGGCTGGTACGAAGGAACGGGGACTTCCTAGCCCAGGAGCATGCAAGGGTGCAGAAGTCCCTAGTCCATTTCCCTCTTTCCTTTTCCCCCAGTCTCATCTGTACAATAAAGCCAAAGCAACCAGGCTGAAGAAATGTCATAATTCATTGGTAAAGCCTGTTTCTTTATAGATATATAAATATGCATATATATAAATATATGATATATACATATATATAAATATATATATTTCTTTTTATTATTATTATTGTTATATATATATTTTTAGTTAGGGTCCCTTCAGCCTTGTCAAATATGGATTTTAATATAACTGAGGCACTTCAGCTGATTTTTGAGGAGTTACTGACACATTGACAAGCTGGTTAACATCAACCCACTTCATATAACTCAGTTATAAAATGGTGCAAGTCCTCTTTCCTGCAACATGTGGCTGCAATACATGGAGGCCGGACATTAGTGGGACAGCAACTATTACAGCCTTTGATGCAGGGCATATAGCCACAACCTTCTCATCTTGATCCTGAACTCCACAGCTGGAATAGGAGTGAAGGAACCTACAAAGGCCTCTCTTTCATCTGTGGAAACCAGCCACACAGTACTGCCATCCCTGCAGCCAGCAGGCTGCTGCTCCCTAACTTGCCCTCAAAGGGAACCAGAAAACTTTGCAGGGCAGCTATGCCCCAGAAGATGGGATCCACTCACACATCTTCTCACATGGTGTCACTGCATGCACACATATAGCCCTACACCTTTGTCTTCTAGTTGAAATTGAGCAGAGATGTGACACAGACCGAAATATTTTCCTTTTCAATAACCAAATGTTCCAGCCCCGTGCTTTTAGCTTTGCAACAGCTTGTAAAGCAAAGTGCATTCAGTGCTGGAATCAGCAGTAAAATCCAATTTGATCATTCCCCCTCCCCCCGCCTGGAACAGCTGGGTTAAAAATCTTTGACTAACAAGTTTTCACTGCCATACTAATCACTTTTCTTAATCAAATCAATGAACCATCCAATTTAAATCTGTTTCTCATGAAACAAACATTTCACAAAGATTCAGGTGCAATAAATAACCACCAAACTTGAGACACTGAGCTTAAAGCAGCCCCTGACTCACAGCTCCTGCCTCTCCTGAGAGCCAGAGAGGTGAGGGAGCAGTCACCCAGCTTAGGGCTAGGACCACAACTTGCTGTGAGTGAGGGCAGACAATCTGCCTTGCCTCTACCACGTTTTGCTGTAGCTCTCAGGAGTACATGTAGCAGTGCGGCAGAAGGACTTTTACAGGCTCCAGATGAAAATTAAACATCCTGTTGTTATTTTAAGGGGCATTTAAAGTTAAGATCCTGTGCCTCACGCTTAACTGGAACGAGCAGAACTGGCAGATTGTTTCCATTGCTTGGAATAAATCTATCCTCTCTGCAGGGGGAACACAACAAAATTAAGCCTGACCATGCGTAGGCAGACAACCCCATAGCAAGGCAATTCCCTTTGGAGAGGAAAGCTCTCATCCAAGAATGGCTTTGACGTATAGTACCAAACACCCCCGCTATGTTAGAAAGCAAAAGCCTGTGACATTGTGTTAATGAATGCTGGCTAGTAAACCCTTGGTGTTTACTGGGTGGGCATATAGGTACAGAGATTTGTGCCTCTGCTCCTTAAGTAACCCCCAGGAAACCGATGAGCCTCACTGAAATAAACTGAGATTTTCCATAGTCTTTGCAGGCTTGCAGCACCCAAGAGCAACAGTCTGCAAAAATAATCTTTGTGAGGGCATTAGCTCAGCCAGAACAAGGAGGAATTTGACACAGCAATTCTTCTCCCCATGCTAGAAGTGTCCTGTGGTTTGCGGGCTTCCAACCTACCCATATGAAAGCACATGAAGAGTCACTGCGTAAGGGAGAAATACAGAGAAATGAAGAAAAGGAGCTCAAACAAGAACTGAGCTCCAAGAGGGAATGTTACTTAAGGCTTGAGAATGAGCAGGGTATATGTATATATATACACACATATATATAAATATATATAAGTAAAGTAAATAAATGCTATCAGTATGAAGTGGCATTTCTGATCCTTGAAATCTGTCTCTGCTGTTGGAGTAGTGCAGCAGCCTTCTGTGCTGAGATGGTTGTTCCCATGCTCAAGTCATTTTGGAAGCAAGCTGGGTGATAAATGTTAGTGGAAAATCTCATGTTTGCTTTCCTTTAGCTGAACCTCTGTGGACTGAGCTTTCTTGTGGAAACCTCTGAAGTCATCTGTGTAAGACCAGCTGGGTGATGCACAGGGAAACAGAAGAACAAAACTTCTTGAGCTGCATAGGATTTCTCAGAAAGAAATTGCATATAGTACATCTCCGGCCTTGGGCCAAAAACTAACAAGCCTTGTGATCCAGTTGACATACAACATGTTATGGCTGAAGTCTACAGGAGACCACTACACATCCCATTCCTGCCCCAAGACACAGCTGCACTGAGCAACCAGCCAAGTGCTGTTAAAACACCTAACTTCACACAGACAACTCCTAAAGCCCTTGCAGCTAATGCATGCCAGAAGGTAAGTGCCTAGTTTAGGGAAACAGGGCATAAATTGAAGAATTAGTTACAGGATATTAAACTCACCAAGATGCAGTTACCAAGGCATGAGGCAAACAACATTCTGGGTACCTGGCAGATGTGTATGAGGAGAGGCTTACCTGTGAGTCCCCATATGTTGCTTTGTTCATTAAAGCTTCCTAATGGCTTGCCCGGGTAACCACATTGGACAAGCCTGGGTTATCACAAAATAGGACCATAGAATATCCTGAGTTGGAAGAGTCAACTCCATTATCCTGAGTTGGAAGGGACCCCTGAGGATCATTGGGTCCAATAATATACCAACACGGTGTAGCAGTAGTACAAGAGTCCTGATTTCTTTACAACCACTCAAAGTAAAGGTTTCCCATTTGCTGTAAATGTTGCTCAAGCTGAGCAGATACCAAGCAGGCACATGGGTGTGCACATGTGCTTCTCCAGCACTGCAAAAGGGTTTCATGAGCTGGAGAAGGAACAAGGATTTGGGCTTCTTTGGGAGCAGCAGTGAGACTAACGCGGTGGTACCGAGGGGGTTGCTCCCAGAAATCAATAGGAAAGGGCTTTTCTGAGCAAGAAATACCCAGGTGTGCCCAAGTGAAAGAAGAATCCAAGGGCATGATAAAGGAAAGGTAACTGTATATGAACGCCTCACACTTTTCTGTGCAGTTCAGGAAAGAGGAAAAATAGCTTCTAAAGAGTGTTGTTATGCCCTGAAGCAGAGGATGAATTGAACCCGTTATCCTTGTTCATCCTTTTCCCTGGTGGCCACTTCAAAATATTGGCTTTTGTTTAAAAAATGTGTACAGTACTTATAATTGCAAAATTAACCTTCAAAATCAAAACCCAGCATAAATGAAGAAGCTGTATCAGCAAAGAGCCTGGAACAGGAGCTCAGAGAGGTTGTTGCCATTCACCACCTGAAGTTGCTAGCTCTGGAGCCAAACTGGGGTTCATTATCAGCAAAAAAACCCCTGTTTTTCTCCTGGTGTACAGAGGGTATTCGGTGACCAGCTGACACTGCAGGTTTAACCAGTCAGTACTGGGGTTAGAATAATGGCCACCTCACTTTGGCTTTGCTCTGAACAGATGTATGTTGCCCTTTTGTTTACGTTCAAATACAAAATTAACAAGACTAAAGGTTTCAGAATATTCCAGGACCTGAGCTATGGAATTAAAATTTTAGCATTGTAAATTCAATTTTGATTTTTCTTCCCCCCACCACAGACACTAGGGAGAGAGACAATATTCCTCCATGCTATTTCCATGGCTAAATCTATGGCAGAACTTCTGCTGGCATCCCAGCAACATCTGTCTCTAGAACTGGATAACATACCCCGAGGCAGCAAACACACCTACATCCCATGTCTGTCCATACCATCTGGTCACTGGCTAGCTCTTTTAAAGTAGCTCAAAGGTAAAGGTAGTTATAGGACAGTCACTAGGAATCACTCAAAGAGCCTGCAGGAATTATGGTGCAGAGCCTCGTCAGTACTTCAGTCCTGGGAACTCAACTCCTTCTGATGAAACCTAGTTTCTGACCTCAGGGTAAGCATATTGTAATTTGCACTACTGCATCTGTCCTGGAGCATTAATATTTGACATAAATCCTAAAGGAAGCTCTCTTCTTTATTACTGATTTTTCAGAGGTGGATGGGTAAGAAAGGTTGTGGGTAATATGGAAATGGCATAGGCAGAGGATCCCTTCTGGGAGCCTGATTATTGAAAATCAGCTGCTATTTACACAGTTAATGCCATTCACTTCTTGCACCTGCTCAATCATTCATTTCCCAATACAAGCCAGCTTTGCCCTGCTGCAAAGTCAGGGAATTTAAGGGAGTTACTCCTGCAGGTTTTCTCTTTCTCTCCGATGACTGCAGAGTTCAGCTTATAAAACCCCCACTTGTATATTACCAGCCTTTCATCTTCTTTTCTTTGAATTCTATTTCTACCTATTTATATGTATATATACTTTTCCAAGTATTAATGCTTCTGGTAATGAATCTGGGGCTCTCTAAGTCTTCCTGGTCTCCCATTCTGTTCCTGTGCGACACAAAACTCATTTGAGTCTGTAATCATCTGAAGAAAGAGCAATTCAGCTAGCTTTTCAACTTACGCTAGTCTTTGCTCATACTCTGTTGAATCATTCAGAGAGGCTCCATGCACTACATCTAGGGACAGCGTATTCTTTATCATGTCCCTCCAAATGCAAATTCAGTGCTGACATCCTTGACAAGCACACTCTTTAGAAGACAGTTCTTTAAAAGCTCAGTTTTAAAACAAACAAACACACACAAAGGATTGTGCAATTGACCTGTCTTCCCACTCTTGCCCCCATCCTCTTTCTTGATAATGAAATTCTTCCGCAGAGAAGCCTTAGGCCATTGAGTGGTGGGGAGGGAAGGAGGGAACTGTTTTCCTTTGGTTCCACTTATTAGTGCTAAAAGATGTAGCGCTGTAAGTGAAATTATGGGAAGAGTGATTGCAGCTCTGAGCACCTGAAAAACTTATCAGCTATCTATTAACAAAGGGTAATTAATAGTAAAGTGAAGGCTTTTTGTTTTTGCATATATATATATTTTTTTTCCTATTTTCAAGAGAAGGACTTGCATATATTGGAAAATCCATGCTTTCTCCTCGCAGATAAAGCATTTGCAATACTAACCTGTGGTCCAGGTTTGCTTCCATGGTGCTGGTGAGGTGTCATTTATTGTAGGGTCTCCATCTGCTTGTTATTGTATATAAACTGAACAAACTTCCCCCATATGCCAAAGTCTTGTATTTGATTACAGAAAGCCAACAGATGAAGAAGGTCAAGGTCAAGTAAAGCAGATAAACAACCACAGGATCACCTCTAAGTAGACAAGGACTCACCTGTCTTCAGGCGGATCAGCCTTGTACTAATGTGTCTGACCGAGCCAAAGTTGGAGGAATAAACCAGATTAAAGGCAGTGACAATGTTCACCAAAATATAATAACAGGCTTAAAGATGAAAACTAAACAATACACAACCCCCCGCCCCCCCCCCCCCCCCCCCCCCTTTTTTTGTTTCCATCCAAAGAAACAACAGCTGGTATGTTCCTGAAACCAGCACATGTCAAGTCAGACACTGGAAAGGAATTGAGAGGATTATTTCACAATTTTATTGCACAACTGAAAATTAACCTTTTTCTTTTTTTTTTCTCTCTCTCTTTTTTTTTTTTTTTCCCCCCAATATTTACAAGCCATTTATTTTGCACACATAATCTGAACAGCATTTCCCCTGATAAAACTGTCACCTAGAAAACTTACACACAGACTGAAGCATACATGTAAAGTAAGTGGTTTGTGTTAAAACGCGAATTGCCTCAGTCTAACTCTGGAGGGGGAGAGGCGCTTGGGAGATGGGGCAGCAGAAGGAAAGAAGACACAGTTTTCTTTTTTTCTTTCCTGAAATGTTACTTAAGGATCTTTCCCTGACTTGGGAAAAGAAACAAAAGGTTTCAGTATTCGTTTAAGAAGAATGCTAGCCAGTCAGGTAATGTACTGACAGGGTGCTGATGTGAAGATTCAAACCCTTCAGCGCTACAAGCCTCGCAGAGAAGTGACAAGCCTCGTTTCATGCATGGTTCACCTTAAAGGTCACAACAGCCCAGTTTTCCCCTGGAGAATGTAAAATCACTTTGGTCACAACAGACAAGGAGTGAGGTTTGAGTCTTAAGAAGAAACACACTTGGGAGGGTGGATTTTTTTATTATTATTATTTATTTTTATTTTTTAAATCTTCTTTCTCATATATTCCCTACCTGCACCTTTGGAAAAGTGCTGGCTGACACACTGCAGAAGCTGCTGCTTCTTCCAGCACTTCCACAGCAGTAATACAGTGCAACAAATATTGCACAACCAGCCCAGCAATGCTGTGGGTAATACTTTAACCATCGTTATGAAGCTCACAGCTTTGTGCTGAAAATGAGTGTTTTCTTGGCTGTCAGTGCGAGGTGCCTGTCACAATGCGTATCACAGCTCCTGGAGTCCGCGAATCGCTCCCCTCCCAAGGCTGATCCACCCACACGTTTTCCATCACATAGATTGTTGTTTTCAAGTTTGTCAGCTAATATTGAGTTTGCAGCCTTGTAGCACTTACTGCTCAGTTTCCAGGGGATTTTGACACCTGCAATCATAAAGGAGGAGGTGGCAGCTCTAAAACTGATGCTTGCTGGCCCAGATTTGTCCCATGTTACTTCAGGCAGGTGCACTCCAGAGGAACCTGCACAGAGATCTTGCAGCACTGCAACCTTTTCTACTAGTCAGAGAGCAGAGGGGTGATTTAGGGCTTAGGAGATAACAAAAGCTGTCTGCAGATGTCGTGCTCACTCCATTGCCTACCAAAGGAAGCTAAGAGGACCAGCTCCAACATCCTGTGTCTCTGACAGCTGCCAAGTTGCATAGGATGAATCTGGGCCTGAATTCTTCAAGCTGGGCACCTAAAAACATAGGGTTTCTGGATTTACAAAGAACATTTTGTATTTAGATCGCTTTAGTGCTACTGTTATTCAGGTGTTGGGACTTTTTTTGCTGTAGAGCGGAGAAGCAGAACAAATGACACAATCCACCACACGATCTGTGGTGGACTCAGTGTGCAGAATGCTTATAGACTTGTTATGTGAGTTAGTGCTTGTCTATTGCCAGGTATGCTACCGGGAGATGGCTTTGTGAAAGTCAATTCAACTACAGGAAAAGCAAAACCCATGACCTGAGACCAAATGACCTATGTCAACTCTTCTAAAGTCTTTGCATCTTCCAGAGCCACACAGTCACCATCACCCACAATGGAGAAATGCTTTTTTCTATGTAATACTCATACAGGGATTTCAACATCATGTAAAGTATCCATACTGTCTTTAAAATACCTGCCAACACCTACCTAAGGCTGAGGTAAATGTGGATTTGGGGGTCCACGACACCGAGAATACAGGCAAAGAGTAGAAAACCCTGTAATGGCCTTGCTGAAGAAGGCTCCTGAAATTGAATCCTAAAGAAATTGTAGCAAATTTGTAAATTGTAGAAATTTGTGCATTTTTTTTGGTACATGCTGCTGATTTCAACCCCATTGGATAACTCACAGTGACGTTCTCAAAAACAAACAAACAAACACATTTTTCTAGAAGATACACAGGTTTGGGGTACAGAAAAGTTGAACAATATCAGTATGTTAGAAATAAAGCAAGACACAGTGATCCCATTCCTACACCTTCAAATTGCTGAATTTCCTCTTAGACTGAGACTTGAAGATTAAAATTGGAAAAAAATGATTAGAAGAGTAAATTTGTGTGGAGGCCCAGGTGCCATGCCATGATGTATTGATACTGCTTTAGTAATTAACTCACCCAGTGGGATAGCACAAGCCAGTGGTCTTTCATACTTTAAAGAACAGGCTCTGTTAAGATAGAAATAAAACCTGTGATAGCACAAAGCAAAGAACAATCCTCCTAGGCTACAGGAAAGGCCTAGTTGTTAGTACATCCCAACAACTACTCTTCTTTGCCTCGGAACAAGCTGTAATACTTGTTAATCTGACTGATACAGAAGAAAGCTCTATCAACCTGAGAAAATTTAATTCCTCCCATCTCCCCCACAGCTTTTGCAAACTCTTTGTTTCATATATGAAAATGGAAATGAAACCGACAAAAATTATAATGAAATACTCAGGTCCTGGGCAGTCCTATTCAGGGATTTGTTTTCATCACATGCACGTGTTTTGCTCTAGTAAGTGCAAAGAGAAGGAAGACAGTGACTGTATTTTCTTCTTTGATGACAGAATAGGGCAGCTTAACCTCGTGGATATTTTTGCACTGAGTCTCCACAAATGTTAATCCTTTGGGTCTTACATAAATCATTGCTTTTGGATTGATTTTGCTGTACTTTGAATAAACCCTAACAGTGAAAAGTGAAAGATGTAAACTCTCCATGAGCCATAGATAATGTAATAATTATCCATGGCTGATTTGGTCATATGAATAATTATGACAATACTCATTGATGTTATGGACAGAAAGTATCATTTCATTCATCTGTCTATTCTCTTATCAGCACAGCAGAAGCTTCCTGCCCAGCCTGAATGCTGTGTCTCAAGCCAGCTGGATTAATTGCTGCTAATATAATTAGTAAACACTGGGCAAGGTATTGAGTGAAAATGCACATATCTCTTGTTGTCATTCTGGACTAGCAAACCACCAAGCCCTATCTCTACCTAACCCCAAGGGGCCTCTGTCATCCCCTGTGAGCACATATCTAAAATTCAGAAAAGCTCTGCAAAGTCTATTGGAATAATAGATTTAATACTGAACTCACTACTGCCCTCTCAAAAAGCAGATAGCAGTGGTGTACTCCCTGCTGCTGGTGGTTAGTTCCGACTGGATGAGCAGTTCAGAGATAGACAGCACTGGATCCTTTTTCCTTTCCTTATAGCATCACTGGAGAGTGCTGATGGAACAACAGATACACTGGCGGATCAAAAGAAGAAATTATACAAACCTTGCTAATGCTAGCTTTGCCCCAGCCATTGATCCTAGCGCTGACTTAAGGTGCAGACAATTTTACAAAGGCTGGATAAGCAGACTCCTACTGTTACCAAGCTGCCATTATCTTTAATTTTGTTATTTTTTTTTCTTTAAGAGCAATGTGGGAATCCAAGGAATTCAATCATATTAAAAATTTTTGAATTGACAGTGGTTTAATTTAAGTGCAGATTTCCATGAATTTTACAATCCACCGAATTTACTACATCTGGGCCACAATGGGCAGCATTCGGTAAGAAATGCCACAGATGTCCTTAGTCCAAACCACAGATTCTACAGACAACCTTTCTTAGGGACCCCAGAATTCTTTTGCCTTCTTTATTCCTCTGGAAATTTGGCTACAGAAAATTTAACACCCCCCTCTCAACCTTCCCGAATTATTTACTCCATCTCTTTCCTGCTTTCTTGACAAACTGTGTGTTCAGAGTGGTCCCAAAGTGGGGGCAGACATGCTGGAGGCTTGGGCACAGCTGGGATTCATCACTCTGATATGTTCAGCAGTTAGCATTCATAGGCTTAGGGCTGAGTGCTACACGGCCTTGGAGTGTGTAATTTCCATCAGCTCCGTAGGATCCCTCCACACTAGAAAAGCCCATAGAACAGAACTGCAGGCATTATGCTCAGAAAGCCTGAGGCCATGGGGGATAATTGATTTTCCTAAATCACAGTTTAAACCTATCATTTGGAAAAAAAAAAAAAAAAAAAAAAGTCTGGCTTTGCTCAAAATCAAGGCAGCTATCATACTACAAGAAGCTCAATGAGAGCAAAAGTAGAAAAGAAATACCACCCAGCTGTCTAATTCCCTGAGTGCCGTCCACTCTGTGCATATCATGAAAGAGAAGTCCCCTAAAACACCAGCAAATGATCCTGTAGGGACTGTGTCCTAATCTGTGAGTATCAGGGGAGAGAATGAAGGTGTATGAACCAAGCAGCAATTTGACCAGCAACTTGAATTTTCAGATACAGTACCTTTCACTTGACTGGTTTTGCAGCCTTAGCAGGAGTCTAAATGGTTAATTTGGCCAATCCATGCGTCCACTGTTTGAAAATTATATTGCCGTAAAACTGAAGAACAGACTTCGCTTGGCTTGAATCATTTGGCCTTGTGTTTGGAGACCTCTTCTTGAATATGTTGTGTGAGGAAGGTGTCTACATGTCTGATCAGAGAATTAGCCCCAAGTCAGAATTATTTCTATCAGATTGAAATCTTGTGTCTCATGGCAACGGACCATGGAGCTCAAATGAAGCCTTTGTCACCTGCACAGTGACTTCCCATAAATGGATGTTATAGAGGTTTAGGGCATTTTAATGCTACTGAAACAGTAAGCAGCTGGGAGACAGGAGCACTTTTCATCCTCGGAGAGGAAGCTATAGCACAGAATGACAGAAAAGACACTAAGCTCTTAGCCTGGGTTTCAGACCTTTTGCTTCCTGACACCATCAATGAGCTAACATTTCCATTACGGTAAGTATTAACATGTCTGGACAAATAAATCCATACAATCCATCACACGAACAAATATTTGGCTGTCTTTCTAATTCCAAGATTATTTTTTCAACTGATCATTGCAGTGCAAGCAACCCCCAAATCCCCAGTATTCGTAAAAGGAATACATTCCGGCCAGCTGACATGTAGGCTAGCTTCTTTGGAAATTCTTGAGGACTTTATGTCTTCTTTTGGGAATGCGCAACTACTGATGAAAGCAAGCTCCTATAAAAGCAAGGTATTTCTCAGTCCAGATTTGTATGTTTCCTGATCCCTAACTTGCTGTGCACAGCCAGCAGCTTTTCCAAACTTAAAATTTATATTATAAACAAAAATATCAGTCTTTAAACAATCCCCAATTCACCAAAGTCTTTGGATGTAAGCATATATTCTAGATATACATTCTGAATTATTACTGTAAAGATTACTTCATTTACCTATCGATGCTTCTGCATTTTCAACACTGAAGTGGAAATACTAGGTGATCGGCTGTCATTGTCAAAGAGTGACTTTGTTCCAGTTGTACTCACTGGAGTTGCAGAAACTTGGCTGCTTTCTTTTCCTAGAATTGAATTAGTTTTGGAGCTAACAAAGATGCATTCTTTTTTTTTTTCACTCCTACCATCTAATATTTTAGACCTTGTTGAAGTTCATAAATAATGATGCTCACCCCACTTGCTGAGCTCGCTGTGTTCTGCTGCTGCACTGAAACCTGAGGAACACCCATACAATATCTGGCAGCGCAGCAAGGAATCTCTTGTGCAGTGCCTAAGAGTAATATCTCTGCTGATTTGCCAGGGCTCCCTGTGCTGGTGGTCATTAATCTTTCTCAGCCAAAAATGGATGGGGCTATTAGGCAAGCTGGAGTAATGGGGGAAACTGGCAAGACACAGGAGAAAATGCATTATCTTCTGCATAGAATTGCATGTAAAAATAAGAACATTAAAAATGTATTTTTCATATTTAATTGGGCGATGTATGATTATACCTACCAGAAAATAATGTGCAATGTGTTTTGTGCAGGGTATTTATAAAACTGTTCAGCTGTGCTAGGGCCTTATTTTCCCCTGAGGACAGAAATAGTAACTAAAGTCCTGACAAAGTTTTTGTGTTTTTTCTTCTAACAAAGGGCTTACTCTGCTGCAATAGCTACCGCAAATAACCCTACAAAGTGCCTCCACTTGTCGCAGTATCAGGAAAATGCAGTTTATGATTTACATACAAACCACATGAAGCCTACCAGGTAAAAATTCAGCACTTTAGAAATAATGTGATCACATCTGATTTTCAGTCTAACAAAAGCGGTGGAACCGCAGGTACATTGCTAATTCCTTTCTGTCACTGAATCCAAGATGATGATTACAAATAGAATAAAATTCACAAAAATGATATAGAACCAGATTGCTCACACAGGAAACTATCAAGGCTGGAAGGAATTACTTAAAGTAGGACTTGGAAAAAAAAATCTGATTGATACTAAAGACTATTCAGAATACACAAAGACATTTTAAAATGGTAGATGGCAAATGGCCGATGACCCTTAGCCAGAAAATGCTAGGATGGAAATTACAGCCAAACATTTGAAGATATATGCTGTAACAACAGAAAGAAATCATGGAAACATATCAGGGGGTTATAATAAGGCATTAGAAAAGGTAAGAGTTATGGCCAAAACTTTAACTGCAGAGCCTGTTACATCAAAGGGAGAAGCATGAAAACAGAAATAGGAGGATTGGGTGCCAGCCAGGCAGCAGATTATTATTTGAAACAGTAATTATGTCTGAAACACAGCAGGATGTCAGAAGGTGCTGGGAAATACAGAGTTCAGACTTTGGTGCTGGAAGGGGCTTACAGGGATGAAAAGATTCTAGGGACTTGATTTTTGGAGTGGAAGGGAAAAGGGAGACACAGGACAGAATGTGTCAAGATAAGACCCCCAGTTAGACGAACACAAGAATTCTGTAAGATTTTACAACTGACCCCTTGACTAGGAGAAAGTTAGCATTTAGTAAGAGTTAGGAGAAAACTTCAGAACAAATAAAAAACAAAACAAAACTTTTTTTTTTTCTTTTTTTTTTTTTTTCTGTTAAAGAATCAATGGTCCTAATTAAACTAAAAAAAAAAAAAAAAAAAAAAAGCCAACAACTCTGAAGTTTTGCTTTAGTAAAGAGTATCACAGACTCACAGAATCACAGAATTTCTAGGTTGGAAGAGACCGCAAGATCATCGAGTCCAACCTCTGACCTAACGCTAACAGTCCCCACTAAACCATATCCCTAAGCTCTACATCTAAACGTCTTTTAAAGACTTCCAGGGATGGTGACTCCACCACTTCCCTGGGCAGCCTGTTCCAATGTCTAACAACCCTTTCGGTAAAGAAGTTCTTCCTAAGATCCAACCTAAAATTCCCCTGGCGCAACTTTTGCCCATTTCCCCTCATCCTGTCACCAGGCACGTGGGAGAACAGACCAACCCCCACCTCGCTACAGCCTCCTTTAAGGTACCTGTAGAGAGCCCTCAGATTAAAAGTGGAAAGGGCTTAAAAATAGCCATGGAATATGGTATTCCCTTAGATAAATGAAAGACAAGGAAATGTTGGTATGACTGAAGTGGAGATTTTTGAAATTATTCAGACCAAATAGAGAACCTTCAGAGAATGGAAATCAAAACTTGGTAAACCTGAAAGGAAGGTATGTAATAGTTAGGATGGATTTGAGCAAGCAAAGAGGGAATTTGAAGAGCAAATAGTAGGAAGTTAAAATGGAAAATGCATGTTTGCTTAGTACACCAAAAGCAGAAAACTGGAAAGAACCAGTAGGCTACCCCAAACAATAAGTAGAGGGAACAATTAAAGACAATAAGGACATTGACAAGAATCTAAATGATTTATTTGCATCAGTCTTCACCAGAGATGGTGTTTGAGTGGTATCTAAATGAGGGACTCACACTTTCCAAATAACAAAGATAAGGAGAGGTCATAGACTGAAGACTCAAGAGAGAAGCTGGTGGAACAAATCAATAAATCAAAGGCATTAAGTCACCAGATTTATCTGACATTTCTTGAAGACTCCAGGAGAAATCTGAGAATCAAGAAACAAAATTCCTAGCAAATACCTATTACAGCAGAGGACTAGCAGACAGTGTTGTAACTGTGTTGGGGATTTTTGTTGTTGGTGTTTTTTTTTTTCACGGTGTTGGAGGAGCCCTGGCTGTTCAAGACAGGTAAGTAAGCCTAATTTGCTACCACATGAATTGGCTGAAATGTGTTAAAAAAACCCAAGCCCCACATCTCTCAAATTAGGAAGCACACACAAACGTGATGTGACAGAAACAAGTCAGCACCATGTCCATAAGGAAAAAAACGGGCTCTTTGAACCTACTACCGATCTTTGAGCTGTTTACAACAGACTGCAAATCTAAGGCTATCCAGGAGTTCCCACAACTTGCTGCACAAAGAGGCAAGGTGCAAACGGTCACCTCCCAGCTCCCCCATCGGCATCTCAGGACCACTGAGAAGAAAATAATGTTGACATTGATAATGACACAACCAAACTACATACAGGTCCACGCTACAGGTTACGCAGTTGTAGGCAACCCAGTCCATCCTTGGGCAACATTGTTAAGCCAAGAAGAAATGTACACCTGGAAATGAGTTTTCAAAATATATGAAACATAACGGTGGCCCCACTGAAACTCTGTTGTATGTAGGCACAACAAGACTTCAGCCCCTTCTAGGATTGGCTTTTGATAACTTTTTGCACATTAGCTAATCATCATGGCTCTGTGCAGCAAGGTTCTCATTCTCATTATGCGCAGTGACCTGGGCCCTTAATGGTGAGCAATACGGGACTTGGTGAGTTAAGATTTTATTTTTTTTTTTAAATATATCTTAGCCAGGACTGACTGAGCACTCATTTCACTTCTTCCCAGATCTTCAAAGGTTTTTATGTAAATCTTTACATAAAGCCATTAAGAACCAAAGAAAAGCACTTTGGAAAATTATGCATTGATGTATTCTTACGCAGCCAACACTCCCAGGGGAAAAGGTAGTAATTGCACATAGCCTCCCGCCCCTTTTTATTTCTTGTCAAAGATGTTGCCTTTTTTGGCTTTTCTTATATATACACAGCATGATGAACTGATATTTGTAGTTTAAATGTCTGGTTTAACAGCGTGGTTTCCACTGTAACAAAAAGCTCTCACGAAATGTCAGGTTAGAAATAAAACCAAGCTCTAGAGGGATGAGTTGGGGAAGAAAGTAGAAGGTCCAGTGGCTGAAAAACAAAATGGAACAAAGTGAGCAGAACACAATGTGGACCCATTTCCCAGTTCAGGCAGTGGTATTGGTACATGTGGTTGTACAGGGATCTGGGGAAAGGAGAGAGACACATTTCTCACTGAATCATTTCTGCTTTCTCTATTAACATTGCAACCGAAATTACAAATAGCCCTGCAAGGGGTAGTGCATTAAACCTCAGCTCCTCATCCAATGTAAACACAACATTAATACTGAAAGATAAAGAAAACGGTAAAAAGTCCAGTGTCTTGTTTTCTGTGTTTTGCTTGTTAAGTTTCCTGTCCACCCTCCAGAATATTCCTGTGTGTATTGAAGTTGTGAACTTGACCAGCCCACATTCAAGCAAACAATCACACTCAGATTCCCAACATAAACTTTTCTCCCTCGAATGGGGAGTTTATTCCTAACAGTTCTGCTCCTTTTATTTATAAACTCCTTTAACGAAGTAGTTCTGAGACCTTGTAGCAGGCAGCAGGAGAGCACCCAGGCTACGAGTTGTCGCGCTTATATTCCCTGTTCAGCAAAGTTCACGTAAAGCCCAAGGCCCAGTGCCTTCACGGATGGGCATGCACTGAAATGAGTCTATGAATCAATATCCCCCTGCACAACACGCCTTCTAGGCAAAATCCAATTCTTGCCTAAAAAAGATAAAGAGTTACAACCAGGCCCTTTATTTTACGAGACACATATGAACACGTTGCTCTGGTGAAAACAGACCTTACACTAACAGGTTTTGTTCACTTTCGGGCAGAGCTACTGATCTTCTTTACTGGACCACCAGAACTGAAGATGGGAAAGAAACACAATGGAGACATTTCCTTGGCAAGGAAAGGAACAGCATTTAGGACTGGGGAAGAGGCAGGGCAGGGCATAAGGGATTTTCCTGATAAAACGTAACTAATTTGAGCATAAAAGACCAACTGATATCATGTACACACCTAAACCTGTAACACACCTTCCCTGGAGTGCAGTATTGTACAAGTGTCCCCTTCATTTTCAAGGCTAATTCAGACCTTTGGCTCATCCTGCATTTACAAGGTCATCCATGTTAAGAGGGCCACTGTGAACGTTCACAGGTGAAAGTTCCCTTTCAGAGTAGTGCAGATTTGAAATTCACAGGACAGCGACCCGAAGATCTTCCTTTACAGATAAAAAGCATGTCAAATTATTAAATAGCAACATGAAATCCTATATTCTGAAGGTCTGTCTTTGCTCTGCAGTTAAGAGAACAGAGTGCATTCCCAGCCCATGCCCAGTCCCCACCTCTTGCAGTACAGCAGGCGTGTAGCCGGCCCCTCTTGTTGACACCTCACAAATGCTAAAGCTGAAAGGCCTGGGGTGGTTGGGGAAGGGGCTGATGAGCACAGTCTGAAGATATGTCACTTCAAATTTCTACTGTTAGAACTGCCAGGTATGATAAAAAAACTGAAAGTATTTCTCAGTTCGAAGTTTGAAGACCAGGCCTCAAACGTTGAGTGGCTCCTCCCTTCAGTGTCTCTGTTTCCTCTAAAATGGGCTCCGCTGTGCTAGCTGTTGTTCTCTGCCGTGAGATATTTGAGAGCTGCAAAGCCATAGTGACGTGACATGTCCTGCTGGAACTCCTCCTTCAGGGTCTTGAGACAGATGCGGTATTGCTTGTTGGAGCGAAACTTGGTGATGTCGAAGCTGGGGGCATGCGGCATGTGGATCATGTAGGCGTTGGGCAGCACCGTGAACTCGTACTCCTGGGGGAGAAAGACACCAGCTGTGAGGGGTGTTCCTGAGCCCTCCTGCAATGCACCTCTCTCATGCCTCCACAGTCAAACACATTCTGTCATGCAACAGTTCACTGTAGGTCTCAAGAACAGCTAACCCATATAACTATGCCAAATAAACCTTTTTGTGTTTATGAAGGACCTACCTTGTCTTTGAAAATGTTTTACTCCATATAAACCAAATAACAGAGAAATGGTGCTAAAGACATTTCTGACGTCATGTCTGCAGCACAGATGTTTGACAGTAGTGTGCTTACAACCAACTATGAATGCACACAGCATGAGTTTCAATTGTGCTTGCAAAAGCATGCTTTCCCCCCTGTAATTTATCTTTCGTCGGATGCTGGAATAAGCAATATTTAAAAAGGGACACCTTGCACTACCTATGTTACTTTGCCTGTATACTTACAGCAACAAAACTGTCCCAGACTATTTATAAACTTGAAGTAGTGGGAGAATATGGTGCCTTTTATAGGCTGAGTGTGAAAATGGACCTGCTAATTTCATATGCTTTGGGAAGATTTCTCTTCAGATTGTATAAATCTTGGAAAGGTTTTAAACAAATTAACTTCTTCACAAAGTATGAGATATTGTGCTAATTCCTCTGCTCCTCTGTAACTGCTTCACTAATTCTGAAGAAGGTTTTTGACATTTTTTGTTGCTAAAAACTATGATTCATCTGTGTTTCAATTACTCTTATTAGATTTGCTCCATTTTTGTAATTAAATATATGATTGATCATTTGAGACAAAGCTAGATAAAAAGTGCCTCATAGGAAAGTTGGAAAGTCACAAGTGTAGGATGCACAAGAATGTGGTATGTGGTCCCACATAGGATGTGCAAGAAGGTATGTGGTCCCACAAAAATCTGGACAGGAAAGGGACGTGAACCTCAGAATTCTGTAGCCAAGTGAAGTACCCTATCAGCTGAGGCTATGCTAGCTATTTTTTTTTTTTGTTAAATTTCAGAAAGTCTGAGTTTGTATGGGATGTAAACGATGAGCCACTTCAAAGCCTCTACAAGCACACTGGCTACTCTTCATACCCAGTTTCTATTTACAACTGTTTTTGCACTGCCTTATTAACCATCTCTGTGTAAGACGGTGAACAACCACAGAGCTTCTGCAGAGCATGCTGGCTTTAAAAGACATGGAGCTGAACTTCTGGTTTGCAGCCCTGTGTAGATTTAGGAGTCTGTGCTGGGACACAGATTAATTACCTGCAGTGGAGAGGCAGGATATTCCAAAATATTTTGTTAGGGAAAGAGATTTATGGGAGAGAACACACTTGAGCTAATAAACACTAGGGTTTTCACCTACAGACAGTCCTTCACCTAACAAGCTACAATGAGAAGAGACTGAAAACTGCTGGATGATGATGCTATCAGAAACCAAGAGTTTGAGCAACACAGCCCCACATGAAGTTACAGAAACTGCAGTGCTGTCCCAGAAACACTTAGGAAACAGTAGCATCTGTTGGACAGTGCAGATGCAGCTGTGTGGCTGCTCCTTTCTCATTATGGGAGTGCCTGTTCCCTGCCAAACAGTGCTACAGAGTAAATCTTTGTGCCAAATGACAATGCTGTCATACATGGGAATGGGCCCCTGTCAGCTTCTGTTTGGGATGACGAGTGTACAGGAAGAGCAAAATATTCTGATGCTCACAGGCAGAACTCATTTAGCTGGAAGAGACTTGGAACTAATGGGGAATCAAACACAAAAACAAAGGCTGCCATAATGGAATGAGGAGAGCTGATGAACAACAAACTACATAACTTCTCTGCAGGACCTGAACATTAAGGGCTGAATCTGCTGAGGAAGAAAAACGCCCCTCATACAATCTTTTCTCTTTTGCATTTCTTTCTCTGCATCTCAAGTCTGCTGTCTTGCAGATCAAAGACTTTCTATGCTCTGCAACGTAAACAGTCTGCAGAGCAGTGCTCCCATCCCTGAAAGGCCTTCAGCCACATAACAGTGTGCCAAAAATGTAAGCCCCTTTGAAAGATGCTGGGCTGGGGTCCTGGAAAAAGAGATGCTCACTGTCTAGTTCTACAATCACTGGAAGAGCGGGGAAAGGTTTCCTAATGGCCCATCTCTACTGTAAGAAAACATTCCTTGAGAAAGCAAAGCACTCTCAGGAACCTCTGTCCTTATCTCACAGGTTATAAATGCTTTAGACAGAGACTGTCATTATCCATATATTTGTACAGCATCCAGCTCAGCGGACATCTCCATGCCCCCAGAATAATAATGACGATTATCTCCACACTGTGTGCTCCTCTGAAGGATGGTAGTGGCACAGGTCCTTGGTGAGGTGTCTCCCACAGTCCGTTTGACACACGCTGCAGTTGCGAGGAGCAGGGAAATAATTCAGCTGAGCGGCTGTTTTGTCTGCTGATAAAGGAGCCAGCCAAACAGCTTGCAGCAACATGATCCATGAATGCCCTGAAGCCAAAGGAATGCCTTATGGGTGCTTGGTGCAGCATTTCCTCCTTTTTATGGAGGGGATGTTCCCCATTCATCACAATTCCTTCCTTCTAACCTAAGGAGCAGCCAGGCAAAGGAGACAGAACTCAGGAGATTGATCAAAATTTGCAACAGAGTGGCTGGGAGATCAAAGCTCCCTAAGGAAAAAGCCTAAATACATGTAAACTCCAAACAGGAGCACATCTGAATTTACTGTGAGGAAAACAGAACAACAAGGTAGTCCAGCATATTTTGGTCTGGCTCAGGGAATTTGATATTTCTAGCTGACATAGGGAAAAATAGCATGTCCCCTCCAGCCTGATTTTGTGGGAAAACAGGCCAATACCCAAGTTGCTACAGATGAAAATTAAACTTCTTTTCAAAGTGAGAATTTTTTTAAGGCTGGAAGAGTGAGAAAAACAATTCCCCAACTGAGTTAGTTCCATCCCAATGGCCTTTTTAAATACCTGTGCTATGATCAACTTTGAAAAATGTTCCAATTTCCTATGTGTGAGTCTGTATGCTGAGCAAATGTCTCTGAGCAGAAGAGTTAAATCGTGAGTGCTAGATGAGAGTGGCCAGTTGGAATGTAAGCCCTGATAGCCAGATTAACAAATAAATTATTGCATTGTCACTCTCCACAAACAATAGTTAATTGATTAGTGTTTGGATAGTGCACTGGAAAATTAAAGTGCTATAGCAAAGTATTACTATTAATAATAACATAATGGACAATTTTTTGGTAGGGGTCTGTAATCATTTTTTTCATCAACATAAGTCAGCACAAATTAGTTTGCAATGCCCTTTTTCAAACAGAGGGCAAGTGGCAGGTAGCCCAAGGTGGCCATGTGGTTTTGTAAGCAGTAGAAAATAGCCCTCCCATATGCCTGCCTTCATCAAAAGCACTGTATCATGCACCCCAAAGATACAGTCTCCCAGTAACCTGCTGTATGTCTTGTGCTGCTCTGCTTTCTGCAAGCTGCTAACAGTTGGGCAGAGAGGCATCAGCTGTATCCCAGACCCAAGTCCTCACAGCAGAAGCATATCCCACTAGCATAGTGGGATGCAGCTGGCTAAAATTATTTTCAGATACCATGAAATGCCACTGGTTCAAAAACTGGAAATGAAATCGAACTGAAAAAAAAACAAACAGCAAACTAAAGAGAACTGCCATGACCCAGCCCCTGCTGATTAATGCACTGGTTAGCTTCACACCCAAGAACAGCAGGGATGTGCAAACTCTGCCATTTCAGTGCACAGCAACACCAGACTCCCATGGAGCCATAACCAGTGCCAGTCTAAAGATCTAGGTCTGTGACAAGGACCTTGGCAGCTCTGAGAGCTCTGGTGCCAGTCTGGGACTCTCGAGGTCTCTCTGCATCCTTGTTCTTTATATTCTGTCCAGCAGTGCCATCCCAAGCCACAAATCCAAGAGGCAGACAGCCCAAGGATCAAATACCTGGATCTTCTGGAGTTTGCTGCTGCATAGCTGGAGACTTTGGAAATGTGAAGACCCTGACTTTGCAGAGATGCGCTGTAAATCTGGGCTAGAAATTGAAGATCCTTGATTTGGATTCTGTTTAAGATTGCTTTTTGAATTCTAAATTAACAACTGGGACTCACCAACCTCTGTTTAACTGAAAAGCTTCCAGCCAGATCTATAGGTCTATAGACCCCACAGTAGGTGATTAGACTGATAACAAGTGCTGCAGTACTTGGGCACACTGCTGGGCAGGAAGAATCGTGTCACTCTGAGACAACAGCTTTCTCAGCACTGACAAATGAACTAAGGAGACTCAGTACTCTTTTTAATGCTTGATAAGGACTAAACTGAGCTCAAAAAAGCACTCATTATGGAGCTCAGTAAGGCCAGGTGAGCACTTTGGCAATGCAGAGCTTGAAGCCTTTCTACAGAAGGTGGATTTCTTCTAACAACCCTGCCGTCTGCCCCTGCATGAGTTATGCAGGCATCGTCTTCTCACCTGTGCATCCAGTTCCATGATGTGAGCCACTTTGTTCCAGCCAAATCCAACAAACCGCCTGTCATACTCCGGGCAGTCCTTCCTCACAACAACGTATGGCTCGAAGTCTGCTTCCCACTCAACGCGGTAGGGGGTGGTGGCTGTTCGCCACTTGGCAAAGTTCGTTGGCGCGTGCCCTTTTGTCCAGACGTGATACCTTCAACAGACATAAATGGCACGGACACGGGGAGGCAATTAAACAGGATGCATCTTGGCGAGGCTACAAAATGTTACTTGTTAGATAAAACGCTTGAAAATAAGGACATTAGCTTACAGTTCACATCATCGTTTTCAGGACGTATCAGAGGCAATTTCTAGGACTGTTTCCAGCACGCTTCCCAGAGCCTCTGTGTGCTTGATGCTTAAACAGATCTAGCTGGTGAAGGATGGTGTGAAAACACTACCTAATGCTAACGTGAGAAACAATTACAAAACACGCAGACAGTTCATCTGCACTGCAAAGTGCTGTGTCTCATTCCTAGCAACCAAGTGGCTGCATCAGTGCTCTAAAATCAGCATGAAACCCTGCAGCTCACATAAGGCCCTGAAAATTAGCTATTTCTACACCACAGTGACATTCACGATCTGTTTTGTATGTAATTTTATAATTTGTATGAGAGACACCTGCAGCTCTGGATAGATGTTCCATTTTATTAATTACTGTTATTACTATGGCAGGAGCTAAAGTGCATAATTAAATTAATAAGTAAAATATCACACAAAGACATTTCTGCTGCACTTTCTATATTGTGGGGGGTGCCCGTATGATCCTGAGTAAGGTAATCAATTTGATTTACAGAAAAAGATCCTTTTATACTTCGTTAATCTTGTTTAGGTCACAGCAGGTCCCTTCCAAGCACAGCTTGAATCCACCCCATTAGTGCCAGGGTCAATGATTCTCTCGCCCACTTACTCTTCTTACACCTTTCCAAAAATCAATGAGACAGGCTCTTTCTGCAGACTCATAGATTAAATAATGAAACAAAGGCATAGCAGGCCATCTGTATTACAATGCTCTGAGATGTGTAACAGAAGGGGCAAAACAAACATCCTGCCAGTTTGTAATGTAAGGTACATTGAATTCACGGGGATGACTCATGTGCTCAAAGTGAAGAGGTTTAAGCTTTAACTATTTGTAGAACTGGGACCTGGATTCTCATACTGTCGCAAGCTATTGTTAAAAACAGAGATGTAAAATCACAGCCCAAGAGTTTCTATTTTGTATACTCATATGGCTTATTGCTGGACAAACAGAGAACTGCTCAGCTTCACTGACTCTCCTTGGTCAGGGGCAGTGTAGGAGGACAGGATTATTACAACTGCACTGGTGTCCCAAGTAACCTATGGTCCTTTGGAAGCTGCATTTCTAAGTTGTAAACAAGTTGCATCACTTTCGGATATCTTCCTTGGGGACCAGGAAAAACAAAGCCCGTCTGTACTAAAAAAAACTAACACTGAATGAATTAACCAGAGCTTATTAGAAACCAGTGCAGCATTCAAAAAGATTACAGTCCTTGAAGGCCTTTGGAACCATCTCCAAAAAGCCCATCCCTTTTCTGGAAGTGACTAGGTAACCTATGCAGTCACTAATGACCAGCTATCCATGATGGAAAAAATATAATCACAATATAGAGCTTAAAATGATACGGGATTGTGGACGATACTCTAACGTCCTACCTCCGGCATTTTGAAATTAATTATGATAATAACAATAATGACTACTAAACACTCATGAAGTGATTTGTATCTTCAAAGCCCCATGCAAACTTTGGTTAATTGAGAGATTCCTGCAGAGAATCAGGCAAATGCTTCTGTTCCTCTAGTAACACTCTCCTACTGATTAAAACAGCGGGGCTAACAGGACACTAGCCATAAAAACATCCCTTACTTTTGACCCTTTTCAGGGTTAGCAATGTAAGCAGACACAGCAGCTCAGGTATAACGTCTGTGAGTGGAGAGAGTGGACCAGCAGGAAAAATTAAATCGTGGGGAGCAGACAATGAAGAGAGGACAGAGAAGTGAGAGTGGAAAGAGAAAAATCAGAAAGGAAGGAATAGACCTGACCAAACCAAACAAAAAAAAAAAAAAAAAAAAAGATCTTTTACTTGCCTCTTCAGAGCAACTGATGGGAGTGGAGGGAAAGTGGCAGACAAAAGGGTAGCTAAGGTCAGGACAAATAGGAATCTGAGTACAGAATGCTCAAGTAAGGTGTGAACACACTAATTGCAATGGAATAATCAGTCAGGAAGTTGGAATTGTGAATTCAGGATTACATACATACATGTACATAAAATATGGGTCTAAATATATATACATATAATCTGCTGGAGCTAGGTCTTGGCCAATGACTAATCACCACATGAAATGAACTGCAAAATCAGAATATGCAGACACCATTACATGGATGTCCTTGCAGGGGAAGCTACCATAAAAGAGTGAGTCATTTCCAACAGGCTTTATTCTCAGTGATGCAGTTGTGAGAACTGGTTCACTGTCTGTATTGGTCTTCCATCAGCAGGATAAATGAATAAATGTAGCTCTCCCACTCAGAGCCTTCTCACCCAAGATTTAAACACACATTGAATTTTAAGGCCACACTCAATTTCACAGATTTTTGGGAGAAGTCTCTCTTTGTCAAAATAGTGACCAAGGCATTTTCAATCCCACTGGTAATTTTGAAAAATCCAATCCAAATCATTTGGTCTTTGTGCAATGATGATGAGTTTTTTTTCCCATGGTTCATAGAAAACATCTACACAAAAAAACCCACAACTGTTCTGGGTCAAATGTTTCATCTTACTTTCTATATCCATTACTTTTTTTCCAAAATACGATTTCAAAACTACAGCAAACTTTGCTAAAGTTAGCAAAGTGAAATTGTTATTCTTCTCAGAGTGTTCTTCCTCCCTGCCCTGTCACTCAAAGCTTCATGTTTCAGTGAGAAAAATGTTTTGGTGAAAGAAAAAACTTTCTCAGCTCTGTTCTCAGATGCTTAAACATTTTGCTGGATTGTGGATGCAATCAGTTAATTAGTTAATCAGTCGTTGCTGGTTATGTTTTCTCAATATGATGCATCTTCTACCAGCTGTGGTTTTCCTCGTGCCTGAAAGCTGTGTCGGCAGCACATTCGTGGTTCATCAGCTATTACCCAGCCATGAAGCAGGCACATCCTCAGGAGGCACAGTCACAGCCAGCACCTGCACACGAAGCCATCAAGCTGGGACAGAGCATCCCACTGCTGCGGAGAGTTTCCACGCAGCACACCCTGTCAGCCACAGATGCTCACACGTCTTCCTTTTCCTTTTGGTGGTGACTGGGGGATGTAATTGAGAGCCGTTTTGTACTCCTTAGCTGCCCAGAGGTAGAAAAGGTCACCATTTGGAAAAGAGGTGACAAAAGCAATTTCAGTGAGGGAAAGATTGTAATCTACCGTGTGGTGTGAGGGACTGGGATGCTGCAGGCACTCTCAGCAATCACTGTCACAGCAGTCCTCCCCAGTTCACTCCCACCCGCTCAGCCTTCGAATTGCAGCATTATTAAAGCACCTTGAAGGTGGAGGTGGAAATTCTCGGCCCAGATCACAGCTGCTTTGTGGCTGTTGATAGATTTGAACAATGAAACGAGCCAAAGCAAACTAGGGAAGCATTTGTAAAACGTGTCCTACATTAATATGCAAACCAGCTACAGTTTGCATGTCCTTCAGTTCTTTTTTAACCTTGCTCTGGCAAAACTCCCACTGATGTTAGAGATTTTTGCCTGAGTGAGACTTGAGAAAGGAGGTGCAAATCTGGCTGTGTGCGGAACATGCCAACATGCTGAATAGCTTGAAGATGAAATCTGTAGTGGAAGGCCACTGCTGTGCAGGCTGAAAATTTGACTGCTGGTGGAATATAACAGCTGAAAATCCTGAGGGTGTTATTTTCCACTGGAAGGATTTTTTCTTTCAACTATGGGAGAAACAATTACTCTCTATCAACAAATTTCTTGTTAATTTGTCTTTGACTGCTAAGGAATGATGGGGGAAATATGCTTGCTCTATCAGTAACCTTAAGTAATTTTCCAGAGATGGGCATGCCTCCCTAATATCTCAGTCACCTCAAGCTTCTATTTCAAGGTAGTCATGGGTACCGGTAGGGTCAGAATTGTGTTTTCCAGGCTCACACAGGCTGTCTGCTATGATGTCTACATAAAGCTACATGAGAGAAGGGTGGCTGCTGCAATGAGAGCCGTGCATAATGCAGTGAATAGAAGTACGGTGAGGAAAGCTCTAATGTAAGAAAAGGATGGAAGATGTGATAAAGAGCTGTGCTGGCTGTGGATAACACTTAGTGTTTTCATAGTTCTTATCTCTAGATCTCAAAATACT
Organism: Aythya marila; assembly: GCF_965140915.1. Lineage (NCBI taxonomy): Eukaryota > Metazoa > Chordata > Aves > Anseriformes > Anatidae > Aythya > Aythya marila. The sequence continues at coordinate 151,110,461 of NC_139042.1, forward strand.
GTATAAAGGAGAGGTGAACATTGTTACCTGCATTTCAGAGACGGAGAACAGAGATGTAAGAAAGAACTGATTTGTGTAGCACCTCCCAGCAGGACACTAGCGGAGCTGGGACATGAACACAGGTTTCCTAAGCCCCCTCCCTGTGCAATATCATAAGGCCATATTGTACTCTTGCCATCACTACGATGCTTTACAAATGTCTGCTAATCAGACCTGACCACACACCCATGAGAGAGTTAACCCTTGGTTAAGTTGTGTTTTAAAACTGAAAAGTCTGACAGATAATAGAAGTGACTTGTTCACAGCAACAAAAGGAGTATCAGAGAGGAGCTCTGAATTTAGGTGTTCTTAATTTCTCAGCTTCTAGTCAGAGTATACTTTCACCTCTACATTGGGAAACTCTGGCTATTTAAGCAGCTGTTTCATACTTTTTAAGAGCACATGGCAAGCTTGTATTTGTTTTTCCAGTCAGTCAGTATGAAACCAAACCAATGAGCAGAGAGAAATTATTGTTGGTCACATGAGGGACTCAGCTATCCAGATAGTATTTGGCAGCCAAAAAGGAAATTACACGCACATGAGTGTAATGGTCACGCCTGATTTTGTAGAGCAATAAAGAATGACGAAAATAAAACAAATTCAATTTAATAATTGAAGTCCTTCAGTAGAGGAGTATAATACTAGATAAAATGCCGACCTTACAGATGGAATATATCCACATATGATTCTGTTCACTGCCTCTCTATGAAAAGGGAAAAAAATCCAATACATTTCTTAATGGAGCTAGCTAGCTGACAGAAGAGAAAAATAAAATATTCACAGAACATGAAGAAAACTCTTTAGAGATAATGACCACAGGTTCAACGAAAGTACTTTCCATTACCTGAATGTAAAAAGGGTTCCCATGTCCAACATAGATAGCAGCTCTGCTTTTGACTTGGGGAAGGAGAGGCGGTAGCGTAGGGTCTCAAAAGCAGGTACAATCAGAGCTTTCTTGGTGTTAGCCAGGTCTAGCTGGATGACGGACTTCCTGGAAAAGAGAAAAAATTTGAGCAGAAAAATGTTAAACTGAGAAAATCACTTGGCATTTCAAAATAAAGAGCAGAGAATGGGCAGTTTGATACTGCAAATGTAACTATGGCTCATATTCTTTCCCATAAGTGCATTGTTTTTTTCCTCTGTTTTTGAATCTGCTACTCTGTGAGCAGGGAGAACAGTACAGTTCAAAAAGAGCTTGTGTGTTTGACAGATCAATGTTACCCTGCACATCCAGGGATGCCCCGAGCTGAACTAGGACTCTGAGTAGGGCCAACTTACCAGCCCTGTAAGAGAAATGCAGTTAAATCTCTTTATGTTTCTATATACATGGGAAAGAGATGCCCAGTCCATGGCAGTTCTAAAGAACTGGGTTTTATTCAGGACTTTACGAGGTGAGGAATCAGAAAGTTTAGTTGCATTTCAACCTAGCAGTTGTCTGGGTTATGCTGTGCCATCACATTTGCTTTTCACCTCTGCTTTAGAGCTCTGTGTGTCCTTTGAGGTATGTATTACCTTAGCCCCCTTATGGACCAGATATCTGCCCTCAAGAACGCTGGCTGCCATGAAGGTTGATCTTTGTTCAAGGTAAGGCACAGATCTATTGCAAAAGGACATGGTGCAAATAACCACAACTGGAAATTAGCAGAAGTGTTTCTTTGTTATTGTTAATCATGTGCATGGTAGTGTCTGGAGCTCAGAGCTCATTTGTGCTTGGCACTGTATGTAAGGCAAAGAGGTTGTTTGCTTCAGAGAACGATTGCACACTGGGTGCAAAGAGATACCTCACTTTTTGCCTCCTTTTGCTCCAAGTTGTTCAGTGTGGAGACTTTTTCAGTGTGTGTGTGTGCATGCAAGCATACTGCATTTTGTGCAAAAAGGCCCTTCCAGACAGGGTCCTTAGGACAACAGCTTAGCAATCTTACAGACTGCCTGCCAGACATGTTCTGTCTTTTCTTTCCTAGCAAACTAAAATTCAAAGAAAAGGAAAGAGAAGTTCATTTTCCATCCCCTGACTGAATCTTAGCATGCTTGTCATTAGAAATAACTCTGTCTTGATTTTCCTTTCATTATCTTTATATTTCATAAGAGAAATATGCCTCTCTCTCCCTGTCAAAGTCAGTTCCCCTTAACAGGATTCACTGTCCTGGCTTTTATGCTACTGCAACAAGCAATCAAGGACAATGTTGACAAGCAAGAAACTCTACAGCCTTATAAGATGAAGGAATTGGGATCACTGTCATAATACTAGAAGGACCAAACAAACCACTTTTCTAAGGAATAGAATATCTAGCATGTATTTCTATTGCCATCAGAGAAGAAGAAAAAGAGCAGGTCTATTTAATAAAATCTGAATTTTAGAGAATTCATACCACCCTATGGGCCTGTTCTATAAAAGAAAATCTGTTCCCAAAGCCTTACTGCAAAGTTTGCATTGTTTAAAGAACCCCTGCCACATTCCACTGAACTTTTCACAACTGAAAGATTTTAACAGTCTTATTATACCTTTTCTGTACTTTCCTTATTTCTTCTCCCTCACCATCACTAATGGCCAAGATATCTGCATGTAAATAGATTAATCCTTTACAGTCAGCCTCCATGACCTTCCAGAATCACTGAGCAGTGCCAGCATCCAGTCTTTAGGATGATTTTAATGCTTTTTCCTCTTCACACCTTCTCTGCAAGCAGGGTACACTAATACAGTTACTCTGACAACATCTCAGGCTTTCTGCACTCTATACAATCTGTCAGACTTGAGCAGTGCAGCTTTGAGGATTCAGTGCAAGGAAGAAACAGGTGATGTTTGCAGTGATGCTCATCCTTTGGGCTCTGCAAGGGAAGAGCCACTTCCATTTATGTCTGCTGCTGTCTCTTTCATGGAGAGCTCAAATGTCTCATGCAAAACTCAAGGCTTCATCTCTGCTTGGCACTGTCCAAGGAGTAGGGGACAATCCTGTCCACCAAAGTTCACAGTCTGAAGTAGATCGAAGCTAAAGTAGGTATAGGTATTAAGCAAGGGTGTAAGGCAGAGTTGCATGTTACAACTAGTGTTGAGTGTGACTTACTTTCTAAAATACGGGAAACAAGCACAAAAATTATATGGGTATCAATAATTCTTTCATACACTCCCCAGTCGTCATCTGCAAATTTAAAACAGGTGTCAGTGTCTGAACTGGGCCTTAGATCTCTTGTTGGAAAGAAGAGATGACAGTTTTACAAAGAAAACCAACACAGAGTGAAAAAACTGATACTTGAGGCTGAAATCACTGTAACAGTCCAAGGTTAATATGGAAAAAAAAGCAGAATATGAAAACAAGATGTTTGTAATAGATGCAGTCAAACACAGAGAACCACCAGAGGTGCTTCAAGAGTAAAATAATGTAATGGGATAATCTTTGCAGAAATATTTTCAAGAGGTATGCGAGCATCTGAGGTGCATATTGTTAAGGCCAAAGGGTAGAGGTTCAGCAAAACTGATTTGGGAGCTGAGGGCAGCACTGATCTCTGAGTAGAACAGCCTGCTTTGGATGTGCACTAGATGACATAAAAGACTGACATAAGGTGAGGAAAGAATCAATGCTGATATCCAGGTGCTGAACCTCAGTGACAGAGGACAACAGAGGTCATGTTAACTGTGATAAAGACAAGGGAGTTTTGGTAGAGAAAAGAACTCCTTCCATTTTCTTCTGATAAGAAGTTGGTGGTCTGCTCCTTGGACTCCCAGCTGAAAATCTAACCTCTTCCTACTGAAAGCAAGTCTGTTTTTCCTTTCTGTGTGGTGCTGTTTTTTGTTTGTTTGTTTGTTTCTTTGTTTTTCCTTGTTTGAGTGGAGGTGCCATTTGCTGGTTGACTGGTTTTGTGGTACTTGGAATAGAAAATTTCCACTGTTAAATGTTGCAACGTATGTGGAATATAACATGAGGAACACATTAGGTTATTTTACAAACCAGCACTAGGGAAACTTTTTAATTCCTGCACTATCCTTGTGAGGGCTGTTTTTTGGATTCGGTAATATCAATCCTGTACCCATTTTCCTATATCTGTCCTTTTCCCCAAACCTCAAAATGAGGATATAAGATTTTATGAAGAGGTTTCTCTTTGCTAGTGTTGTCCAGGAAACCGTTTCCCAGGCACCTTTGTGTTCAGACCCGATGTATGTCATTCTGACACAGTGAGAGTTGGGTTAAATTTCTAATCTACCAATCAACTCTATTTTTTTGTAGAGCATGGATGAAATGAACCTTAAATCACAAGAGTCTCCTCAGAGGTTGAATGAACTCCAGCATGTTGAGATCAATATTTTCATCTCCACAGTCTTTTCCAAAAATTAACAAATCATTTTCATCCTCAAGTGGGGAGATAGTAGTATCATTCCCATTTCTGCTGGATAAAGAAGCTCAGATACAGAAATACTAATAACCTAATCCAAAAGCACTGAATTCAGAAAAAAAATAAAAAAGTGTACATTAATTCCAATTATCTTCCACCATTAGGACCCTCAGTGATTAGCTCAAGTTCAATGGACAAGGTAGTCATGGGGTTTGTTACATGAACTGAAGAGATGTCAGCCCAGTGTTGAATTCATCAGGACTTTCATCCTCTCTACAAAAGGAACGTTCAAAGGCACCCAACAAATAAAAATTAACAGGCACAACATGATGTGTGACTCTTTCTGAGATGCTAAAGAGCAACCAGAAATATTTCACAATTCATGTTACAAGGAGAGGTCTAAAACCTATGGATTGGGTTTGGATGCAAGCTCCCAGTTTATGCTAATGTGTCCCTGGAAGCAAAGGGCATATTTTATAGAAATATGTCAGGAAAGAACTTTAGTGCTAGCTGTGACAACTGTAGATACCATAAAGAAGCAGCCTGTCTAGTTATTTTATGTTAGAAGAGCCTTTAGGATGACCCACACACCTTACTTTTTGCAACCAGAAAGAGCCTTTAGCTCTGGGGCAATGACAAGATGACCTCAGTAACAAATGACTGAAGGTGACAAAACACTTCTGCTCAGCACAGACCATAAAAATGCCTGAGTTTTGTAAACAGGAAGCCTTTAAATGATACATTTCTGCCCCTCTGTACTTTACAGGAGAGTAAGGTAGAACAAAAAGGGGTTTTGATGGAGATTAAAAGCATTGAAATGGCATTACTTAGCAGCTGTGAAAAAGCTCAATTAACATAAATCTAAGTGCTAGCAACAGATACCTAGAGGGACTGGTTACCACCAACTTCTCCTTCAAAACTGGCTGCAATTCTTCACATACAACGCCTTCAAAACAGGTTGGAAATGTTTTTCAAAATTCCTTTCTCTAAGAATACATACTCTGTAGAGACACAGTATACAATATATGCAGCTTGCAAGCAAGATGGAGTTGTCTGGCTCGTTCTGTATAAAGCAGCACCTGAAATACCAGACTACATCTTTTTGCTTATGGTTTTTCTCTCTGAGGAAATGAGGATGAATATATGTATATGACTCTCTACCAAACAGTAGCTGCCATTCCAACAGACGGCGCTGATCAGCTACCTGAAGGAGCTGTGGGAACAGTCAATGTGGAAATATACAACATATCTGTATTTAAAATAATCTCATTGCACCTCCCTGCTATTTTGCTCAGAAAAATCATTACTGAAAAAGCAACAAATGACTCTAGTTGTGCCCCCCCACCTCCAATCCAGTCCCATTTTAAAGAGCTGGAAGTAGCAGATTAGCAATTTCAATATTCCCAAGCAACAGAGATGCACAGAGTTAAGGTGATGTGGATCTCACAAAAGACGTGTAGAGCAACGCAGTGTCTCAGAAGCAACAATGTTCTGTGACAATCCATTTCTTTTTTTCTTTTTTTTTCCTGAACAACACCAATGTGTGGCATCACTGTGCATTTAGTCCCATGATACATTATCACCATATCAGAGTAATTTGTATGGCTGTAATGTCTCAAGTGCACTGTGGTATGTCACTTTGTTTTCTCTCCTCTCTCCTTCGTTTCAGTTCTGGCTCCCATCAATGCACTGCAAAGCAGCATGTAGGAACAAGCTGTATTTCTGGTACTACATGTCAGTGTCAACAGCTGCTATCCTTCCTGTGTCCAGCATTGATCTGAAGAAATGTAACAGCATGCAGCACTTACGTCAAAGAATGGTACTGCTAATAACAGAAGTCCCTGTACGTATCTTGAGACAGTTAATCTGTGCGAGAGACATAATTATTTTGGAATCCTTTAAGTAAAGAAGAAATATCCCTGAAATAAGTGGGAAACTGGCTGACACGGTGGGATAAAGCTTCAGTGAAAGCTTCAGTTGAAATCTAGCATCTTAAAAGCTATAGTGAATTTGGACCAGTTCACAGATGTGGAACGTGAAAAAGGCAACTGTCCACATGAGGGAGAAGGGAGAAGAAGATTCTTATTGAGTTAGCCTGAAACAAAGGAATCGATTCATAAGTTTACAATACAGGACGGTATATTGCCCTTTACACTCCAGCACCCCAGGCCTACATACTGAAAGGGCTCACCTACAGGCAGACCCTCACTGGAGCACTGTGATCAGGTTTTACCAAACTCAAAAAGAGATGAAAGACAAAACTGGTTAAGGACTACGGAACTGAAATCCTTCTGTCTGGCCACAGGGTGTCCTCCTTGCTCTATGCTTTGGCCTCAGGTGACCAGCCTCTGTAGAGGAAAAAGGTCTTTATTAAAAATAGCTCTGTTAATAGATGAGAGCTCTGTAGTTTGTTCAGTCCAACTTGCTCACATTCATTAAGATACAGTACACATTGAGGTTACTCTTCCCAGTTTCTTTACGCTAATTATTTTGCCTTGACAGGTGCAGGTCGTACTCATATTCTTAAGCTGGTTAGACTCTCATTCCATTTTCAAGATATGGAACTGGATAAAGAGTGAAAGAATGTATCACAAGGACAAAAAATTCAGTACCATTCTGCATGTTTTTTCTGTCATTGACATTAAGAACCTGGGATGTGTAAGGATATTGCTCATTTCACATCTCTGCTAATACGGGACGCTATTGCACCTTTAATGACACTTAATCCAGTTCAATTTTCAAACTGTTTTGAAAAATGATTCTGATAGCTAACAGGTTTCACATTTAGAACCGCTTTTTTTTCTTCTTTTTTTTTTTTTTTTTTTTTTTTTTTTTTATAGCGATATTATGTTACTTCTAGTTACAGCCTCTTCCTATGCCCTAAAAATTCTTGTGCCTTGCTGGGTGTTGTCACACTTTAAACTAAACTGCCTCTTTCAGATCTGCTCAAATTGCATTATTTTGGGAATGTGTGAGAAGGCTGGGGTGTGGAGGGGCTGAAAAAGCATGTGGCAGCAGGGAGCCTTCCTCCACTTACCTGAGGTACTCGTAGAGTCCATACATGGGCAGGAAGTCAATGTCAGACAGAAACATGTACGGTGTGCTGATATGCTTCATGGCCACATTCCTTAGCAGATTCACAGGATAGAACTGGCCTTCCTTGTAGACGATATGGTAGCCGACGTTGTGGCGGCTCATTAGTACTTCTGAGCCCTGGGCGTAGCGCAGAAATTGCTGGGCTTCTGCATCAGAAAGATAGAGTGCCAGGCTGATCGGACCTTCCCAGTGTTTGCAGATAGCTTCAAGCATCTGGAGCCTGAAAGAGGAAGGGTGAGAATAAGAAAAGGCTGTCTCCCCGTCTGGGACTATTTGCCTGGGTTCATCTCATCAAATACAGATACCTCTATCTAAGTGAGACAGATTGGCATCACTTTATATCCTGTGGAAAGCAATAAATATTTCTACAGCACAATTCATCTTATCTAAGTCCATGTCTCTTTCTGGACAGGTGGACTGCACCCTAGATACGCCTACCTCTCTCCAGTGAATACGAGGGAGACAAAGATGGCACTAGCTCATATATAAACATCCACAACACAAATACCTAAAGCCAGGTGAAACCAATGACAATCCTTTCTGCTTAAAGCCTTGATGCTGCAGAAAAACCCACATGGACGACGGGGCTTCATCTGATGAGAGCTTTGAGTGGTTGTAGGGATCTGTCTTTGTAGATCTAATTACAGAATAGGGGACTTGTAATCTAAAGCTATGCCTAGTGCCCAATTCACATTTTAGGCCAAGTTAGTCTCTCTTCAAGAAGCCAGTGGAGAAGAAAGGTGTACAGACCCACAGATCACTTTACCTCCTGTTTAGGAAAACCTTTTCAAAATTTTTGCAAGGCAGTTAGTCAGATCTTAAAAACTGTTGAAAGTGACAGGTCAAGGGAATACTGACTTATATAAACATTTGTGTTGACTGGAAAAAACTGTCAGGGGAAGGGCAAAAGGATGAGACACAATAGAAATGGGGTTTACCATGAGTAAGGAGAGAAGAAGGGAGAGATATGGCATGGAATACCAAAAGAACAGTTCAGACAAAACCATCATTTAAAATACTAATCTGTATATGTTTTAGCATTATCTCCTCAAAGTCCACTAAATGATTTTTAGAACAGGTTGTATCAATGAATATTTTTAAAAACTCTCAGCAGTTAAAATATTATTGATGAAAATGACAACAACATACCTCATATACAATGTAAATCAAACCCAGTCTGGTCAAAATAGATTAATCACTTTGGACAATTTATACAGAATTGCCTAGAGATTAAGATATGCCACCCAAAAATACAGCAAGAACTGATTACAAAGCCTCTTGAGTTAATATAAAGGGAAATGAACCTATGCAGCCTAGCCACATATTCTATTAAAAATTAGGAAGAGTAGATGATGCAACATGATTATCTTCTCTACCTTCCATATCCGTGTCACTAGATTTTTCCTATTAATATTTATACAGAACACAAGAAAAGTTTTCTGCATCATTGTAATCAGAGAAAATAATTTCCCCCTCCTACTATCGCACTAAGTATTGCAGCAGAAAGGAATGATATACCAGCAAACACAAATTCTGATTTAACATTAATAGCTTTTTCCAGTGTTTCTGAATGATCCTGATGACATTCAAGACAATATAATCATTTTGTCTTAGATATGAGATATTACTTTTACTAATCTATACCTGGTACATTATTTTCTTTTTATCTATTATTGAAACAAAGGCTATTATCAGCCTGAAACATACAGCTGAATTAGAAACACCAATCGATAAAAGGGATCTAAAAGGTACGTGAAGGCTTTAGGCTTTTGATTGTACTAATAACAAGTAGAGAAAAAAAAATATTTTTTGCTTTCTCCAATATAGTGACAACCTGTTAATCAGTAGGATCCATTTCATCATCACTCAGGTTTAGGGCAGCCTTTTATAAATGAAATACTTGCCTAGAAAGAAATGTAGCAAAATGCCTTTCAAGGACTCTAAGCAGTGGACAAATGGCATACATAACTTATTTAAACGGCACACCTGATGACACCTGCAAAGCTTTCTGCAACGGTTAAGTGGAAACTGGGTTTTGCTGGTATAAATTTCCAGCTGGACAGCTTAGTGCCCTTCAGAACACTCCATTTTGCTGGGCCTTTCTCATTGACAGGCTACACTTCTATGAGTTTGATACAGGGACTGCTAGATGATGCTCCCTAATCTGAACTCTGTAGGTTGTTAGAAGTCTTTTTTTTTGACCACAGAACTTAGAAATACAAGCTTCTAAGCACACCAAGTTATTTCTTTGTTTCTAGTTGTCTTGAGGAATGTGTTCTATAAAGAAAATAAATAAACTCTTACACTGCATAATAATAGAGGTCATCATTTAGCTGGTATTTTTTTTTAAGGTCTGTTTCAGTCAAGAGAATTTTACTGGTGAGATTCTTTGTTTTCACTCTTCCTCTTAAGCACATTCAACCAGTTTACAAGTCTTTCTCACCCTGACCTCAAGCAGTCTAATGCTAAATTTTTCTTTCCTCATCCACACCCTTAGCTCACATTTCTCATATTTCTGATTCCTAGGTACATACCTTGCCTTTAAAAAAGCTGCCTAGCCAAAGTACTTGCTTGAAATCCACATATAAAGCCTGTGATGCAACCAAGCCATTATCAGACCAAATTTGTCACATCAGTACAAGAGGAGACCAATAACAACACTGAATGAAGTCGCTCTCAAAGCCTATATCTACAGACATTAATGTTACCTCCTAAACTGCATCACTGTCTTCCATTTCCCAAGCCTATAGCACAAACAAACGTAAGCCTGTCACAAGTCATGTCAGTCTCAACTCCAGCAGGTCTAGAATTGGAGACAACTGGGAGTTGCTTTTTTTGCCTTTCCTTATGTCGGAGGATCATTTGAAAGAACTAAGCAAGAGTGTAGCATATAGCACATTGTTTACGTACATGCCATGTTAAATCTGAGACACTAATATTAAATGTCTATAGCTACGCTGGAGGAATTTAATAAAAGTGGTCTAAAGAAGGTACCAAAAAATAAGGCAGTAACTGAAAGATGTGAAAGAAAACAAAGAAGCTAAACAGCTCTTTGGTATGATATTATTTATTGATTTTAGCTGAAAGAGAGTATTTCCAACTCAAATCAATAATTTATAGCAACACACCAAAGAAGTAGGGAAGATTTTTCCTGCACAGTATCAGGAGGGCTGTTCTTCCTGAATAAAAATGTGTGGTTCTGTCTATCAATAAAAACATGTGCCCCAGTGAGGATCCAGAAAGAGAAACAGATGCTCAGACTTTGCATCAGTGCCAGTGAATCAGTGCCGAGCCCCAGCTCATTCTTTTGAATTAAATTCTGGGGGGAAAATATACCATGTGCACAGACCAACTCTACTAATTTACTGTGGCACTCACTCAGGGTCTGGCTTAATTTATTTCTTTAGTTTTTTACTCAAAGGTTTGTGAACACTTAAGAAATGTTTCCTCAATTAAAAATCAATAGAACAGACACCGATGTGCATAGCAAATCATAATATGACGTGCAGGATGCAGTGCTGAGGCACTGCCGAAACAAAACAGCCCTCATCTGTTCGTGTTTATTTTTAAAACAGGCTGCAAATGTCTGTTAATCTGAATTCCTCTGACCCTCGTGGAATACTGCTGACCTTCTACTGGTGTAGCAGTGGTGATATTCACGGGTCATGTAGCATTCTGCATGTGCTCTGCCAAATAGAGTATAAGTTGCTTGCTTATATGCAAGGAGTTCTGCCCTGTTTTATTACCTACTCTGATAGCAGCAACTACAAAATTTGGAACAGATTTGAACTGAGAAGCCTGACGAAAAAAAAGACTGACAATTCAAAGTGTCACAGAGCTGGCTGATATGGACTACACTGACAGCGCTTCTGAAACGTGACAACGCAGGAATCAGAAAGGCACAGGTGGAGCTTGTCATGAAATGGACTTTTTCCCCAAATGAAATACCAGTTAAATTCCACTTTACGTTGGAACTGAAAGTTGGGAAGAGTTAAACTACAGATATTATCCTGAAAATCAACATTTGTATAAAAATGAAATGACTCCTATCAAAAAGAGATATTTTTTGTTTCCCACTAGCACACTAAAACTAAAAATATTTTATTTTAAACTGCCAAATTTGAAACTAAAATGTTTAGTTTTGACTCTCATTATAAGAAAATCAAGCCACTCACTGAAATTTTCTGCAATACCAATGAAAGCAAAACTAACATTGTCTGAAGATGAAACACTGTGAAAAACCTTTTGATCAGCTAACACTGCTTGCCTAAGTCCATCACCAACATCTCCTGTTTTTCCTAGGTGGCCGTGAAACTCCAAAAAATAATAATGCCTGACAAGTCTGACAAGTAACAACCCATGCAGTTCCAGTATTTAGCCTCACATGAACTCCACCTACACTCCTGCATTCACTGCAAACTGAAGTCTGGATGCATGTGTGATGTATACATGTGCTACTCCTAATTCAAGCAAGGTCTTACAGCATGATATCTAAGTTTCTGTGAAAGCCATTTTTCTTTCTCCCTAAAGCATTACAATAGATGGATTTCTTGAAATGCTCTGAGACTGTCAAAAAATTTTCATCGTCTCACATTTCCAGATGAACAAGAGTTTTTGCCTACCTGTCCATTGAAAGTTGAGCCACCAGTGTTACATCAGTATTGTCTGAAGCAGGTTCATATTCATAATGTAGAAAATACAAATGAGTGCGATGGACGGTGAAGCGTTCTCGACGAAATTCATAGCATAAGTCATCCTCATCCAGCTCAGACAGCTGTTTCTGGAGCTGTAAGGGAAAAGCAGACATAAATATAAGTCCTTTATTATTCCTCTTGCAAGTCAGAGAGAGTAAGGAGGTTGGGAACTTGCAGCATGAAGCAATAGGGAGCAGACTGAAACAAACATAGCAGTATTTTCCCAAGTGTCACTCCTTCAAGCCACTGGACAAGAGATTAGAAGAAAGCACTCCTAAGCAAACAGATGAGGCAGACAGACCATTATATTATGATCTATGTATTTTATATATCATATGTATTATCATCTTCCAACATCCAGAGTAGCAACGAAACAGTGAACAATCACATTTAATAACTGCCAAGTTTCAGAGCTGATGATCCAATGGGATGCATAAGACCACTCCTTATTAGAAGCAGTATTTTAAACTACTTGTAGACATACAGCTCCAGCAGAGGGAACTCAGCAGTAGATTATGCTTGTACCCTGGACTAAGCAATTCCCATTCTGCTGCCTCTGTTGGAGAACAGTAACTGCTGCTAGGGGCATGGACAGACAGCTGGAAAAGTAACAGCTTAAACTGAACATTAGTCAGTGTCTTGAGACTTATGTATCTGCACCAGTATAATTTTGAAATAAAAATAATCTTTCAACTGCAGAAGAGCCGGATATAAGCCTATATTTTTAACAGGATTTGTACTTCTGGATATTTGGGTTGAGAAATCAAAAGGATGCCAGATTAGCAGAGAACAGGTATTTCTTGGCTTCCCTGAAAACCAAGCCCCTTCAAAGTCAAAACAGCAAAAGAAAGCAATTGTATCCTCAGTCATTTATTCCTGTAGCTGTAACAGAATAAAAGTTTGGCTCTTGGGAAAGGAGGAAGAGAAAAACTGACCAAACAACTATACTGATGACCAATTCCATCACTGAACTATATTATTTAAAGACAAATATCTGGCTAGAATTCTTAAAATACATTCATTTTAAAGGAAAAATCAGTCATCCCTGCTGTAAAATATTCCACAAAATGTAATGACAATGAAAATTATAAATGATATTGACATATCAAATAGAGTTCTGTTTGCGTTGATCTAAAATGTAGATTATTAGTAAAGGTATCATTTTCCACACTTTATTTCTTAAAAAATATCCTATAGGATAAGATTACCTGTTTATCAGTAAAGAATAAATTAAGACAAATATTCATGTTATATATATACAAGTTTTGATAAAATCACTGTGAACTTCAAATTGTTTCATGAAATAAACATTATGAATTATAGACATTCATTTAGATTCAAAAATCTCTTCTGTTCTGTTCAGAATGATTTAAAGTAATAGTTTACAACAGTATCATTAAGAAAAACATTGGAAAATGTAGGCGTTTCTTGTTCTAACATCGTGTTAAGAATGAGAGCTGTTGTTCTTGGAACTATAAGCGTAATGGCTGCCATCAACAATAATGCTTAGAGCTGAATGTTTTTCTGTGACAGCTGATGGAATAATTCCTGGTATTTTCCTGTATATCACTCTTTAATCTTCTTTTGAATAATGGAAACACCTCCTTTGATTTCAATGAGTTTTGGATCAGGATCTCATTCTTCCTTGCTATTGTTCTGCACAGGTCTTAAAATGTCCCTCAGGAGAGACTGCTTTTAGAAAGATGAGAGCCTGAATCTTGACAAATCTTTACTCAGGCAAAACTTCTATTGAAATCAAGATCTCTTTTGGTGGAATAAAAATTGGGAGTTCTTTTACATATTGTTGGAGTTTCATTCATTCTGCTTTAAAAATCATGATTCAGCTGAGCCTGTACTTTATTTTCCGAAGCACATTCAAACAATATTTGAATTAAACCCAATATTTACAACAATGACTATAAAGATTATTGTATCTTTTTGTTTCTCCTTTGAAAAGAGATATTAGTGTGCCCTTATCAGAATTATCAAGGAGCTTTAAATGTAAACGGTTAAGACAATAGCAAAGCACATTTCAGGGATACCTTCCTATCCTGCTGTATATACAAACAACAAGGCTAGAAGTTTATAATTGTACAGCAGCTACTAATCAGGCAGTCACTGAATGATTATCAGATTACATTCAGGTTGCAAGCTATGAGGATATAAATACTTAATTATAAGTTACAGAATAACATTTTGGGCTCAATTATGGCTTTGCATACTACAGAGCCCTTGGTGGGGGATGAGGAGGGAGATGGTTTCTCAGAGGCTCCAGTATTTTGGCTGTGAAAGTCACCAAGCCACAAAGTTGCCCGTGGAGGTGATGGAGAGCAGCAAGCACCAGAAAGCGCCTTCTGCTATGGGGAAAGGGTAACCTGTTCTTTCCACTGCTTTTCTTAGGGTCAGGATTTTGTCACTGCTTTGTGAGAACACTTGTACAATCCTTGCTTGCTCATACCATGAGCCTAAACTGCTGGACAGCCTTAGGAGACCTCTGCCGGCTGTGCAAACACAGCTTACATAAGGCACGCTCCTTCAGACACAACAATCAGTACAGGACAGGCTATGATTTGGCCTGTAGTACTGTTACTGTGCACGTGGCAAGCAGTCTGCATTAAGGATGGGCTTATCCTGCAGCAATGGGGAGGCAACAGGCATTGGAAAGAAATATAGCATGTGATTATCCATGTGAAAACTCCCTTCCTGCTGGAAGCAATGCTGGACATGCTAGGATTTGGTCTAGCAAAACATGTAAGCTCACAAGGTTTCTCACTGAAGCCAATCGTGTGACATGCACAAGGTATCAGGACCAACATCGTGGGTGCTGCACAAGATTACACACTAGGCAGCAAAAAGCCAGTCCATGCAGCTGCCAGCTGAGGACTGTCATGGACTGGGAAAGTCAGCTGCACCCTAAAACATTCAGGCTAGCCGCTTTTTTCTTTTATTCAACCTAGTTCAAGGACAATTTTGTTGCTGTGGGTTTTGTTATTTTTGAGTAAAATTGTTACAGATATCACAGCATAATGAAATAATACTGCCAATTTCTGAAGTTGAATAAATAAACAAATACCTCCCCCTTTCTTTCCTCCAGCGACCTAAAAATCAGATCCTTGGAAACAGCCAGCTTGTTATTTGAACATATCTCTTTCCTGATGCCTGACAACAATAGGAAGTGAGGAAAATACTGTGAAGTGAAATACCATAACCTACTTACTTTCTGAACAATCTCATTCAGTTACAGGACTATGAAATCCAGAATACTGGTAACTTCCCCGAAATATCTTACAACTTCTATATAGAATGTTTAAAATAAATTAATATGGACAGGAATTAAAGACTTGAGTACCATACATGTATGTGCATTTCTTACTTACTACTCTTACAAATGATTGAACAGCATAAAATGAGTTACAGCAGAAAAAAAAAGCCCTTTCTTTTGGAGACATAGCAGAAAAAAATCCTTTCTTTTGGGCATCTCATCTTTTTGCACTTGTAAAAATGCAGTGACATCACAGTTTTGTCATCCTTTTAGGCAGCTCTTTCATTGCCCTCTGACAGAAATTTATTGGAGGCAAGAGTAGGAAAGGAAAATTTCCAACCCATTTTTGCCTTGTTGTCTCTCCAAGACTGGGTTTATCTAACGGCAAGCAGCAATACAGTTGAAACTGAACCTGATGTTTGCAGGCAAATTAATGTAAGAAGAGAGGTTGGATAAGAGGGGCCAAAGAAGCCTCTATATTTCTTTCTTTGAAGAAATGGCCCATCTTTGTAATATGTCAGAGCTCAACAAAAACAGTGCCTTTGGTTTCTACTCTGTGTTTCTTAAAATATACTACAGGCATAAAATGGGGTGGAGGAAAAAAGAAAACATGTTTTCAGGAATAAAAAAGCTTCATTAGTTTAAGAGTATTTTCCCCTCCTTCAATTTCTCTCTCAATACATTCATATACCCCCAGTATGACACACGTATAAAGGCTGCTTCCTTTTACTGTGAAGGGACACACACAATCTGTAAATACATATGGCATAAAGTCATATGCCATTTTTTACACACATTTAAAATGAAGAATTTTAATGATGCACAACATTCAAAAGAAAAGTAATTGTCTAAGACAGTCACATACATAACCTTAAACTTATCTCTTTATGAGTTACCTCATTCTTTTCCAGTTACATGATCATATAAAATTTCTCTAATGATATAATCTTATCTACAGCATGTATATTGTGTGGATCCATTATTTATGGATAAAGAACTTACAGCTTGGTTTAGAGTTTGCTCCCACATTGTACCTTTATGAAAAGATGAGCTACCAATGGGAATCTGACAGATCTATACAAACAGAGGCTTACTTAAACACAGTGCACCATCAAAATGAGGATCTTAATGTCAGCTGGATTTGATAAAAAGATGGCATCCCTTTAAGAATCCCTCCATAATACTTATAACAAAATGCCTAATATAGCTAAGACTTTTCATCCTTAGAGTGACAGCATGCATTTCACAAAAGCAAGTTTGCTTATCATGAGATTCACTCTTTCTACAAGACTTTCAAGGCTAAGGCTACTTGCCACTGAGCATGTGGGAAATTTCACCTCGAGGAAACATTTTTGCAGTTGAAAAGTGATGTGCTTTTCAGTGTGTGTACAGTAGATATTCTCTTAGGAAATACTGTAGTGGGAAACAGCGAGTGCTTTCATTAGCATCACGATGTTACTTGTTTCCAAAATAAAAATGGTAGCATGCAGAGAGTGCCATGACATGCAAGAGACCAAAGCAAAAAGAGAGAGATATCCAAGAGTACACGTTACATTACTTCTTGGGATGACCAGCTGTGGCATGCGATCAGACCACTCACTTCTCAGGTGGCCTGTGAGGCTAGGCTGGACAGACAAGCACGGGCAGACCAGAAGCTATTCAACTCTACCGTGAATCCTCATCATTTACCAGGTCTACTTTTCTGACTAATACATCTGTGGTGTATCCATGTGCTAGACAACAGACCCATATGATAATGGCACATAGCATGTACCTTTCACTGATGAACTGGTTAGTCCTAACCAGATTTAGTTCCTAAATCTCCCTTCCTAAGGCTGTTCCTAGAAGAAGCGCATCAGTGATCAGCTTCATTTGTTTGAACTGCTGTGTCACAGAAACTATTTTCTTCCCACCAAAATCTACAGGATTTCATCACAAATGAGACCAATCCAAAGTCCAGGATCAGAAATATTTTCTTTGATATTAGTGATATTTAAGATTTTTTTTTTTTTTAATTTATTTTTATCTTTTTCCTTAAGTCCTATTTAGACCTTGGGGAAGGGGAGAAATCCCTTCATTGTATAGGCATCTCTTTCTCATCAAGTGTTTAAGGTAAAGTGAGATGACACAAGGCTTAAGTAACTCACTAAATACCATGCTAACACAACAGGAACAGAGCTGCTCAAATGAAAACTTTTAACTTTCAGATCATCTTTCCTTCTCCCAGGTGTGTGCAGTTAAGATTCATAGCACAAAACCAGCTCAGCTTAGCCACTGAGACAGATGAAAAATAACACCAGCCCAGGATGAAACTACAATCTGGCTATAAAATGCAGCAGTTTTATTTCCTCCTGTGTAGCTGCCCCACTTCCCACCAGTAGGCAATTGTGTTACAGCGTTTAGCACTTTTAAAGTTAAAAATTAAATTAACTGCTGCCTTTAGGATGGCATAAACAAAACAGATGATGTAAGGAGGAAAAAGCATTTACTGAGTCTTGTTTGGAATGACCTACATAACGTAATTCTTGCTTCTCCAGTGATTAGTAATAAAAACCAGGCTAATCCCATGTCAATTAAATCCTTATTCCTCCCATGCCATAAAATTTCGTACATTTGCTATGGGTCAAATTGAGCCATCTGTGAAACAAAGCTGTGCTTGGGACAACGAGAAGGATAGTGTCTGAAAAATCCTACTTAACAAGAAGAATTTTGTTGTAGTGTATGAAAAAATTGACAATATTCTTGTGAAATGGAAATAATGGCTTATCTTTACTGTGAATAATCAACACAATTAAGCACCCAAGTTCTTGGCATGCATACCATCATAGACAGTTCTGTACAGATGAAGCACAACTCCTCTTGATCTCAGCTGCAGCTGTGAGACCTTGGTACTTCTCTGCATTTCCTTCCCCCAGGTTCCTGACACACTTTCTTGGCAGAGCTTATTTCCAGCCCACCCTTGTACCACAGTGCTTTGATGGGTTGGTTTCCCTGCTTTTGTTTCCCTGGATTGTTCCTTCTTGTGTAGCAAATTCCATGGTCAAAATTTGCTGAGTGAGACCCTGCCCATTCTTTAGCCCAACAAAGCCTCATAACATCAAGTAGTCTGCCAACAGCCTGTTCATACAGGCACCCATCAGTTCTTTCCTGCCCCGAACACTCTCTCTCCAGAACCTCTGTCCAGGCTACTTGTCCTTTTTGGCCTTTGATTTGGATTTTATCCCCTGTTTTTTTTTTTTTTTTTTTTTCGATGGGGCTTTTTGCCCCATACCTGGAGGTGTTCAAGGCCAGGTTGGATGAGGCCATGAGCAACCTGATCTAGTGGGTGGCACCTTTGCCTATGGCAGGGGGGTTGGAATTGGGTGATCTTTGAGGTCCCTTCCAACCCAGGCCATTCTATGATCTTATCCCTTTCATATGTGAATATGGATTTTTTTTCCTCCATATTGTCTGGATAGCAGTGAGGGCAATGGATCTCTCTCAGGACAGAGACCAAACAGGTTCCTGCTCCTAGCTCTCCTGTCCAGTCAGACAGAAAGGCGCAGAGCATTCAGGAGAAACAGTCACAGAAAATGCCCGTTTTGTCCTGGTCCCCCACCTGCAGCATGCTCAATTCTTTGGTGGCACTGGCAAATATGCAGTCTGATCAGACGTATCCATGCACACTCCAAAGGAGTCTCCAGAGATCTGAGCCTCCTTGAAGTCAAACAAAGCACTGCTGAAGATGTATAAATTATAGTGGGATTTTTCAGCCCTATAATTTGCATAAATTTTCACCAGCTTGGCAAAAGACACATTCCTGGCCCCAAAGTCACTCTCGCTAAATGTCAGCTCCTTCTCTGAGGTAAGCAGTATATCCATGAAGAAGTCATCAGAGCTTGCAGTGTGGGCAATCCCCCCCAAACTTTTTCCCATGCTTCACTTTAAAAAAAAATCAGAGAGAAGAAAAAAGGAGGTATACAAGCATGGTAAAAAGAAACATAGTTAACAGTTTCCCCATCTAGCAATACTGTAAGCAGCTGAAAGCAATTTAATCAGAAGTTTCAGGCAACTAAAAGGATGTGCTACCAGCTCAGCATTTAATAATAATAACAGTAACAGTTTTAATAATAGAAACTACACAGCTGGGGAAGTCAGGATTTCCCGTCAAAACTACCATAAACCATCTGTTATTACTAGAGAAAGACTATGTCATGACAAAATAGTACCTTTAAATCTCAGTCCTACTGATGATGCAGTATTCCGAAATCCTGCACGAGCAAAGGGTACTCACAGCATCAGTCTGATTCTTGTTACCGACTCGGAAGCTCCCTTTGCAATCCACTTTAAGATATTCAGAAATTGCTAAATTTGAGAACAGAGCTTATGCTACATAGCACATCAATTTCCTGCCCTTCTGGTAGATATTACTAGGTGGAATGCACAGATATTTGCTAATATTAAAAATCTTTGGTTTTGTACAGAAAAAGTAAATTAGTAAAAAGACATTTAGGAAGTAAATATACACCTAAGCAAGTATTTTCTCTGGAAAACTAGATATTTTTACATAGTTTCTTTGTGTTGATGAATGGGAAAAGAAAAAAAATGGTGGAAGTCTGGGGAGAATTTTTTTTTTCTTTTTCTGAAAAGTCTTCTCTAAGGGGAATCTGCTCTCTTCTTCCAAAATTGAGTGAAGTTGGTGATAAAGCTCCCACTGATCTTGCTCTGGGCTTTGGATCAGGACGCAGCCTTCACTAATAGGGGACACCCCATTCAACCTTCAGATTTAATGCTTTGGCAGAAGCACCTGGTGAGAAGCTGTCTGCAGGAAACGAGTTTTATGAGAATGCTAAAAGGTTGAGTGTGTGCCCCTGTGTGCTGAAATCAGACTTACAGTATCTATCTCATAGTGCAACTACAGACCTATAGACAGAAGATCCTGTTAAAGTATTTTAGATGCTGCAGTAAGTCCTTTAGAATGAAATGCTGTACATAACAATTAAAAGCCAATAGAAAACATTTAAATTGGAGGGTTTCCCTAAAATCTTCTCCTTTGTATCAAAATAAAAAAGGAACGAGAAAGGGAAATAGCATGGAACAGTAGGATGGAGTGACTGAGGGCTGGCTTCAAAGGCTACTTGAGTCAATGACGTTGTTTACAGGAGGATTTGGTTCATATTCTGAATTTCACATTTGTATTTCCCATCCAGACTCTGCACAAAAGGCAAAGAGGTGATTGTAATGCCACTTTGCAAAGAAGAGCCAGCTCTGTGTAATCTCATTTTAGTACATCCTGAATGAAGGGAACTTAGAGTACTGCTCTGTGGCAAGGAGCACATGCCAGGCCCCCATCTACAGTCTGTCCCTGCAACAGTGTCTTTCAGCTTGACTATTTCAATGGAAGGATGAAACATGTATGTACACATAGACATACACATAACCACTTTTACATTAACAGAAAAATTACCTCAGCACCTCCCAGTTTTTCAGGCTGCATTTCTTTGCCTCCAGTATTTGATTTTGAAAGCCCTGTCTATTCTGTTCATTCCTATTTGTAACTTTTTGGAACCTATTAGCAGTGCAGTTTGGTACAGCTGAAGATCAGCAACTGCCTAGATCAACACTATGTGGTATAGGATCCCCAGACTGCCTTTATATAGACCTCTTGAAATTCATTCTGTGGTATTATACTTCCTTAGCAAACATTAAAAAAAAAAAGAAAAGAAAAGAAGATATTAATCCATCTGCATGTATACAGACATATATTTGTCTGTATATATGTATATATGTATATACATGTATATATATGTAAGCATACACGCATGCACATATATACACTGAGAAAGAGTGACAGATTAATGTAACATCTGATTATGTTTTAAACTAATGCCCCTTCATATCTCTCTGGCACTGTAAAGAGTCCTTAAAAAAGAAAACGTGTAATTTACATTCATTTTAAGGACATCTCAGTACTGATGAGAAGCGTAAAGGGCCTTAGAGCAACAGAACCAGCCCAATGGTACCCATTGCCACACTTCTTTTTACATTTCACAGATATTTGCATTACAAATGAAATTCCTTAATTACAGGTCGCATTCCAAATAAAGCATAATTACAAATATTAAACTGCAGAGTTGCAACGGCTGGCATATTGGAAAAGGACCTTAAGGGTAAATTCTGCCACAGACAGATTATGAGTGACAGCCCCATAACAAGCCACTGCTTCTTCCACAACAGGGCTCGGAGGATTTAGTGCTTAGTAATTTTCTCTGATTATAAAACAAGTGGAGCTATTCCAGCATTTTGTCCACTAGTCTACAGTGCAGAGAAGCATAGTCAGCTGAAGGAGGATCTTTTACATATATACAATGCCTAGCACAACAAAACCCAATTGTGTTTTGAGGCTGCTAGTCTCAATTCAGGGAAGAACAGAAAAATAATAGCTATCGCATAAATCAAATAGCAATTCCTACCTTATACATACTTGACTTTGCAAAAATTATAGCTTTTTATGTACTATATATGTTTAGGAATCCTAATGGAAACGTATAGCTGCCTTGGTTAACTAAAGGTCCATCTAACCCAGCATCCTATCTCCAGCTGTAAGCTGGCAGCCTAGAGAGGAGTGCAAAAACAGTGCCAGTGTATCATGATGTTTCCTCAGAACGCTCCCCTAGTCCTGAACTTGGGCTTAAGGACTTCCTGCACCAAAGCCTAACAGCTCCTGACTGATTTTCTTTCCATGAAGAGGTGCTTTTTGAACATGTATGCATTTTTAGCAACACTATGTCCTGTTCAAAGCTTTGTTACATCTTGGGTGAAATGTCTTCCTTTGTTTTGAACCTGCTACTTGCTATTTTCTCTTCATGCCCCCTAGTTCTTGTTCTGGGAGGGATGACAAACAGTGGCTCCCTGCTCACCTTACAAGATGTTCTGCTTCTGAAGATTATCCTGCAATAGATCATTGGAATGTACTGTATTTTAATAGGACACCTGTGACACTGCGTGTACTACAGCAGAGAGAGGGAGAGAGAGGGAGAGAGAGAAAGAGGTTTTCATAATAATCCTATTCTTAAGGCCTCATAACATCAAAGCTGAAACTAGCTTTTTGTATTCTACAATAAAAAGGACGTAGTCAATTTTCCAGCAGAGCTTACATAAAGGGTAACTAATTAATAACAATGTCTTCTCCCAAGTAAGCTATCTTAAGCTATCCAAAGTTAGATTTTTTCTATATTGAGTTGTTTTGATAGAAGGCTGTTAACTTTTTGGTTTCTGTTGGCAAGTTAAGACTCATGTATTTTTGAATGTCTAGCTCATTCTTTTCCAGTATCTTTTTTTTTTTTTTTTTTAATTTATAAATGGAAGAATGCATTACGTTTCCTTTTCAGACACAAGCCATACCATACACCATATTGCGTTCTACTTGTCTTGAATAAGAAACAGCCTTGAAGAGTTAGTCATTTCCAGTGTCTGTCAACCAGATACAAGTTCAGTAAAATGAGCCATTTTAACTTTCACGACTGCCATTTTCAGCAGCAAGAACTTGCATTCAGTGTGCACAGCTCCCCAACAACTTGTCATCTGGAATAAATCTGTTTATTAAGGACTTACAGAGCTCTGGAAAATATAGCAACAAGTCTGTGGCTGCATTTCTGCTCTTCAAACCCACACAATTGCAAATTCAGAATAATTTTAAAGTATATTCTTAAAGCATGATAAAGAAGATGTGTTTTGTCTTTTTTTTCAACATCTCACTCCCCTCTTCTCTTCCTGTCCCCTACTCCATCTATCGTACTGTGATGTCTTTGACCATCTGCCTCTTAGTGCTCTTTTATCACATTCAGTTCACTTGATTCTCTAAAAGCCCCTCACTCTTGCAGAGGATTTTTCTTTCTCCATGTGCTTTCGCTCTTGCTGTGCACTCTCTCTCTCTTTTGTCTCTGCTTCAGTCTCCTTGAGTTAATGTTTAACTATATTTTTTCATTGTTTCCTCACCTCTTTCAGAAGACAGTGGTAAGGCTGAGTATCTGGGAAGCCGTGCCTTGGACTAAAATATATCTATCCAATATCTGAGTGTTAAAGTCAGAAAATTGGGGATGGCATCTCCTGTGGTCATTTTATCCACAGACTAACTGGAAACACTACAAGCCTCAATGATGCTATTGATTATCTTTTAACTGCTAATGTGTATATGATACTGGCATTGCTTTATTGATTTTTATAGAGAGAATTTTGTATATTTTAGATAATTATGTATTTTTTTTCTTGAAGGTAACATAAAAGGTTACATCTTCCTTTGTATTTCCTTTCAGACTATGCAGCCAAAATTGATACTTGGTCTACAAATCCTCACAGACTACATTATACACAAGGAATTCATACACATCTGTGAGTGTTTCAATTAACAGTTTTTTACGTTGGAACTATATGTACTGAGGCACACACACATTAGAACATCTGTATGTAAACATCCTTGATTTCAACCATTTTCAAAGGATTTACTTCATCTGAAAGGTTCTGATTGCAAATTTTATGCAGATACACATAACTACTGCTGTGTTTTGTTAGAGGCAGGGCAGAAAAAAACTGCACAGTCCCACAGCCCATGTGTACTGTGAAGTATTAACTCATTCTACAGTTTTCAGTATGGCAAAAACTCAGAGATCTAATCCAGCAGTCTTGATGTTTTCATTTTCTCTTCATTATTTGTGCATTAGTATCTACTAGCCAAAGTCAACATTATCTTACGCTGAACAAACAGACAGCAAGAAACAATCATTTCCCCTGGAAAGTTTTAGGTCTAAGGGTGAGATTTGCAGAATTGCCTAATGGAATTAAGAGCCCGAATCCTCATTTTCAATTTGCTATCTTACCTTTGTTGGGGATTTTTAAAAAGCAAAGCAGCCTAAAAAAAACACAAAGCAAAAACAAAAGAGGGGAAAGGCAGGATTAATACGTCAGTTTTACAGGCAAGGAACTGAGGCACAAAGAGATTAAACGATTTGCACAGCGTCACTCTTGGAATCTGAGCACTGACCTCAATTCTCCTGAGTCCCTACCCGCACTGCCAATTCTCCAAGTTTTCATGTAGCCCATGCCTTGTATGAAACACCCTTTAAAATCTTCAAGCCCTAAACATACCACTTACGTTTTCACTGTTAATGTCTGCCTCACTGGGGCAGCCAAAGAGTTCCCGTCTCAGCAAGTTCCCATCATATTCTAGGAATGTCAGGTAGAGGTTGCGGAAAAACTCCACGTGCTTGTTTTTCACTCGCAGCTTCTTTGGTGAGTTCCAGTGAATCACCTCAGAGAGAAAAAAGAGAAAACATATCGTGCTGTTAGAATACAGATTTGCTTTAACCCCTGTTTTTGTGTGTGTTTAGTATACTGCCCTCTTAAAACCGAAAAAAAAAAACCAAACCAACAACAGCAACCCCAGATCTACACCAACTTCCTTCTGTCTTTTTATTTGGACAGCTTTATCGTGCCTTTCACAAGTGACTGCATACTGTACAGACGATGCTCTTTTAAACCCATCCATACCACAACATGCACATAGGAGTTGGGGTGCTGCTCAAATTTGTGATGCAGCACCTCCTAAATGCTGCCACTGGTCTCATGACAGACCATACAGGTTTATAGGCTCTTTTGAAGAGGGTGGCATTATGAGGGATTCAGGGATGTTAATATTAAGCGTTAATCTCAGATTTCCATATGACTGATTGATTCACTGTTTCAGGCCAGGCAGACTCTTCTCCTGTTAGACACTAAGGAGAAAAAGCCTCAAATGAATTCTTGTATCTATGTACACCCTTCAAAAAGGACTGAATTTAATCTGGCTTCCTTTTTCTCCACTGCTTCATTTAAACAAGACTGATCTCAGTTGCATTATACAACATAGTGGTGCAGCACAATGCTTCACCCCTTGAATTCCTATTTCTAGCAGGTATTTAGCCTCTACTAATGGGAGATGACTCTCACACTGGCCTAGATTTAACTCTAATGCTGACATAAAGGGCCTGATTCTCATTTACATCCAGGCGACTTTGCACTGATCCCTGGCAGTGTGAATGAGAATGGGGCTCAAAGGAAAAACTATCAAGGAGCCAAAAGTGGCTTGCAGGAATGATTTCATTTTATAGAGGCTATATTTTAGGCATAAGAAAAACAAAACAAAACAACCAACAACCAAGTGCTTTGTATTCAGTTTTATTCTTGTGACTTCTAAAGAGATTAAAAAAAAAAAAAAGTCTCCCTTGGGAACATTTCCAAGCGAGGAGCTCTGGAGGTTCTCTGAATGCATTAAATGAATTGCATGAAGGCACCGTGTCACTGCGATGCCAGCTGCCGAGCCGGTGGGGTGGTAAGCTCTGCTCTGCACATTGCATCTGTGGCAGGGAGCGGACAGAAGCAGCTCAGAGCAGATGAGCCCAGTCCCCTTGGTGTCAGCAGTACAGCTCTGCAGGAACAGGGAGCCCTCTTAAATCACCCTCTCTGCTTCTGAATGAGTAAGCTACAGGAAGAAAGAACAGGACATTGCCTGAACTTTTCCAGTACTAACTTCAGTAAACAAGACAGCCTCTCCACTGAGTATTTATATTTCCTCCCCTCATCCCCCCAGAAAAGAAAAGGAGAAGAGGAGAAAAGGAAGGGGAGGGGAGGGGAGGGGAGGGGAGGGGAAGGGGAAGGGGAAGGGGAAGGGGAAACACACACAAAAAAACAAAGCCTTCTCTATATAGCCAACACCAATGAAAATCTCTCCTGGTATGGAAAGCTTTAACATTTCCTAAGATCTCACTGCTGAAGTTACTAGGATCACAAAAAGCCATAAATACAAGTTACAGAAAAGCAACTATAGAGAAGTAAGATCATTTCAGAAATAGGCAAATAATTTTTTCCAATTACAGGAACATGTTAAATCAAGTTCATGATGCATCTACACATTATAAATTTTGGAAATTATTTGTACAAAAATATTTGCAATTTTTTCCCCACATAATGCTACATTCTTTGCTTCTTTTACATTTGCTCACATATTCAAAAGTATAGCTTAGCTGTGAAATATGTTGCTGCAATATTTGCAGAAAATACAAAACAACATGGAAACAAAAGGGGGGTTAGCCAGAATTCCTAGGACATGGCATATATTCAAGGTGACAGATCTCCATTGAAAAGTGCATCTTCGAGACTTCTGTTCTTTGAAAATAACTTGACATATTTACCCATTTAATTTAAATGCAGCAAAGGCATAGAATCACAGAATCATTAAGGTTAGAAAAGACCTTCAACATCATCTGGTCCAACCATCCCCGTACCACCAATGTCACCAATGTCACCCACTAAACAATGTCCCTAAGCACCAGGTCCAAAACGTATGCAAAAAGATCTCAGTGACTCAATCCAACCTCAGGGAAACAAGCCAGCATAATAGGAGAACAAGACTGAAGGTACCTAAAGGGCTGCTACACAGTTTTACAGGGTGCTAGCAAACACTTTTTTTAGCAGGCATAGAAAGGAAATTGTCAGTCTGCTGGTAACTTGTGCTTCTTTAAGAGTGGATCAAAGAACACTGAAAACATGGGAAATGGAACAAAAATGCTTTTTTTTTTTTTTTTTTTTTTTTTTTTTAACACTGCAAAAATCCAGTGTATTTTCCCTACTGCATCTACAATTCATGAGTGTTCTTTTGGGTGTCTCCATGAGCATCCTGTGCCCCCATTGAGCCCTCTTGCCCCTCACACTAGGGACTGCGATCACAGAAGAGACTAGAGATGATAAACTCAACAACTGTTACAGGACAGGCTCCCCAGCATTGCAGGCATTTCCCATCAGTGCACACACACTGTCACATCGCAGCCAAGTACCGGTGTTGACGCCTCTACCAAGTTGTGTGGGGGACGATGTCAAAGCCAGACAACTGCAGTTGTCAGTGCAGAGCCTGTTCACTGCTCTGCTTCCAAATCTGTTGCGTGTACAAAGTCTGGGAAGTGTCAGGGGCCTAGCTGGTGGTTCAGATCTGATCAGATTTGAAAAGTGTCAGGATGCTGTATGTGTACAGATGTCAAGGGAGCCTGAAGTGAACTGAAGAAAGCTGAATGCAGCTGATGACTGCCCAGAAAAGCTGATTTTTTAATCAAGGAAGACAGTACACGTCAATGCAGCTAGAGAACATAACGGAGCTATGCAACCATCTGGATGACCTGAGGTAGGGAAACCACAAAACAGGTTTAGTGAAAGAGCAGGCTGCTATTCAAATGTAACCTGATTTCAGAAATATTATGTCATACGTGAAAGCACAAAAAAGAATAGTAGGTTTCAAAAGGCAACAAGATTCTTAACCATTGATATATAACACTACACCCAGAAACAACTTTTTTTTTTTTTTTTCCTGTTAGCCCACAAATTCACCTTGAGTTCTGCATGTAGCTGTCAGATTTGGTTTCCTGTACAATCAGCCACACCACAAGTTGTACAGGCCAAGACATCCTTGGATGGGCTGTCACAGGCCTCAGTGACATGATGAAGACAACAGCCTGCACAGGTAAAGCTAAGGCCATTACATTATAAACTTTACTGTGGGCAGCAATGAATTGATTGGGGAAAAAAAATCAGTTGGAAAGAGACTACAGGGAAATCAGAAGAAAAAAATCGAACTCAGAATCCACTTTTTGCAGACTGAGCTAGTGTTATCACAACATTAAAAAGAGAAAGCATCTAGGAACTAAAAATCTCATTACTACAATATCCCTTTTCTAAGACTGAATAGCACTGTAACACTGCATTTATTTCTGCTTCTATTTTCCCTCTTAGTTTCTCAGCTATTCCAAAGCTCTGTCAGCTTACAGAGGAAATTGCACCTGGAACATATGAAAAAACAGTGACATTATCTGGGTGGACACTTCAAGAACAGTGCTAGCCTCCAGGCTGTCCCATGGATCCTTCCCATTCCTGATCAAGGCCTCCTGAGAACTAAGAAAAATGCACTCTTTAATCTTCATTTAGCTATTTAAGTACCAAAAGATCAGAACTTAAAATTCCACGTCTATTTAACACTTGGTTAGTCATCATTAAGCAACTTGGCACCATCTACATTTCTGTTCATACCATCCTACTTAATCAGCAACCCTTACCACTCACTGATTACACTCAGTTAGCCTCCTGGAACACTTCCATGTATTTGTGACCTAGTGAAACACACCACACTGAATTGGTAGTTCCCATTTATTCACCAGATTCTGACTCACAGCACTCATGTGATAACACAGTTGGTGTTTCATAGACCGACAATGGGTTCTGAGACGGAAGGTAACAGGACATTATATACAGGCAGAGTGTAGGAGGGGGCTCTAAGTTCGGTTACCTGCATAGAAATAAACTGAAACCAGAAGTCCCAGCAAACCTCTTTAGTTTCCAGCCACATTGTCCTCTTTGGAGACATTAAATATTTCAAATACAATGTTCAATCCACTAAAATATAAGCTAGCTAACACAACACTATTTCTATAGGTGCTCTTATCCATATTCCCCTCAAACCATCTGCTCTCTCCAAATAAAATATTTGGTCAAATGTTTCCTTAACCACAATCCCTTCCATTTTTTACCCCAAAACAGATCTTGATAATCTACTTCAGCCCTTAGGAAATCAGAGAATATAGGATATTCTTTCTGTCCTTTCTGTGGTTCTCTACCTATCTTCCAGGCTGAAGGGGCAAAAAAGTAAGAATAAATTAAGCCTAAATTTAAGCCTGAAGAAGTTTATTTTTGCAAAGTGCTGAACAGATACTAATTAAGCCCATAAGCACACTGC
Source organism: Aythya marila (assembly GCF_965140915.1). Taxonomy (NCBI): domain Eukaryota; kingdom Metazoa; phylum Chordata; class Aves; order Anseriformes; family Anatidae; genus Aythya; species Aythya marila. The sequence continues at coordinate 151,139,667 of NC_139042.1, forward strand.
TATTTTAGGTAAATAAGTAAAAGTTATATTCTGTAGATGGGTAGCTTTCCTGCTTAAAAACTAGATTCCTTATTTAGGCAACCAGACAGTTCTCATTGAATTCAACACCAATAAAATGTTCAGCAACTCTGCATAGAAGAGACACTTATGTATGCCACTGTAATACCATCTCAGTACGTTTTTTTTCAGGCACATGTTGTTGAAAAGTTTGGTTTAAATGTGCCCCAAGCCACACTGCAAACAAGCACCACTTGTGTAACCCATGCCTGGATTAGAGATGTCTGGAAACCTTATTCTTATGTTGTCTTTTTATCAGAAATGAATAGTTTATTAAAAAACAAGCCAAAACCTCAACAACATAATTTTCTCAGAAAGGGTCAAATGATTCATAAAAATCTCATCAGGGAGGTTTCAGAGCTCCAGAGTGATATTTGTAAAGTTAAAAGTTAAAAAGTTAAAGTTAAAAATGTTTAAGAAAAAAAAAAAAGTTAAAAGTAAAAGTTGAAAAAGATATTTGTAAAGGATTCAGTTCAGAGCAGCCAGCAGCCCAGAGATACAGGCACTGCTTTCAGAGGTGGGATTCAAATCCCTGTTCTGCCTCATTTAGTTTCCATGGTCGCAGGGATTACTTTACCCCTCCGAGGTTACTGCCTATACTGGCTGACAATCCCTGTCCCTATCTAGTATCTGTATATCTAGTTCACAAAGTTTTCAGTCTGCCCTCAAAAAGATTTGCAGCTTTCCCTCCAACTCCTGTACCAATGCTTAACAAGAGGCCTCCTGCCTGCAGCAACACCCTTAAAACACCTCTACAATATCATCGTGCTCTCTTTTTGGCACAACAGAATCACCTTACTGAGTGCTGTGTTCATTCATGGGAGTGATATGTTTACCCCTCTTGGACCTTTGCTCCTCTCAATGTAGCTCTTCCTTGGTTGGCATTAAAAGATGCAAGGCAGCAGAATGCCAGAGCTGCTGCAGATCAGTGCTGAGGTGCTTGGACAGCATGGGGTGGCTCAGGGACTGGAACAGAGAGAGGTGCAGTAGGTCACGTTTGAGGCAGATCTGAAATGATGTATTTGGGTTATAAACAAGAATCTGTATAAAGTTTTGTTGGCAATCCTACAAAGTTGCTCTACTGTGGAAGACATTCCCAGTGAAGGCAGAGTGAATCACATAAAACAAATTCAGAAAGGGGAATTCATGAGGTCAATTATATATCTACCTCCTAATTTGCTGTCAGCTGTGTTCAAAGACAGCTTCAAAAACAGTCATAACGGGACATAAGCCACTTACCTATTGGGGGGCGGTGGTGCACATTCTAATAATTTGATATATTTCCATTGAAAAAATCCAGCATCCATTTTTTTTGTGATTGTGACTTACCCCATTCTGTGTGTGTAAATAGCATCTGTACCCTTGACAGCTAGACTTCTCTTGATGACTGACTCATAAAATGAGGTCATGATTCATTGTCAGAGGCATCACAATTCATTACCTTCATAGGATTTTTCTTGCCATTTGGTTTGTGCCAAATCACATTAATTGAGATTTCCTTACAGACAGAGCAAACTATTAACCAAAAAGGAAAGCAAACACAGGAGCCAACCCAGAAAAAGTAATACATAAATGAATTTCAGTTGCAGATAGATCACTGCTGTGCCATGAGTGCACATGCTTGTCCACTAGCATTGTGGGCACTGTGGACCATGTGAGGGAGCTGAGATAAATAAGATAGGAGACAGTGGATACCTACAAACAGTGTACTTCCATATCTTTTTGCCAGTCTTCAATAGCAATTCTAGATTGTTTCTCAAAGGTGTAACAAATGCCATGCAAAAAGAAACACCTCTGGCCTTTAGAGGCTGCAGTTGGCTTACTCGGCAAGAAGAATTAAAGGGCATCTGCTTCCTCTTAACCCGCTCTTTTTTTCTGTTTAAATTATTCATTTCTAGTCATTCTTGACTGATTCAAAGCATCTTTATAAAAGGTGCCCTTGAGGTGAGAAAAGGAAAATTTTTGTATATGTAATTTTTTTTATTGAAGTTGTAGTTCCATATGTCACAGATAGCAGAGCAAAACCAACAAACATCAGCCTAGCTGTGTACAGTATGTCCTTTAGCACTATACAGTATGACAAAGGAGGTAAGTAAGGCTTTGGAAAAAAGAAAAAATATTGAAGTGATCTTATTTTGATGTTGGGTTACATGGATTAAAAATTAGTCCTCACTAACAATGCAAGACTTGATTAGCTGTATTTCTGTTCTTCTTCAGCTTGCTCCAAAAGATCCCTATATGCAAGGCTTCCCAGATTTGTGTATGCTGCCTCGCTGCTGCAAGAGTTCAGCAGTAGTCAAACATCTGACCTTCTCTAACGTAACACAATTAAAAGAAAATCGATAAAATTGATACAGATGCAGCTTAATGAGGAGCATAAGGAGAGAAAAAAAATGATTAGAATCCTCTTCAGGTACTATGAAACATTCAAGTGCTTCATAGGCCTCCAAAAAGTGTGCTAGCCAGACTCTGCTTGCATGGATGTGAACAAAGCAGAAGAAAAGTGTTGTATAAATATATATATATATACATATATATATATACATACACACACACACTTGAACAGGAGCCAGCCCTAGAGGTCTAAGTTTATTTAACACAATGCTGTTGTGTAGAAGACAAATCCTCAAATCCCATGGACTTTGAGACCAGATCGAATTAAATCAGTGCCTTTTTAGTCTGACATGTGGCATACGGTCTGATCTGACTGAGGAGCACTTGACTTGGTCAGTTTTGCCTTGGAATTTAAATCTCTCCCTGCATTTCCTTCTTTCCTATGCTATCCTTCTTAATCCTCCAGCACAAACTTCGCAATCTGTCTTTCTCCCCCTCTTCCCCTTGAGGTTTCTCCTACCTTGTTTTTTATTCCAGTCTTACCATGAAATACAGGCTGTGCCAAATACGTTGTGTCATACCATTTATATTAAATGCCATGGAAACAGAGTATGGTGATTTTAAGAGTGTATTTTCTAATTTGGGCTAATGGCATTTGTTGCTTATTTGAGAAGACCACATACCAAACCAGCCCAGTTTTTTTTTTTTTTTTTTTGAACTAGAAATATGCTAATTCTCATAATGCAAATTCACAACTTGAAAGTTCTTCATACAACAAAAAAATGCATAACCCAACTGATCAGTACTGACTGAGGACCACTTCATTAACTGCTGAGTATGGGCAGAGCTTCACTGAAATCAGTGGGGCTTACATGCACTAGATAAGGCTCTGCCTCTCTTTCAAAGCAAAGAATTTCAGCCCCAATTCAGCACAGTACTTAGGGAATATGCCTAATTTTAGCAGCGTAAGTCCAGTTCAGATGAAGAAATCACTTGTGTGTCTGCACCTCTTTCTGAGTTAAGTAACTCATGCCAGTGGAGGATATTTTGCATCTTAGACTTCATTGCCTATGCTGTAATGGAACTGCTGGAGTGATACAATATACAGTAAATAAACAACCAAGCCTAACTTATAATTATAAACAATTATCTTAATAATGAAGAAAGGATTCAATTTACTTTTCAATACACTTGTATTAAATGCTAACATACAGGTCTTACATATGAGCTAGATGTCCCACAGCTGATGGGAGTTAGTCAATGCAATCACTGGAGTCCAAAGAGTGATTTGCCTCATCAGAGGCAAATGTATGTGTCTTAACCTGGCGCTGAATCCCACCCTGACTGTAGTCAGCTGATTACATGATTCAATGTAAGACCCTAATTCACGGAATGCTGTGTTATCTCCCAGATATTTTTCTAAATTTAATCTTTCAGAAAACATGTTCCCTGCTACCACATCTCTTTTCTTTTGTTTCAGGCAATTGCTGTCAGACACCTGGCAGTTGCTTCCACACACGATTCTGAACAAGAGCACAGAACTAGAATTTCAACCAGCGCCTTGTGACAAGGCAAAAGACCATCATGTTTAAGTCCCTATGTGGATGCTGACCTACAAACATCTATCATAAAACACTTATTGATCAATATACTGATCAGTATACCGACCTAATTTAAAAAGTTGTCTTCTGTGGACCACGCTTTAATAGCTGGTTGTAAATATTTTATCTATGAAAGTCAAGCAATACTGGCCATTTTTGCTGGTCAGTTACCCCATATAGTATATCTTCTGTCTCTTGGAAAGTCCACATTTTGGAATCAATGTGTCCAGGAAGATTGCTTTTCTGTGTTCTTCCAGTGTCTGAAGTTCATACTGAACACTTCTGCCATTACTCCACAAATTGTTACAATGGAAAATTTGGTTAGATATAAGGAAATATTGTACACCATAAAGATGCTGAAACTCTGAAACGGGGGGCCAGGGAGGCTGTGGATCTCAGTCCTTGGAGATATTTGAAACACAATTGCACAAGGCCCAGAGCAACCTCATCTAAACTGGTCCTGATGTGAGAGGGGGTTGGATGGTGTCCAGAGATCCCTTGCAATTTATTCTGTGGTTCCATGATTTTTTAAAGACCACATTTTCAAGAACTCTCTCAAACCAAAAATGAAGTACATGTATATGAACTTTAAGTGAACTTTGAAATAAATCAGCAGAAGTTATTTAGTATTTACTATACTCTGATGTTGAATAGTCTATCCTAGTGGCATCTATCGCTGTTTAGCCAGCCCGTCTTATTCTGCACCTAGCAGAAGCTTAATCAGCTTCAATTCTGAACTCTACACTTGCTACATTTGAGTCTCACCTTTCAAAATGACCAAAGTATGCTTGATGTTAATTCACCCGTATCGGTTCGAATCCATCCTTCTTTTATACTCTACTTGACAATAGTGAAAAATGTGCTATTAAATTGATACTATAGCTTCATTTTATTAAATTAATAGGTTTCTACTCAGCATGTCCTGGAAAACTGAATGGTGGTGTGCCTGGGTGAAGTGCATGCATTTACATTTTGGCTAATGTCTTTCTAGCTAGGGTCCACCTAACTCTCTTTATGAAATTCACTCCATTAAACAATGTTGACTAAAGAATTTCAAACTTGCCGAGTACAAAAGAAGATTTTGTACTTTTTAGCCAAGAAGAGTTAAAAATTGGGACAGTAGTAGGAACTATGGCTCAAAAGTAGCGGGTGACAGCATAGACAAGTCATGGAACACAAGAATGGAATGCATTTGTCTAACACCTTGCCAAACCCTAAAGCAGCATTCATCTTTCACTTTTCTAGCAGTCAAAATGCACAAAGCTGAAGTCACGTTTACTGCCATTGCTTGGGTGTCCTTATAAGCTCTATGTACTTGTTTCCCCTTCTGTTTAAGGGGCTTCATCATTCTGTCAGAGTGGTGCCCTTCATTCTCTGTGCTGAAGGATACTACCCATAAAACATACCTTCAGGTCAGACACATCTCTGTAGCACTGCTCAGAACGAGTGTGATCAGATAGCTGAACATTCCAGAAACATGGAAGCTGGTAGACAAGGAAGGGATTTTGCTTGATGACTGCATTGAAGATATCCTAGCAGACAGAAAGAGAGAAACAGTTGGGTATGTTGTTTCTACAGTGGGGTGGTGTCAGCCCCTATAAACTGACTGTCCTTCTCACTCTCAAGGCTGAAATGCAAATAGTTATTCACGCTGAACTCTGTAAACTCTGCTTCACAATTCTGTTTCCAGGAAAGGTTATCAATCTAAGGAGCGATGGGTATATCTGAACTAGAGAAACAGGCTTTCTCTTGACACAAAGAGCTAATGGTCTCCAGCAAAGTTTTCAAATACAAGTACCTTGTACAGCAGGCGGGAGACATGGTTTCTCTTCTAGTCACCAGGGAGAGTAATATGCCGAAAATGTCAAAATGACTGCTGTTAGTAAGTACTGCATCACTTCTCAATAAAGGGCATGAAATGGAAGTAACAGGAGTCATTTTCATGAAGTTCAGTAGCTTTGGATCAGCCTGCAAGGATGTTCTACATATGCGTACATCTCTATGTGCACAGTAAGCACCATGCCTGCTTAGTAGTGACTGATCATGTACCAGATGTAGCTCAGGAGCAGTAGAAATATCTAAATATGATGCTGAATTGAGTTAATACACTCAAGCTGTTGAGCACGACTTATTGGTTCAGGTCCAGTAAGTACTACATTAACAGGGCTTCTGGATTTAAAATGGAGAGTTGGCAGGAATCACAGAGAGTAATTAAGCATTTCCGTGCATAGGCACACTACTTCTTTTCTCAGCCTCAGTTTCTCATCTGTGGCAGGGAGACAGCAGCACTTTTGTTTTCACAGGGGTGTTGTGGCCAGGCATACATTAAAGACTCATGGGACTTATCTGCCAGAAACAGTAAAGAAACATCTAGAGACTTTTAGAACCACAATCTGCTTAGACAAAACAGTAGGAAAAGATATAGTATGTCTGGACTTCAAATGTCTGGAGGGTTTTATATTAAAGAAAGAAGAAAAGAAAGTTAAAGCTTGAAAATGCCAGTTGTCCATCTTATGAATCATTGATGCATAGGAGGTAAAAATGTCAGTGTAGTAAGAGAAACCTTATGAGTAGATCTCTATTCCTCTCTTCCACACTTTCCTTGGCACAACAATTCAACAAATGGTGACTGCAGGCTCAACATTTTTCTCTCCCTTTCCCATACCTCATCCTCTTTCCCCTTCTTACCATCAACAATCCAAGGAGTAGCAGTTATGCTATCACCCTGCAGTGTCCTACTCACCTGGTCAGCCAGTGAAGTGGACAGCATGCTCATTAACTCTCGCTCGGCTGTGAGTCTCCACATCTGCTCCCATTTCATCTTCCGTAGCTTATCGAGAAGCAGCAAGATAACTCCTGAAGGAAAACACAGTGCAGAGAACAAGAGAGGACGTGATACCATCTTCCAGTCAAGGCCCTTCCCATCTACATGCTGACTCATGGCAGTTGAAACAAGGACATAAACAGGGATCTACAGACTACAGGCCTTACCCTTATGCTAACACAGGACTAAAAAACCCTTCAGGTTTCCCTACACCAGTAAGAAAAAAGTTTTCATGAATCCTTGAGGCTACAGAGAAGAAATAGTATACAGGCAAATGCTAGGTCATGCAGACTCTTGTAAGATGGATAAAGTAGCCAAAGAGAAATGCAACTGGAAGGAAGAGGACTGAGAGAAGGATGTCGTATTTCTAGCAGTCTTAATTGCTAAAACCTGATTACATTATGACATAATTAGCACCGGGATTATTCCTGACAAAATGAATTTGTATAGGTGACTCATATGATGGACATTAACTTCATACTAGCTTTATCTTTCCAAAAACAATTAGACAACATCACGAGTAAAAAAGAAGGAACCTCCTATCAGTCAGAAGCAATCCTCCTCAGTCCTTATTTCAAAAAGCTATAGGTTTGAAGAGGGTATTCTGTCAGGTCACTGTCTGCCAGAGAAAATGTAGAGACAATTCTGATCTATCTAGTATGAATTCCTTTCTGACATCTTCATACTGACCAGAGACTTGCTGTATTTACACTGACCAGAGATCTGCTTCTTGCAAAATCCCACTGTGTAAATGAGTTTCCACCTGGCCTGAAACCAAGATTATGCTGAGATGAGCAGAATTTTGTCACCCATACACATTTTACTCAATGCATGTGCGGTGAAACCTGACCCTTAATACTTTTTGCATAGGATGGAATACATGCTGTGAAGGATAAAGCCACAGTCCTTACTCCACCTAGTAAATTGTTTGTCACCCGACATCTGATTAGAATCTCTGAAACCTTTCTGAATAAGTTTATTGTGGTAAACAGTGCCCGTCACATGTTAGTCTTTGAGAGGGCTTGTCATTAAGGCAGCAAATTTTCACAGAGCAGGACCCTCAGATTGGAAAGTTAACACCTGAAGGGGGAAAATGGATAGCTCAACATGCATTTGAGCTAGCTCAGTTGGCTTTTGTTTGGACAGAATCCCTTGTGTGGAAGAAGGGAAAATAGCAGAAGCAATGAAGCTGGACTGAAGCATTGGCAAAACCTTTCCTGCAAGGTCTTAGAAAATCTTACTTGAAAAATTAATTCAGAAAGACTTAGATAAGAGCACTGTCATGGGGAATGAACACGAGCTGAAGGACCACAAAGAAAGAGTAATGATAAACAGCAGCCTAGCAGGTTGACAGGAAGCACCTAGTAGGAGCGATGATAGGTTTTGTGCTTTTACCCATCTTCGTTAGTGGAAGGGAGAGTGAATGGAATAGCAATGACATCTGCAAGTGATGTGAAACCAGTGGTCTTCCAAAAGATCATGACAACTGTAGAGAAACATGGACAGCTACACAGAAGAATATGAAATGCCAAAAAGCAGATACTGGGAAAAGCTGCCCAAGGGAATCTAAGATGATAAAACTAAAAGTGATGAGAATGAGAAACGAAATGTAGCCTGAATATTTAGGAAAAAAACTCCTAAATCCTTCGTGGTGGCATAACCAAAAAATGGCAGATAAAATCCATTACTTCATGAGTTTTAAAAAATTAGATTACCCAAAGATTAGTAAATACACATGGAACGATCCAGCACTGTTTGGGATGGAACAAAGGAGGTTCCAGGTCATTTCTATCTTCAGTTTCTACGACATGGCAAATTCCTTTCTAGTAAAGCCCATCACTGCTGTGAATAAAAAGAAAACCTCTTCTGGCAGTGAATTTCGCGGCCTATTTTAGTTCTGTTTCCTATTCAGTCCATCTGGTTACCAAGGATGCTGGAACCTGTGCTGGAGGGATCCCCTTTCATCTTCAGTCAACCTTTCTGCTTCCAGCTGTTGGATTGGAAAGGGACACATCATCACAACATGCTGTAATGCATTTCTGCCAATGTGTTTGTCTCCTCTCCAGTATAACTGAAGCCTGGAATGTGTAGTATGCATGCGTTAGCTTCTAAGAAGGCCACTGTGCATTGTCTGAAATTCTAGAGCAATGTGAAGCAGATTCCTTGCATTGCAGCAATAAAATAAGTGGGATAAGCTCTGCTCTGGCAGTGGATTTTTTTCCAGTTGGCAAGAACTGTCAGCTTTGTTTCAACAGTGAAGTATAGCAAAGGAAACTCTTTATTAAGGAAAATAAAGAATGACTGTAAGATTCAGTTAACTCTAATGTAATAGTTTTTGTATTTTATGGACAATAAAACATTTATTTTTTTTTTTGTTAAGATTTTTTTAAATGTCTTTAAGCCTGCAATCTGAAGAGCAAAAGGGGAAATGTTTTAGTATGTGCAGTATACTCCATTTTTTTTTGTCTTTCACTCTTATTCTAGCAGCAGATTATGGTGTTGCAGCTAAAGAGATTATGCTGTCCTGAGGGGCTATCACAGTAGCAGCTGAGAGAATAAGAGGCAGATGGGGTAGGAAAACTGGAATACATGTAATAGGGGATGTATTCAATTATGATGCAATTGTGGCTATTGAAAATATTCACAAGCTTTAAATGCTCCATTGCCAAGACTGATTTGGATGTGATTTCTATTTTAATTCACCTAACAGTTTGGCTTTAACACCTTTGTACAGTCTCTGTTCAGGGCTTCTCACACTGGAATTCTAATTTATTGCTGCTGTAAAAATAACTACAGGAGGATATTTATAGCAATTTTAAATATTTACTTATTAGTATTAGTGAGAATATGAGATTTCTACTAAGAGGAAATTTAATACTATTTACCCAATTAGTGAACGTTATTTTGTGCAAAAGCAAAGCAAAAGCACGTGTGTTGGAAACTTTTAAATTGTTCATGCAAAGGAAAAAGTACCTTTTCTTCAAAAGTGAGAATTGTCTTTTTACTTCTATATTGTTCTGTTACCAAAAGCAAACATAGCAAATGAACTAACTCCAATCTGTGCAATTAGTGTGCGAGCAGCATCTGAAACACGGAAAGGGAAATATTTGCCTCAGGAGCCCCTGCCTCGAGAGTCAAATTGACTCAAATCTCAGACTAAATTCAAGTTGACATGGAGCTGAACATAAGGGAAAAAGGGACTTACTCTGGGCTGCTAGGCTGGGGGGGGAAGAGACTGGAGACAAAAAAAAATATCAAAGGAATATTTTATGAACATCTGGCCCCAGGCAGTGGGACATCTCATATTTGATGAGTGCAGCATTTTACTGCCCTAACCTACCTGAGGAAAGCAAAGGGAAAGCTTGGCAAGAAATAAACAGAAAGAGAAAAGTGGCAATCCAAATGTCTCACAACTATTAAACAAACTATGATTGGCCATAGAACACCCCATTTTCCTTATTGTGAGGAGACAGTTCAGGCATACACAGAGATGCAAATATCTTGAAGTGCTCTTGGGGAAAAAAGAAAAAAAAAAAAAAAAAGGAAAGAAAAGAAAAAAAAAAGCTTTATCACTAAACGTGGAATACATCCACAGTCCAATTTTCACTTGAATGGCATTTTCTCCCCTAGCTTGATGAGACTTTGTTTGAACTACCAAAATTTGACAGCTTCTGAATTGCTAGAATAAACAAACAAAAAATGGAGTTTCTCCAAAAAGGTAATTTCAGGACACACACACAAATACACACCCCAGAAAAAAAAAGGGGGGGGGGGGGGGGGAATTTGGTGAATAGATTGGACACCATAGGTAAAAAAAAACCTGCATGAACATCTTTAGACTGAACATTTCAGTTTGGAAATACTTTTTTTTTTTTTTTAACATTTTAAAAATGACATTCTAGAACAATATTTTTCTCTTGAAAAGTGATACGAATGAAAAATCTTGTTGAAAATGTTTTAATGAAATGAAAAGGAAAATGAAGGGTTTACTTTGGGTCTATCCGAAGCTTTGGTATCAATTTTCGTTCTTTTCCATTTTTTTTTTAATTCAATCAGAATCAAAGTTTTTGCCTTTCCACCGCTTCAACTCTGCAATAGTTTCAGTAGGTGCTTCAAGCCATCTCAGCAAAACAGCCTTTTTTTTTTTTTTTTTTTTTTTTTTTTGTTAATCTGCTCCAGAACAAAATATTTCATTTTGCTTTTCCAAATAGCAAATTGAAAGTTTTCAGCAACATCAGCAATTTCCTTGGGAGTGCTATCAAGCAGCCTCACCTCTCGCTTCAGGAACACAGACTATGGCTTTTTCTGAAATTCACGGAGGAATTTATGGTAGAGTAGGAAGTAATAAATGATGTTTTAACATAGAACAGAATCACTTACAGAAGTTACAGTGAAACTGAACAAGCTTTCAAACTCAATCAATTTATTAGAATGACCATTTTAAGGTGGCTGAAAAAATCCTCAGTGCTGAGGGGAAGGGGGAAGAGTGTAGCTACTCTTAGAAATCATTATCTGTAAGCACTGCCTTGCCCGTTTCTTTCAGGTGGAACAAAATGCTTTAGTGAGCTACTTATGCAATTCCACATTATGTGAGCAGCACTGCAGAGCCTGTCATTGTAAGAGTTTTAAAATTCTTCTTGCAACTGAGACTACACAGTGAACCATCTAGATAGCAAGCAGACACCACTACAAAACCTGAAAAGACAGGCAGGACATGGTTTAAAATATATTATAAAGCAACAGTGTGTTTTAAAATAATTACTGGGGTTTTACAACACCTAACCAGCACACCAAAGACCATACATCAAGCCAGTGAGTCTTAGATGCTGTAAGAAATAATGTTAGCTAGGGCTGACATTATGGAAATTTACTACAACACATAACTGATCCAGAGATTTAAGGCAGTACAAACAACAGCAAGCTGCCATGCATTATGTAACATATTTGTCACCACAAAGTTCAGCTTTACGTGCTGTGGAAGGGGTTTGTAGTTGTGCTAACCCAGGAGAAGTGTCACGATAGCACCAACTGCTTAGTAATCCTGCACGTATTTATGTATATTTTTTTTTAATTCCTGAAATCAGTGGAAGTGGTCACACCGTGTAATAGTAGGAATGTAACTGTGCCTTTGCTGGATTGGGTCACAAATTACCAGTTTTGTTAAGGGTGGAATTTGCAATCAGCTGGGTCACAGCTCCTCACCACTCTACTTTTCAGCCACAGTATCAAGCATAAACAGAAAAACATAAGTATGTGTCCGTTAGGGATTACAAAATGAAATTAAAGCTGCAATTCCACAAAACCACACATTTCTTCCAAAAGAGACATTGCAACAGTAATGGTACACATTTCTAAATCTCCATTTAAAGTCTTTGTTTGGATGAAAATTGCTGCATGGAAGTAATTGTGCAAGATGGAAAGAATGATTTATTTTACTTGATTTCTATACCATCTATCTAACTACTGCTCATAATTTGAGTAGCCATAATGAAAGCACATCTTATTTCTGTAGCTTTTAATACAGTGGCCAAAGGACTGTCATTCTAACACAATTTTGTGGTATCCTGATACATTGTTTAATATGCACTTACATATACCAGCCTTATTCTCCAAAAAAGCCTTTCATGACACAGAACATCTAATAAAAACTTGCAGAGATGCACAATGTGTTAATTGAGAATAAATGATGACTCCACACTTGAACTTTTCTCTCAGAAAACTAAACAGAGCTGAGAAGCTGTTTTGAAATGGAAAGTGGGCATCCCTCTGGGCTTGGTGACAGAATGCAATAGCCCTTGTTTTCTCAGCACAAATATTGAAAGCGAAGCTGTGATAGAGTGCATTTGGAAATTTAGTGCACTCACTCTGCTGGGAGCCTGATTCCTCCTGAAGCATTACAGACATTTTGTTTACACTTTCTGATGACCATTTAGTGAAATGGAATACCTCTCTCTCTTTTTTTTTTTTTTTTTTTTTGTCTGCTTTGCTTTGCTTTGTTCACTTCTTCCAAAGTATGCTGCTTCTCCTTAGGCAGAGGAAAGATGTGGGATATACTGGAGCATGATTCTGTCCTCATATAGAGCTACTGACTGTAGCTCTGAACTTTCTGGTTCTCTAAATGTTTTCCTATTGTTGAGGTGCCATTCTTTCTGAGTAAGGCCTTGGCCTTCTCTTGCATAAATCCAATGCTGTGCAAAGTGATAAAATTTCCACGCCTAAATTGCTGATCATCTTTTCCTAAATTCTATAGTGGAAAACAAGCCTGCCAAAAGGAACAAATACTAGCAAAGTCAAAAAGGGAAGTAAGAGTTCTTCCCAGTGGCTCTGCCTGATTTGGGCTTCACAGGACACAGTAACAGCAGTAATCTTTCTTGGTTCCCTATGTTTTCTGAACCTCATGCAAAGAGCAGTAGGAGATGACAACCATCTGTGATGAAGCTCCTTACATGAGCTTGGAAAAACTCCTCAGTTTTCTTATAGCCTTTGTGCTCCACAGTCCTTGTGAAGGTGCTGAGATTACATTATAAAGGCAGTGGACAGCAAAAATGCCAGTGACTTGTCAGTTGGTAAGCTAGAGAGATGGCTTCCAAGAGAAATGGAAAAGAAAAACAGCAAAAAAAAAAAATCATTAAATTCAAATCTGAAAGATGATTGGGAAAGTTTTTGATCAGAAAAAAAAATCCATAAGCTGTAAATCTCAGTTAACACATTGTAACTTCAGACAAGCAAAGGGAATGAGGGAGGTTTCAGCTTCTCCATGCTGTAGCAGAAGGGCAATGATCAATTTGAATGGAGCAGAGGTGAGCTGTCTTAAGGATGTAAGCATCTCATGTCACTGCCACACAGAAGAAGCACCAAATAGGTACTCGGTGTGTATCTCTGTACATGTCTGGGGTCATGATGGAGGTGCCAAAAGCTGTTTCTAAGAGAAAGATGGTCAGGCACTTACCTTATGATAATGCACTTTGAATTGTGAGACTTAAAAAAAAAAATACATGGGGAAAATGTAATTTTTTTTTTAATCGAGTTTTAAAGAATTTTATCTCTCTCCAATACTAAAAATACAGTAAGCTCTTACACTGCAAATCACCCATGCTTTCATATGCTTGGGTGTTTGGGTGACTTTAATCAAGAGGAAAGAAGTCCTGGTTAAGTACATATTTAAGTGATAAAGTCAGAAAGGATAATTCTTAGCTGTTGTAAAATGGAGGCCACAGGATTTTTGAAAATCAATTTGTGCTTTAACTAGAGCATAAATACTAGAAAAACACTGTCTTGATTTAAAATTTCCAACAATGGATAATCTGTCACAAATTTTGCTAACTTATTCCAGTGCTTAATTATCCTAATGAAAGATATATCCCTAATTTCTGATTTGTACAGGTCTTCAGACCAGCAGCCATTTGATCTTGCTGAACCTTTGCTGAATTGGCAAGCCCTCTATTAACACGTCACTTTCTCCTGCGGATACTTATAAGCTATGATCTAGCTATCCCTTGACCCTCTCTGAGAAAAGCTCCTGGAGCCATTTTTCTCAACTTTATAGAAAGTTTTTCAGTATTTTCTTTGAAGTTTGTTAATTTATAAGTACCCCTCTTTGACTTGTGGAGATTAGACGTGGACAAGCGACTAGATCTACCTTTTAAAATACATTCACTCCAAGAAGAGATTTCTAGCTCCCAGGTCAAAGACTATGGAGTGTTTTCTTCAGCAGGCTGGTGACATTCATACTGCATAGTCTTGTCTTTAAGGACCTACCATTCTTTCAGTTTTTAGACATAACATTTATTTTCTGTTTGCATTTACACATAATGTGAGAACTGTGTTACAGTCCTCTAGATTGGGGATTTTTTAGCGTTGAACTGAGGGTCTATGTTGTGTGCATTGGAGAGTGTCATCAGGGCATTTGGGAGTATCAGAGTCTCCTGATGCAGCATTGAAAGGCTGGAAGGAGGACACAAACGTGGTATAGTCCCACCCATACTACCTTCTAAAAATATTATCTGGAGTGAACTATGACCAAATTACACTCAATAGTTTTTTTGGTTTTTTTTTTTTTTTTTTTTTTTTTTTCCTGAAGGAAGCCAGGTTGCTACATAAGAGAGACAGGATGCCACCTAATTTCTGTACCCTGTAGATGATCAGGGAGCCAAGATTTAAGAGTGAACTAGGGAGCTAAATTATCTGGCACTGCAGACATCCAGTATGCAAAAGTGTAGCAAAAAGCCGATGCCCAATACAACAACAACAAAATATCTACTGTACTCATACTTCAAATGTTTGTGTTTATACTTCTGATGATCACACAAAGTACTTTGCACACAAAGACAACTGTATTAAACCTGGAACTTATGTTCAGCTGATTATCCATCTTAGACTTATTCTCATGCATTTCTCCATTGTATGTCTCCATTTTTTTTATGAGTAATTACACTTTGTGTGAGCCGCCCTGAAGATGAATCACAGGATAGTACAGACCACACAGGGTTATTACGTAGGAGGTCCGGTTGTTGCATTTGTTCTCCCATGTGCATGCATGTTTGGAAGGGATCACACAGAAAGCTTATTCCCATGCATAAAAACTGAAAACGTTTGCTAGGATTTGCCAAGCATTTGCCCTGATGAAAGCAAGAACATCTTCCAAAACTAATCTGTCTTGGACTGTGCACCACAGAATCACTCACCTTTAAAAGAAAAATAATCTGTTTCTTTATCCTCAACTCCTGTAAATCAGCTTAAGTCTATTTAACTCAGGAGTCAGGCATTTATATCAGATACAGACCTTATCCATGATGCTTATCCATGTTTTTTTTTCTTCCTCGGTATGCAGCAAAAAGTGAAAGTTTACAAGGAATATTGCTTTAATTTTGTTTGTTTGGTTTGATCTTCTCAAAGCATCATATTTAACCTGGGCTGAGGCGTCAAAACTTTGGATATGACAGGAGGAAAAATGCACCCTGCATGGGTGATAATTATCTTGGCTGGCTTCTAATATTAATGATAGTCCACAAACCTAATTGTAGGGATGGACACAATAATTAAGAAGCACTCACATGTTTTCTTGGTCAGGTGTTCTGAGGAACAGAGGAAGAAATGTGGCTCATGAACTGAATAGTCTCTCAGGTATTTCCTCACAGTTACATGACAAAGAATTTGGGGCTTTGTATTCAGAAGCAACCAGACTTTTTTTTTTTTTTCTTCTCCTCTTAACGGACAGTTCATTGACTGGATTAGGTTCAGGATGAATAAAATGTCCTAATAAGTGGATTAGAGGAAGGAAAGCAGCACAGAATGAACATGCTGCTAAGATTAAACTTTTTTTTTAAAAAAAAAAAAAAAGAAAAAAAAACAGAAACACAATGTACTTTATGCAATGGTTTCACCTAGAGGTCAGCCGCAGGTCAATCCTTCCTCCACAACCATTTCTCTTTTAATAGGAGAGTGACAGGATTCGGTTCACAACAGAGACACAGCAATGCATTTGTTTAAGGAGAAAATGTATGTGGAACTTCTTACCATGCTCACAGATGAAGTGGTGAAGTACAGCTTGCATAGGTAGACTATAAGGTGAGCAGAAAGTAATTTGGACTGGTAATTTCAGGGGGTTGTGTAATATAATGAAAAAATATAGCAATAAAACACTCAGGTGGTCACCAGTTACAAGTACCATTCCACAAGAGTTGATCCTGGGGCTGATCCTGTTTAACTTCTTGATTAATGAGAAGGAGATGAGCTAGAACGCAACCTCAGCAACATCACACATTGAGACCAACTGGGGACAGGGCTGCTATTCAGAGGGACCTTGAGAGGCTGGACAAGTGGGCTAAGCTACATAGAGTTAACAGAAAGTCCTGTACAGGACTATTTCTGAATGGACAGTATGGGCTGGAGGCCAACTGGATAGAAAGAACCTTTGCAGGAGTCCTAGGGGTCTTGGTGGACACCAAGTTGAACATGAGCCAGCAGTGTGACCTTGTGGCAAAGGCAACCAACCACATACTGGGCTATGATAGCAACAATGTAGAGAGCAGGTCAATGGAAGTGATTACCACTCTTTATTCAGCACTTGTAAGACCATCATATCTGATGTACTCTTTTGGATTCTGCAATCAAATAAAGATACTGACATGTTGAAGCGAGTCCAGCTGAAAATAACTGAAACGGCCAGGAGCTTGGAGTACGTGATGTATGAGGAGAGGCTGAGAGAAATGGGCTTGTTCAGCCTGCAGAAGAGAAGGCTAAGGGAAGATTTTATTGCTGTCTAGAAACTACTTAATGGAACCAAACTCTTCTAAGAGATGCACAGAAACAGGACGAGAGGCAACTGACACAAATTGCAGCAAGGGAAATCCCGATGATCTATTAGGAAAAAAAAATGTTGATTTTTGACTTTTCACACCATGACAGTACTCAAATACATGAATAGGCTGTCTTGAGAGGTTGTGGAATTTTCATCCTTAACAATATTAAAAACTCAAACTGGAAAGGCACTGAGCAACCCAAGTTAGCTTTTGGTGGGAAAAAAGACCAGAAGACCTCTGGAGATCCTTTCTGGCCTAAATTGCCAATGATTCTATGATCCTATTTGGGAAAACTTTCTTTTCACCTCCTCTTCTAAGGCCTTGAAACAAGAGTGTAGAAACTACCTATCACAGTGCTTCTGTCTTCCCCTCAGCTTAGCTTGACACAGACAAGTGGAAGACGGATAAGTTGAGGAGCTACAGCAAGAACAGTTTAAACTAGAATGTGGCTGAACATAGGAGGACAATGAGGAAAAGAAAGAAGTGAGCTGCTGCTGCTTTTGAGATCTTAGTGTCAACTCAATTTTGCAGGCTCTTCTTTCTTAGAACATCTCCAACTCAAGAAGTATAAAGTCTCTTGATTTCCTCACATATTGAAGACTGTTTTTAAAAAGCAAGGATCAGTCCTGAACCTAGCTTGCTTAGCCATTAAAGTAGTTAAATCATAGTAATTTCTGTAGCCTGTAGCACCTAAGAGTGATCTGACTATGACCACATTCCAGTATTTTTTGTTGGCACTCTCCACACAAGGGTGTGGAAAGACATCTGTGTAGAAAGCCATCTTAAGTCACTCTACCTGTGACAGACACTACACTACCCATTAAAAATCCAAAGACAGAGACCAACAGTAACGCCTCTGTCTTTGCTTTGAGACTTTGGCTAAAACCTCTGTTTCTGCATCTGCAAAAAGAAGTGTCTTTACACAGTCACCTTTATGAGCACAATGAGAAGCTGTAAAGTGAACTTGGACTTCAGAAGAAAAAGTACTGGTTTTACTATTACTGTGCATTTGTCTGGGGTTCTGCTGACATATAATAGAAGTTTTTGTTCTCAGTTTAGGCACCTGGATGCCTCTACCAAGCTTTTATGTGCAAATCTTTCATCTAAATTTAACCTGCTAATGATGGTCTAACTACAATAAAGAAAGGGCATTTCAGAGTGCTGGACAACATAATTGCTCATCAAATTACGTATGTCCACATAAAGAACTGTCTTTATCAAACTAAAAATATCACACTTCACAACGATTCTTTAAATCAGTAGATTGCAACAGTACACATATGTCCTATTTACATACATTACCTGGAGATATACATTATGAACTCAGGCGAGACCTGTAAAAATCCCCAAAAGTGGATGATTTAATCACCTAAAAGGATATACTTTTTATTTGTTTCAGCACAATGGAAACTGGAATGTGGTATAGACAGTATGAATGCTGTTATTTCTTTAACACAGGTTTCTTGGGAGATGAAAGTTGTCACTGTTTCAAACAAAGGTGTTTTAAAAAAAAGGCAGTTACTGCATGGCCTGATAGATTCAATTGCCAAGGAGTAGGGCATGTATCTCAGAGAATGCAATGAACAGAAGACTAATTCAGTCACAGCAATGCCATTATTACGTGGATAGGCCTCTCAAACAAGAGGCACCATTTTTCAAAATCAAATACATATTGACCCGCATTTCAGAAATGTCAAGCGTGCTGTAAACAAGTTCTCAGAACATCACATGCTTTAGAAACCGTGTTAGAAAGACTGGAAAGGAAGCTATTCTCTGAGGGTAGTCAGCTTTTAGATAGATTATTTTTAAGTGGAAGCTACAGATTATAGCCAACAATGATATAGGGATGTGGTCTTCAGAAGCAGAATTGTCATTTTAGCTTTCCACCATTGACAGAAACAGACCGAGTTTCTCGTGTTGCACCTAAAATCAACAGCGTATTGTCACCTCCTCATTTACTATCTGTATAATGTGTATGACGCCTGTACCCCAAATATATTTTTGTGCATTATAAAGCACGTCTGTAAGTATGCTTTGCACTGATAACAATATTTGCTGAATGAGCTCACAGTTTCTTAAAGAAGAAATAATCTAATCCAAAAACCTGGTATAGTGTGAATCTGAGTAGGTGAAGAGTGTTACTTTTTGCCTTGACATTGCTGTTGGAAGTATCCTTCCTCATCTTTCCTTCCTTCTTTTCTTCCTTCCTTCCTCTTCCTCATTAAAATGCTTTTTGCATTTATTTTCAAAGGCTCTTGTACTTAGAACCAAACCTAAGGGTACCAAGTGTGGCAATGGTCTTTAGAGAGGGCATGGCTGAACTAAGTTAGGCCCCCATAGCAGGTACTTAAAATTTCTATAACTGATGAGTTATTCACTTATTCACTGAGACAATTCTGAAAAATCACATCTTTCACACAACCACTATATTCCTGTCTGTACCCCATGGAGAAAAGCATTAGATTGAGTCAGAATCTATGGAAGCTAATTTGCAAATTACTGCTATATTCAGGTGGTTCTCATGGAATTCTGACTCATCCCAAGAAAAAAAAAAGGCATTTTAGTAACAGATCTATACAGAATTAGGCAACAATTACTATTTAAAACATTAATCGTGAGTGATTCTGAAAAGCAGAAGAGTTTAGTTAAATTAGAAGTACTCTGCACTATCTACCATCAGATCCATTATTATATTGTCATGAGCACAAGGGTGCATAGTTCAGATGAAAGCAGTTACCATGTTTCCAGACCAGGTTCACAGACTGTGCCATGACCACCCCCCCACTTTGCACTGTTTTACTAGTCATTTGCTTTCTGCACTGAAGATGCACAATACCATCAAGAAGCACAAGATGAGAAACAGTGCAATCTTATATAAACAATCTGCCCTACACTTGCCTTTATTCTTCGTTCTGCAAAAATGACATAACATACGCTTCCTGCTTCCAATTCATTCTTCACAGGTCCTTTTTTCAGGCAAATAATTAAGGAAAGAGGTTGGTTCTAGCTTCCTTCCCGTCATTAGAAACATGGAAGTAATAATACACAAGGCACACGTAGGCAGGAAGTTGTTAGGTGCTAGCCATTCCCTTCTGTTCTCAATCCACAAATCTGGTAATGTGACATCTCAGCGTGGGAGCAGGAATCTTAAGCTCAAGCTGTTGAGACTCCTTACAGTACCTAACAGTTCCACCAAGGCAGTGTATTTTAGATGAGCCTCAAATCCTCAAGATGGGCTTCTGTGGTCTAGAAGTCTGAAATGCCCAGGGCCAAAGATTATACAAATGTTCCCTAGTGATTGCCCTAGCACTCTGATTTTAGAGCACAGAATTGGGTTGTCACAGGATAAACAAGCTCATGTTTCTAGACAGGGAAGTCCCTAATCAGTCCTTGGTTCAAATCAAGACGTGTTCTCTGACACAGAAGACATAAGAAAAAACTTTGGATCGGAAAACAGTAGCGGAAGCAGCAGAGCTACGTTTCCAGTGATAACTGAAATGTTAACACAGAAAACAGCTTGAGCCTGAGGCTCTTTAGCTTTCCTGACAACCTCACCGGCAGCACTGCCCCATCTTTTTAGGTGCTTGTCCTTTCCTCAGTTTACCATTGATCATCTTGTTCTGTTCTGGCATTAATTTTCATATTGCCTGTTCCAGTAAGAACTTAACAGACCCCACAGATGAAAGGGTCACTCTGAGAAATGGTTCCCATGCTGCGGTACGACTGACAATGAATTCTGAGCTATCTCAATAATAGCAGACATTATTGTCAAGAGACTAAATTCTCTTGGGTCTTGAAAACTGCCCTGAATACATTGTCTCGTACAATTTAGTCTGATCTACTCTGCAGATCCTCTGAGAGGCTCAGGATGGGATTCTCAGCCGTTGTAAGCTGGCCTCACTGCACCAAGGCAGGAAAGCCAGGTGTGATGTACACCAGCTGGGAAGTGGCCCGAAATCATGACAACAGTGTTGCCAGAAACTGCTCTTAAAAGCTATGCTCCAC